>NC_091409.1:1202500-1502500 GCF_032191515.1 Phaenicophaeus curvirostris | reverse complement strand
CCAAGCTTCAGAGAGAAATACTACCTGGTGAGTTTTTTGAGTTATTTTGAGTTCTGTTTTAGATTTTGTAAAATTAAAAAAACCCCAACTTTGGTAGGTAAAACAAATAGCAATGATGTGGGCATCTGCTCTGATAGTCTGCGGTGGGAATCGAACTAGGAACCAATGTGTCTCAATAGCTGTGGAGCAGAACGATGCCTTAGGGGTGCTATGCGAAACAAACCTCTTCCTCAGCCCCATTTTATTGCCCAGCATAACCCAAGGGAATAGAAAACCCTGTCCTCTTTCTCATTCATTAAAGACGGCTATGTCTTAATGGTTGCTTTTTTTTTTTGTACAACCTTCTTAATTCTGCCACACATCTCAAATACTGGTAACACCGTGTATGTGTTCCCCTGACATCAAGTTTAAGTCAGGTTTGGCATTGCTTCACCAAGGCAGCGGAATATGCAGTCTTCAGAAATGTTTATTATTTGTGCAGGGTTATGTTGGACTCTTAAAAATGAACATTTCCTCTAACCGCTGTTTTCACATCCTGTCCTAAGATGATGTAACACAAAAGTTGCTTGGCAAGTTTATTTTTCCAGAATAATTTTTTAGCTGCCTTGGTAACTTTCATCTGAGACATCCAAAGAACAGTTACTACTGCTTCACTTAGTTCATCCAGTAGACTTTTAGTACTTTGTTTCAATAGTTTCTCTTGTCCAGCGTATGCTGGCCTGGCTCCCTTGTGCAGAAGAGCACTGTGGTTTTGATCAGTTTGGGTTCATGTGTTTCAAGGAAAAGGAAAACATAGTTCTGTGTCTTAGGTGGTATCTCACACTTTTCAATGTGCTCACTTTGAATCTGTTTTTCTGCAGTCTGCTTTGCAACAAAGGCAGAGCCAAGGGGATGTAAATGATGAAGCTCAGCCTCCCAGCATATTGAGCTACCTGGCTGCCTGTGATTTTGACATGCATGGGAGGAGCAGTCTCCACAATCCTGCAGAGACAAGTGAGGCTGACTCGTTCAGCTCTGAGGATCAGAAAGGGACAGAATCCAGAAATACAACTCCAGCTCTAGACCATGGGATGTTGCCATCGGTGATTACTCAAGAGATTTGTGCAGAAGAGCGACAGCATCCTCTTCCAAACCACACGACTCTAGATATCCTGAAGAAGACTCCATGTGTGGATGGATTTCCAAGTAATCCATCTAGTTTTCTGAATCGTCACAAAGGTAGTAGAGATTCTTTTAACCAGACCAGAAATCACTGTCTGACAGAGCAAGAAGACGTTAGTAAGAAAAACCTGAATTCTGCAAATGACCTAAAACTAGATGGGCGTACAAAGTCAATTGATAAGACTCTCCAAGAAGTGTTAAATTTGCTGAAATTACATGATGTGGGGCAAGCCCAGCTGGAGAAATTGGAATATCAGGTTTCATCTCTGAGGGACAAATTAAAGGTATGATAGTGTTTTACTCTTGGTAGATGGTTAAGCTTCCACCATTACTTGTAAAACTGTAGAAGTTCTGTGACCCTGTTGTAGATTTGATTTAATTATGTATTCATGGCATGTTCCCAAAAAGTAAGTTTGGCCACCAGAGGTCAGGCATTACTCAGAAAAGGCAGCCTTGAGCGCTAGGAGCAATATGACGCACAGAGGCAGCCTTCAAATGCTGTGTGCAGGTCAATCATCTGGAAAAAGAAATTAAAAAACTGCATACAGTCAAAAGGGAAATTAATCTTGGCTAAGCAGAATCTGAGTTTTATGTGACAGCTTCTGCATTTTGGTTTGCTCCCATTTTTTTGATGTTTTTCAGATTTAGTATACCTTGAGATGACTGCATCAGTTCATCAAACCTAATGTTTCTCCAGGATCACCTAGCTTTTGCCGGCAGTTCAGTCTGTCTGACAAGTCCTATGATGCTGAAAACATTTCTTTGTCTAGAAGAAAGGTCCTGGAGAAGAGCTGTCTGCAAGCAGTGGCTTAGATGACAAATTTGCTTGCATTGTAGTATGTGGGGCCAGTGTGCAAACTTGGGAGAGTAAGATGATGTAAGACTTCATCTAATGTCTGGGATAATAAATTACATTAACAGAACTGCACTGACTTCCTGTTCTAGTGCAACCACTTTAAAAATAGAGATTAAATAAAACAGACCAGGTGCTCTCAAACCAGCCTTTCCAAGGGGGAGAAGGTTAGTGGCCTGTGAAATCCACTCTTAATATTGAAGTTCTTGGATACTATGCTGGAATGCAACAGACCCCTGAGATCGCAACTTCTAGATCTGAAACAGTTGCAGTAATGGCCAAAGATGCAGAGAAAATCAGCTCTCGTGTCAAACTTAAGAGGCACAGAAACACAGAATGTTCAAAATATTAAAGCATATTTTGAGATTCATTAGCAGCATTATTTTGAGATTGGAGTGCTGTGCCAAGAGCTAACGTTCCTGATGTGTATGAACGAAATCAGAAAAGCAAATTGATTTGTTTATTAGCAGTGACTTGAAAAACCACAAAGAACCTATGAAAAATGGTTTGATAAGTACAAATAATGATATTTTTCCTTCCATTCCATCAACAGTTAAAGACATTTCATCACAAACATTCATCTATGGAAAGTTTAATGGTGGAGACAGTGCTGGAAAGTTTTGACTTTTTAAATGCTGACTGTAGTGCTGATGAGGTCTCAGTATTTGGAAGCATAAGAACTGCCAGTACCAGGTATGTATCTGCAGCACTTCATGACAGGGGACAAGGGGTAAGGAGGGCTGATCCCAGGAATGCTTACAGAGTCACTGTACTTGGCTAAGTAACAGTGGTGCAGAGCTGCTATTGGTCGAACATCCAGGAAAGAAACCAATTTTTTTGAATATTCAGAAATTCATAATTTGGAAAACTTACCACGTTGAAATAGCTGGATATGTAAACTGCATTATGGAAAACTTTGCAGAATGATACATGCAGGACTGCTAGGAACAGGCTGCAGGAAACAGGCCTATCAGGATGATGCTGAACAGTTCTGCTCTAGGGAGGGCAAGAGCTAAGAGTAATTTACAGAGATCTGCCCATTCTTTCTTTTGAATTCAATCTGCATTTTACAAGTTGTGTAGCACTGACGCTTGCATTCTAGAGCTACGAGCCCAAACCTGGGAGACTACACTCCTGGTATTATTGAGTGGGAGTAACGTCAAGGAATTTGTCTGTAAATGTTCCTCTTTTGTAGTTCACCTGCTGCAAATCAGCCAGCAACTCAGTTTGTTATCTGGAAGTATCTGTTCCTGGTATTGATTCTCCAAAATGAGATTTTGTGAGATCATGTGATCTGATATTGCTGTCCTGAAATGAGTTTTAGAAATAAAGTCCTTATGTTTTTGTGTTTTAAATGCAATGAAAGTGGTGTTATCTGTTAAATGCCACCTGGTTTGCACTTTTGCAACTTGCTTGAAGGCTGCTACTAAGACTGCACATCTTCATATTCAATTTGGTTATGACATAATGTTTTAACTCCTTTTTCCCTTATCTTAACAGCACATACAGTGACAATGCACTTCAGTCCCTGAGCTGTGACATGAGAACAGAAACAAGAGGTGTAACTACTGGTGATGACAACTTAGATACACTTTTGATAACTCATCTAAAGCTGTGCAAAGGTCTTTTACAGGTAAGGAGCAGCCTATGGGTTTCCAGAGCACAGTTGTAATTGATTCTGAATTTATAGCTGGTTCTTTTATAAAAGTAGAAAGACTCAGACAGAAATTGAGTCCCAAAAACGTAATGAATACATGTGTATGCACAGAACATGTCGTACATAACTCTCCTGTTATATCAGCCTCTGGGTTTTGTTGAAGCTCTTAAGTAATAGCTTTGTGCCCAGAGGTTGCTGATGTAGTACGACAGATTTTGGGTCGAATTGTGTATCAATAACAGGTCATCAATTTTTTTAATGAATGAAAAAGCTGCTACTACTAGAAAGAAACTGGTAGCGTGTAGGGCAAGAAAGAGCTCTTCTCTCCACTTGAGACCTTACTCCTCAATAAATTTCAGTTGTAGTGCTCAAGCACATCGTCCTTGGATGAGGATGGGCAGCAGGGGACGGTGCAACAATTAGTATTGATCTGCTACACAGTTGTCAATGGACAGGGACAGAGAAAAATGTCACATACCAGACAACCTGTTCCAGCGTAATGTAATTTACTCATTCTGCTGAGCAGCTTTGCAGTCAGGAGCAACGTGTCCATGATGTAATGGGAAAAGAGGCCTTTGAAACCAGCTGGTGTGTTTTCTCACGGATTTTAGAAGTTTAATTCTAAAACAAATCCTCATTCACCTTGAGCTTGATACTGCCTTTGTTTCAGCTACTCAGATAAGCATGTTGCATTTCAGAAACTGAAGTCACCAAATGTTGCCCAGGTTGTCCAGGAGAGCATTTTGGAAGAAGTGTCGGAGCAGACACGAGTGCTGGGTGATGTCTTGGATATGTCTGTTGGAGAAAGTGAGTACCTGGATTATTCCAATGCATGTGAAAGGTACAGGTAACTCTGCTTGAGCTTGACTAGAAGCATCAAGGTTTCATTCTGAATTCCTTATAGACATGCACATAATTAAAACAGCTCTTGTATTTAGAGTCTTAGAAAAAGCAGGGCTCATTGTTTGGTTTTATTCCTCTGCAAAGAAGGAAGAGCTTTGAAGAAGTTTGACTCTAAGCAATGGTAGCTGAACTGGTATGTCTTAGAAACAGGGATTTTATAGATGGAGTTTGCAGCAGAGTAGCCTTAATGAAGGCCTCCTTTATACCTGTGCTTTCATTTAGTTAGCCAACAGCCCAGTTTCTCTACACATTTGCAAGAAAAGTTTGACGTGCAATTTTTCCCATCTCAGACCTTCCCCCAGCTGAATTATTTCACTGACTGCTGGATATGACAAAATGATAAAGGCACAGTGGGAGACCTTGTAGGCTTTTGTTCTTGTCTTGGCAAATGTAGCGGCAAGAAAGCAAATTTTAGTTGGAAGAATGTGGTGACAGATTTTATCCTGAAGGATGTGAGAATAAACTGTTCTCTAGAGCAGGCTCCAAAGGGCCTTTGGAACAATGTGATGAGGAAGGTGTAGGAGTCTAAAACACAGAATGCATCGCTGTAGGTAAGAGTGAGAAATAACAGAGTTTAAATGATAACAAGAAACCACAGGGTATTGCTTAAAGTGTTCTTCTGAAGTGTTTAATGAAAGAAAGCCTTTTCTTAGCCCATGCACTGAGATTCAGAGTTCTCCACTTGTGAAAGTACGTATGACAGGATCTCTAAAATGCTTGGGAACAGCACATCTCTTGCTGGCAGGAGTGGAGACAGTTCAACTTGCAGAAAGTTCTTCCGCAATTTGACTCAGATGCTGGGATAAAATGAATAATGAGAGGCAGGAGAGCTGTGAGTCATCTCATTCAGGTCTCACAATGACAGTTTAGGAGCTTAGCCCAAGCTCGGTGAAATCAATGCTTGCAGATGTTACATACTGGCAGCAAATCTCCGGCTCTGAACAAAGCCATCTATTTAAGGCAAATACAAGTTATGCTGACACATCTCTAGATATGCCATCTGGTGCGTAATTTCTTATGTAAAATCCAAAATCCACTAGAGCTCACTAGCCTTCTGAAATATGATGACTTTTTTCTCCAGTTATTCAGAAGACTAAAAAGAAGAAGCACTATCTGAAGATGTGGAGTGATCTTGCAGAGCCTGGCAACATCTTGTTTGCTTCAGCAGAAAGATTCCGTCATGCACTAAAATACACATTGACACTCAAAGTGAAGGAAAAATACCCTGGTCAATTAGAAGCAGGTACTAGTCTGTTTCTTGAACACAAGGCCACTCTGGTTTCATTTTATTGCGTGGCTAAGAATTGTCCTTGTAGATTTTAAAAATGAACTAAAACTTACTTACTTGTTTTAAGCAGTTTCCATCTAACCAACTTTTCATTTTCTCATTTGTTCTTTTCTGTTACTTTCAGTATTGCAGAGGTTACTGGAACAGATCATCACCTGTGACGGGTTGCTCCCCCCTCTGCACCTCCAAACAGAACCAGTTACTTTATTCCAATTTTATAGCTACCTGGAGAAACATGACGTTCTCAGCCTGGAGAAACACTTCGGAAAGCTTGCTAGAGAAGGTAGTGACTGTGCTTTGCTCCTTTGCTTGCGCTCACAAGCCCAGCAGCTAAGTATTGCTCTGCAGGTTACTACTCAAGATTTACTTTCAGAGCGGGAAACAGCCCATTGACAATTTCTTTCCATTTTAATTCCCCTTATGCCCATGCAGTTTTAATTAGAACAGAAAAGACATGTTTGATTCCTCTATTTAACCACGTAGAAGCCAAACAGAGGGGTGAAGGATGTGGTGAAGGATGGGTTGATCGTCAGCGCCTTAAAAAGTGGGTTCTGTGGTGTTCTGAAGTTAAATCTGAAACCAGGTTGGCAGGAATCTACAGCTAGATTCAAGGACTGAGTAAATGTCTGTAGCTTTGTGTGACTATAGCAGCTATAATCAGACACAGCATTAACATTTCAGAGGTTACTAATGTGCATTTTCTAGCATGAATTAGCCAGTGTCTTGCTGAAATCTAGTCCAGCATATGAAAATACTTGAAAACTTAGTCTGTATCAGACAAGAACTATTTTAAAAATACTCCTGATATTGGCTACATCTTCAGTCTTATTTTGATGCAGCTGACTCATGGTGGGGGAGTAAACTTGTGCATTGCTAGTCAGTGAGAGAGACCTGGAATACTCTTCAAATTGAATCTGTCAATCCAGTGCCTGGTTTCTTATTTTTTTAAAAGATAAAGGCTTTTCTCTTTGACCAGTACACCTAGATGTATCAGAGATGTTTAAAAGGATTTGCTTGATTGCATTTTCCTTATTTTAGGATTAGCTTGATTGTCCTTAGGACAAAGGTGCAGGAGTTCTGTGGCTCCATATATTGTACTCGATGCACCCGGGTCCTAAAAGGATGAGGTCTTTGCTGCATCCTCTGAACTAATATTGTGCAATAATAATTTCTGCTGCATTCTTCAGGCACTCTTGGCATAGGAGGAAATGAAACAATGACAGAGAAAGAAGACAGGATGGTCAAAAGGGCAGTTGTCCTGATTTGCTTCCTGCCACACTTGGCTACTTATTAGCCTTGTGAATAACTACGTGTGGCTAAAGGAGATGGAATTAGAGAAAGGCTTGTCTTCTCTTGATGATGTCTGTGTCAGTAAGTGAAGCTGAGTCTTTTAACTTCTAGTGATGCTGATTGAGGAGCTAAAGTGCCCTGGGCGCCTGAAGACTCTTAAAAAGCTGAAAGGGAAGCGACTGAACAAACTCCAGCCTCTACCGCAGACTTTACAGCTACTTGGGATTTTACAGCTAGATGACAACCACCGTGTCAGCAAAGCAGCCACATCCTGCCTCTCCCGTGCAGCAGCAAACAGGAACTTCAGGGAAAAGGTAAGGACTGCACTTCTTAACAGCTTTTCAAAATAGATGCTGAAATACATGGAACTTGTTTATCCTAGAATAGCTCTATTGTCCTCTCCATACATTGATCTAATAACTAGAACCTGAACAACATCAGTGCTCAAGTGATTTGCTGCGATCCTTCATTCACCTTAAGACAGTGCTAAGGTCAGACTGAGTTTGAACTGCAGGGTTACTGTTACGTTTCTTCTATTTTTTTTTTCTTCTCTTTCATTTAGGCTGTCTTTTTTTACACTGATGTTTTAGCTACCTGTGATGCAAGACTTCAGCAAGCTGCATGTTTCGCTCTTAAAAACCTCAGAGTAAGTAATTAGAGCTCTACTTTTGCTGTGTGTGTCTAGCCAAAACTGCTAGAGGCAAGTGTATCTAGCTTTTTTTTTACATTTTTTTTTTACTTAATTTAAGCTGGTAGGATTACTTTTTCGGCTTCCCTGTATCTGGAATTAATGAATTCTCTGGCTGCCAAAGTTCTAAACTATAAATGCTGTTATTCAAAAGGCAGCAGGCAGAGGGAGCTGCAGGCTTCTCAAAGTGTCCGGGTTTGATCTGACAGGCACAGTACAATTGCAGAAAGGATGTTTTCTAATTTCTACAATATTGTCAGTGGTGAAGGACAACAGAGACTGGGGGATATCTAGCGTGAGAAAAATGAGCAACAGTCAGCTCTACATGGAGTCAGTTCTAAAGCTTTAACTATAGAAATTTAAAGTTCAATAAGTTCATAGTTTTTTAAACAATAGGTGGTTACAGTCAGAAAATAAATTAATATTTGTATTGCTATTATAAGAAACTGTCAGAGCAGATTTGAAGCTTTCCAATACCCACAAGTCTGTAATGGGTTCTTTGCACACAAGGGATTATTGTGAGTACAGTTTCTACGAACAGGCAGTCACAGGAGAGGCTCCACAAATCAGAGTCTTACTCTCAAAGTCAGATTTGTGAAACAATTGTTGCCCTTGCACAACCTGCATTAACTCTTCTAGTGAAAGTCCCGATTGCTTCATGCTAGTTTAATGGCACTGCAGCAGTGAACTGTACCCTGGAACTTTTATACTTTTTTCATGTGCTGTAACAGGAGGGAAAGTAGCAGAGGTGAGATCATGCTCAGAAAAACTGACTGCAAGCTGGTATGTTGGGGGAGAAAAGAGTGGTCACAGTAGAATTCAGGTGTGAGAAGAGATGAGAGTTAGTGTGAACCTGTTTGCCTTGCAAAAAACCCTTCATCAAAATGCTTGCTGAAAAGCTACTGTTGCAAATGTTTCTGTCCTTAAACAGGGCGTTGAGAGTATTGAGCAGGTTGCCCACCTGTGCCAGTCTGAAACAGAGGAAGTTAGGAATGCAGCCAGGGAGACGACGCTGTCCTTTGGTAAGTCTTTTGTACAGCTTTAAAGAGAGATTCTGAAAAAGTAATGTGAAAGAATATACAGAACCAGAACAGGTCTGAGGTTCAGCCTGAACACGCCTAGGACAATGGAAATGTCTCATAAACCGTTAAGGTAAACTTTGTACCACATATAATAACCAAAGGCTCCCATTAAAGGTTGTAGAACCAGACCAAGGAAATTCCTGTAGGATAAAGTGCTTTAAGAACTATTAAACTTTTAAAAAAGGTGGAAGACAAGTGCTGACAGTGCTGCTGGAGCACTTCTTAGAGTAGTACTGGCATCAGCAGTTTTCTCCTCCTACATATTTTAAAAAGGACACCTGAAGCTGCCAGTTCACAATAAAGCCTCTTCTAGCTCTGACACTAGCTAAACCCATTTAGAGATCTTTTGTATACCAAAACCACAGCAGACTCTTCAGACCCCGTAATCTCTTCTAGCCACCTACAAACTGACAGGTTAATTCTAATTTTGATGTTCTTATTCTTCTTCAACTGGTTCCACTCTGAATACTGGAGGGGTGAAGCGTACAAACTGCATGAGTTTGTACTGGTTCATGAACCATTACTTCACCTCAATTCAGTAGATCTACAGTGGAGCTGAGCTGCTTGTGGACTGTCAGTGTTCCCAGTTTGCTACTCTCCTGTATTTGTGCTTCTGCTGAGGCCAACGAGAATTGCTTAGGCTAAATATTCCAAATGCACAACTGCTAGAGCATCTACAGTTTATCTTCAAGACGGCAATTTCCCTGTTCTGTTCTTCCGAAAACCACTCAGATTCATGCTTAGTTCCCGGGAACTCCAGGCTTGCTTCACAGAAACACTCAGATTCACATGCATTACAAAACAAATTTTCCAACTGTGATGCTCCAAGTCATTACTCATGTGGAAATGTTTACGCAAGTCCTGATTTTCCATGGTGGCTCCTAGCAGTTTTCCCTTAGCAGTGACAAGCACGTCTCTGAGAGTTCTTGTTAGTTCTGAATGAGGTCACAACAGGAGTGTTTCTCAAGTATTGCTTTTCTCAGGGTGTTTCTAACTGAGATGTATTTTCTCTTTTTCCATAGGTGAAAAGGGAAGACAGGCCTTTGAGAAAATGGACAGGATTTGCTGTGAGTTAAGAGGAACCATACAAGAGGCTGAAATTGAAATCACAGTATTTTAATAGGAGAATATGAGGAGTTGAATCCCATTGTCCTCACAGCCACATCTGGGTACCCAAGGATTTTGTTTTGTTTTTTATCAGTGTCTGGTTTACTTTTGCCTTGCTCTATGCATGCCGCGTACTGACAGAGCACAGGCTTATTTCCAAAGCAGGGAGAGTTTGCAATCTGCACGTGAAATATCAAGTGCTGGACAAATAAATATTAGGAACTCTTAGAATACGGAACCAGGCTGTCCCTTGAATTAAAATCCCCTTCTCAAACCGTAAGTCAATATGATCTGTTTTCCCATAAAGCATTTTATTAATTTGGCATTTCTCAAGGAGAAGTGATCACTTCCCCAAAGTCCCTCTAGAACCTAGCAGACTGCAGGGCACTGACATCAGCAACTGCCAGCGGCAGTGGAAACATCTAACAGCTTTACTCGGTGGTTTCCTTTTCTTGTTCAATTAAGTTGCTTCAAAAGCCAATTTCTTCATAATCATTGCAGCTTAGGAGAGGGTCAGGCAAAGACTGACAGGGATCTATACAGCGTGTATCCTCAGCCGTTTACAGCAGGAAGGCGTGGACAGCTCTGTGTTGTTGTTCTTTTAATTTTAAATTTGTTCATTTAGTCATAGATCCAGACCACTCAGAATTGCACACACACTGCCAGGCTCCTCACTCCACACTTTTTTAACGTAGTGGAAGGGGAGCCATAAAGAGGGGCCTGGCTTCAGGTAAAGTACTTGAAAGGGTTTGGCTTGTGTGTATATATATTTTTTTACATGTACATTGCTTTTCTATTCAGTATTTATTTGTTGGATTTCATACTATTTTCGAAAATTCTAATAAAACATTTGAAACACTTGCAGGAACTTGTTTCAGGCTGACATGCTGGTAGCATTGTGGAGAGGCAGAAGGCAATAAACCCCCAAAGGGAATTAAGATACTCAGTTCACACTCACCTTAGGTGGATCTGCAGGACGTCCTGCACGCCCTGCACTGCCGTTTGGGGAAAGCTCAGGCCTGCACTGCTGAGACAGATGCAGCTACTGGCCTGCTGGTGCTATTTAGTTTGGAAACACAGAGCTTGCTTGTACAGCTGAACTCTTCACTGATGAGTCCTGAATAGGACCATGGGGCTTAGGGCATCCTAATCCACAGTGAAGTAAAATTAGTGGGCTGCTTCTCTGTGCTGGAACTCTGATTATGATTTATGGATTTATTTAAAAGCAAGGGAAGAAGCTCTGTGTTGGCAGACTGTGTACCTCCCCAGGCCCCTCTCCTCGTCCCCTTCTTACTGCGGCTGAGAGTGTCAGGGGGCCACACACCAACACCCTCTGCTGCTGTTCTTATCCTACCTCATGGAACTGCTGGAAATTCCCTTTTCAAGCACCTCACCTCCATTTGGAGAGCTCCTTGAAAACATAAAGATAAATACAACATAGAAATTTGATGGCTGCAGCTGTTGCAACATGTAAACTTCTGTCACCCAGCCACTGCAGTTTCATGTTAAGGCACAACTAAAACTCTTGCAGAAAACATTTGTGCTTGAGAATTACTTCATTTTTTTTTATATTACACTGATTTGTAGCCATCATGGTTAAAAGAGGTAAATTTTAAAGTGAAGATCAGAGGCAGCAGAGACATGGGATCCTTATTACACTTAGGCTTTTTCACTAGAGCTCTGACCTACAAGTGAGTTCTTACAGCAACACTGAAATGATGAAGCCCCAGCAGGTATCGTGGCAGCCCAGCTCTGCAGGGGGTTCAGCACAGGAGGCAGCGGCTCTTGCTCGGAGACGATGGGCAGCAATAAGACTCTCACGTCCGTTCTTTAAAAAAAGAATTTTATTGTTACAACTAAAATGAGAACTGAAAACTTGTATGGGAAATTGAAAAACTGTACAATTTTACTATAACCTGTGAGGTCATCGCAGCGGCTTACACAAAAGACAAGATACCTGAAAATGTATTATACCAAAACATTTAGCTTTTTTGTTTTTGTATTTTTTTAAAAAAAGTTTATTCTATGGCAATCTGTAAAAAAGAAAGACCTGATGAGTAAATATTTGCTTAAGGCATATAGCAGAGCAGCTCACTAACTTTCTAACAAGTTTAACATGGATATTTTTCCATTTTCCAAGAATAGGTTAACCAATACACCCACTTCGAAACGCTACGGTATATACACACCCAAACTACTACATACACATACAGGACATCGAAACAAAAATGTTTACAGTTCAGTATTCTAAGCCTTATACACACCTCACGGGGCTTGTGGGCCACTCCGCCACCTCTCCCGGCCAGTGCAAGTGTTGGGTTCCGAACAGATGAAAGAAACGGCAAAACGTGTGGGCAGAAAGGAGGGTGTTCAGAAGCTTTTTATCATCGGCAGCAACCTTCATGTTAGAATAATTTGTAAGCCCTGTGCAAGTGAACTATTCTGGGTTAAAAGAGAGGATGCTTTGCTTTCCTGCCAAACCTAAAATTTAAAATGTTCCCTCTTGGGAACAGTTTAGAGGCGTTTGTTTGTTTTTAAATGGGTCACCACTTCAAGAGCTGCACTTCTGCAGATCAAAGCTACCGCGATCTTGCAGAAGAGGCTTTCCGCTCCCTCCCTCCTCCAGTGCAGCTGGAAGGCAGCACGGCGTGTTAGACCCCGAAATCAGAGAGCTTCTGCTTGCCTCAAGTGACCAGCGGTGAGGTGTGGATACGGCTTACTAATAAACTCTCTGGAATGTCTGTACTATACTTACTCAGCTGAAATGAACCATGCGAACACCCGGGTTACACAGAGTATGCAGAAATTCAATAGGGAGTCATGCCAAGGATCAGGCGAGTACATGTTACCTGGTAAACAGCACATCAGTCTGTTGCTGAACGACCAGACTTCAGCAACACCCCTGGAACCACAGCCACGTAATGATCAGTTCATGCAAATATAATTTGGGCACATCAGTAAGCAGAAATATAAGTTCTTTCACCTCTCAAGCACATGGTATTTTATCAGGACACTAGAAGACTTCACATGCATTTTAATACAAATGGGGTACAAATGTTGCCTTAGAACAATATTCTACCAGATGGTGGGAGAGAATAGTGGGGACAAAGCAATCACATACTGTATCTTAAATACACAGATGAGCCATTATATATTACCATTTGTCTATACTCATTTTTCACGTTTCCAATAATATAACTAAATATTGACTGATTACAACATTCCTCCTTTCAAGTACTGGTCTGACCAACAGTCTCACAGGTAAAGTATCGATTCCCAGTACTACCTGAGGATTTATTATTGTACTTTTGAAAAGCCCTTGATGCAAGCTTAACAAAACACAAAATAGAAACAATTCCCCCCACCCCCTGCCACATTCACCAACTCTGTCACTGAAGGAAGAGCCACCTCGACAGAGAGCTTTGCAAAAATAAATATGGAGTGGAGACCGCCTTACGTGAGATACTCCATAGCGGTGGTTAAGTGCTATGAATCTAGAAAGCCTTTGAAAATAAAAAGAACTGATTAGACTTGCAAATCAGCTGTCATGGTTTGGTTTCAATCACTACAATCTCAGTGTGTTTCCTCCCGCCCGCTGCTCCCTGACACAAGCAAAGAAACCTTTGCTATTGCTGTTTGAACTATTAATGATTTGGTACTGACAAGAGAAGCCGCGTTGTGTGAGCCTGTTGCGTGCAAAGCCGACTCCCAGTCACAGTTCTACCAGTGCCCCCCAATCCTTATTTACAGGCACGGGGCGTTCGGGCCGGGGGCTGCAGAGCCGCCCACCGACCCAGCACGGCGGGGGACAAACCCACAAACCCAGAGGCGCAGGGCTCGCCCCTCGCTGCTGCGTCCGGCAGTTACTGGTGAGCGGATCCCGAGCCAAACGAAAGCCAGTACTTTAAATCTTTGCTTTAAAAAAAGCAGAACACACACGCTTGCATCATAAGCCAACTGGTAGTACGTTCACAGACCAACACGTCTTCTGTGGAACTTTTTATGTTTTCAGGAAGCTGCCACAGCATTAATTGCTCTGGATTTATTGAAATGCTTTCCTGCCCACTACCTGCAATGCCTCCGGGTACATTCCCTCCCCGGCCCTTGCAGGCAGCTCATCATTCCTTACGGAGCAGATGGAGAGTGAAACTGCATTTTACATTCCAAATGATGAGGTTTAAGAACTGGTCCTTCTCACTGCCAGCTGCACAGCTGCAAAATGCTGGTGGACACGTTTTGGTTGAATTTCCCTTCCTGTTTCTCTCCCTCCCCTCGACCTCTCCTAACCCAGAATACAGAAGTAAGAACAGCTTTACAAAGGATGGTGCAATATAAAGAGGTGTACGTGCAAGTAGAGTGCAACACAAGTCAATGAGGAGAGACACATTAAAACAAAAAGAAAAGAAAAAGAGCTTGACATGTTGGGATACCCTGAGCAAATGCAGAAGCCTGTTTCTATAAACATGTAAAACAAGAAGCTCTTTAAGAACAGTTATGCCAAGATTAAATATACCAATACCACAGGCACTGCCCACGACTCAGTCTTTAATGATGAAGCAAGTTAAAAACCAAACCAAAACAACCACAAACACCCTTCCCCAACGCTCCCCCTTCCAAAAACTTTACATTCTTCAGGTATGTGGGTTTCTTTTTCTGTTTTTTTGGAACTCGTCAATATAAGCCGTGTATTTGGTTACAACACTTGGAGAGTACAAGCAAGTTTCACTTGTGCCTAGTTTTTCTCAAACACAAAAGAAAAAGAACTAGCTTTTTAAAAAAGGCTAAAAACAACAATGTGTTGTAATTCTATTATTTAGTTAAAAAAAAAAAAAGAAAAAAAACCCGAAAACAGACTATTTGGCATTTTCTCTGCTTACTCCTGAATATTTTAAGGCCCTGAGATTAGAATATTATGTTCTTGGGATCACAGGGCTAGATAAAACCCTAGTGCATCAATTATCTCTTTAAGCCCTAACCAAAGTTCTGGCCTTTCAACCTAAGATCTCCCTCCACTGAGACAAGGCTCACACGCCTCAATCAGCTTTCGTTCAAAGAAGCTCATTACAAACCGATCACACGTCATTGGTGTTTTCTGCGGGACCGATCCTGCTGGCACGTCCATCAATGAAAACACACCCTGTAACAGAGATAAGCTCCTGCTGTGAGGAATGTGAACATGCAAATATTCACTAGAAATGGCTTCCAAGTTGTCATCATGTTCTCATCCTCCTCTTCCAAGCTTTCTGACTTCATCAACTCTTCTTTGTGGGGTGAGAGACGTGGATTTTCACCAACAGTTCTCCTCCGAATTTCAGTGTCTTGACTAGTGCTTAAGGAAAAGAAATAAATATTCAGTACTAGATCTCCATTTAGGAGAGAATCCACGCAGGCTCTGCACAAAGCGTGTGGCCTCACCCACTGAGCACCACAAAGCTGGAAAACTCTTGCTATCAGGAGCTGCAGCAGACGACAAACCAAAGCCTGTCACTAATTACTACAGTTCTGGCTATTAAATTACAGGTTTAGAACAGTGCTTGTCATCAAAAGCCATGCTTGGGAGTATTCTGTGCCCTTTAAAAATAAACTGATTTAGTTGTAAGCACCACCTACACCCACTACTCATCACGAATCTGCTACCTGCACAGACACCAGCAGTGAAGCAGCACGAATCAAGCCCACACCCGGCTCAGAACAACAGGGCTCGAAAACTGAGCACCTGCCGAAGAAGTCAGAGAATGGCACAACTGTGGTTGCTTGTGCAGCCAGAACCTAAGACGGTTAAACACCTTGCGATAGGTTTGATGGTGGATCAGAAGATCTCTTCACCTGTAACACTGTCTAAACAGAGGCAAACATCGGTTTTGTTTCTAGACACTAGACCTCCATCCTGCTGGCAGTACGCGGATTGAAAAAGAGGTTTCTTAACTAAGCAGGATCTTTTTTATCTACTGTGCAACTTCTTCCAGCTGGATTTAGAAAGCAGAGCATCACCATCCTGTGAGAACCAGTGGGGTGGTAACCACCAGGGGGATGTTTTGCAGGGGCATTTCCCAGACATCTGCTGACAGCTTAAGTACAGAAGAACTTGGGAAACTTCCATCCCAGACACCAGAATATCTGGGCAGGAAAACAAATGTGCTTAAAAATTCTGCTGCTTCTTCCCTCGCTTCTGCCAGCACAATGTCTCTTTCCTGCCCCTCCAGTCTCACAACGTCCCACATCCTTTCACATCAGACTGTCTCTCTGCTCTCCACTCCTTCCCCTCTTGCCTAGCAAGTGTCACTGTCCCAACCAGGACAAGAGCGACGGTCACAAAAGAGGCCTGAGTACAGAATGAGGGAGCTCAGGATTCAAAATCTGGCCTTTCCTAGTATGCCTGAAATATCATGTAAGGTAGGATTTAGCTTCAGCAAGGCAAGAAATAGATGTCTAGCCAGCCTCTACAATCAACGAAGACAGGCAGTTCCAGAGGATGACTCAACTCCTGCCTCAGACAAGGGACTATAATAAGGGAAATTAATTGAGTCTTTGAGCTCTTTAGAGCTGGACACATCTTATGTTCATTTAAACTAGACTGTGTGAAGTACTTCCAGGAAATAATTTCTTCACTGAGAAATTCAGATTTATATAGCTAATGAAAAGACACAAGACACCAGCTTTAAATCCAGACTCTTCATTAGGAGTGGAAAACATTAGCTGGCATCTCACATCCCAGGCAAATATTCTGGTAACAGAACAATATTGTCACAGAGGGAAGAAAGAGGGAGGTGCTACTATTGCAACACTTCCTTCTTTTGTAGCTAAACTTCCATTTGTGTTCATTTCTATTTCCAAGATTTCCTTTCTTTTTAGTAAAGATGTTTGGACTTGGAGTATTTAACTTCCAGAATCTCTTCAATAAATTATGAAAAACCCCGATCAAAACATTGTTTCACATTGAGCAGGGAAATGCTTCTGTTTTATCACATGGCCTCCAGCAGAACTTGGAGGGAGAGGACAGGTTCAGCTCATAGTCTCAGCCTCTCTGCTATGTGAAATTAGGAGGAATTTTCATCTGAAGAAAGACAACTGGAGAGACCACTCACTATTTTCCAGTTCCCAGAGTCACACACTCCCCCACCGGCTCAGCTAAATTCACTACATCAAGTCTGCCCGCTGCCTCTGCTGAAAAGGCTCTAGAGTTCTGTGGACAACACTAAAACTTGGCGTTTCGTTCCAATACTCCTATGTGGACCTGAAAATTCTTAGGAGATCATCTGGCTGGGGAACAGTAAACCTGCTCTTGATTATCCCTGGTGGGTGTAAGGGGGTTATTTTTTTATTTTGTCATTTTGATGTTTTTTTGTTCTGTGTGCCATTCGCTTGGGTGTTCTAAATAAAGCTGGGTAACGTGCAGGATGCCAGCAACAGCAAGGCATGAGATTTTCAACCAGGTTCCCCGCACTCAGATAAATCCGGAGTGACATCTAGTGGTTAAGCAGGCAGGAATCTTGGCTTCTCTGCTGTTCTACCGCTTGTGCCCCCTTTCCTCCTTTCATCAAAAGTAGCTTTGCTTGCAATTAATATCATATTTCTACATGTGGCTAAAGCTAGTCAGCCTAGTTTTCAGCTACGTGGCTGAAGAGCTCCTCTGTAACTTAGCATTTACTGCATGTACATCAAGACTAAACCACTTCATTATGCCGTCACTTTTTCTTTTACCCCAGCAGGAACCTGTAAGAGGGCTGAACTTATGCATGATTTTAAAAGAACATGAGTGCAAGACCTTTACCAAAAAGATTATGGGTTGGAAGTATTTCACTAACTCGATCAAGGTCTGCTCAGGCCCTTCTGGTATGAAATGCCATTTATGAACAACTGCCCTGCAAACTCTCAATGCCTTAAGCCAACTGGACAGTCTTCAGGGTAAAGTCAAAAGTGGGAAACTAAAAGAATTACCTGTCTGTGGTCAGTGGTACAGATGAATGAGCTCTGCCATCTGGAACCATCTCTTCCACAGCACTGACTGAACATCGAATCTCTTCCTCTACTACCTGATGTTTAGGAAAGAATTCTGTGTGTTCATGCATCTTTCCATTGTGCATTTCTGAGGTTCGCTTTGGTGGTCTGGGAGGTGGTGGGGTATGTTCAGGTGGAGGGTCCAGGTCTTCATTGGAAAGCTCCTTCCACTGTTCCTTCAGGAAGGAAAAGCCCTATTAAGCTTTTCTCTGTTTCTCTTATTCAAGCTGCTATGAGTTTTAGTTTTAACGTGTTAGGGTCTTTATACTCTACCTTTTCATTTATTCTTAAAAGCGGCTGTTCTTTTGCATTGAAAAAAGGGGAAAAAGAGATACAAGAACTCCAAGTCCAAGCTACATCCAGTACAGAGAAAACATCAGCTATAAATGCAAGAAATTCTAATCTACTTCTGGAAAATTTAAGTAGCATAGAATAGAATCCATGTTGCTTGAGTTCTGCTTACCATAAACCAAACTTACAGGATTTGATCATAATACTTAAAAACTTCTGGCATATTAGAAAATTTTTATTACCTGAAATGAAAGACAAGGCCGATGTAGCCAGTCTACACTCCAATTACAGTGTTGGGAAGTACACAAGGCCACCTGTCCTATCACAGGTGCTGTTTGGAAGGTTCTTAAATACAACACTTTAGGTTGCTACAGATCATAAAGTATTGTATTTAAGAACCTCATGATATATACCCCCACCTATTTTAGCAGAATAGGCGTGAAATTTAAAGTTTCTTTCTATTCTGTTCATCCCACACATCTACTACAGTGAAAACAGAGTTGCAGCTCACTACATTAGGCCGTGTAGTTATTAGTACTCACTTGCACCGAAGCATCTCCCATAATGAATTTTGCACCTTCAATAACAGCTAAGTAGGAGAAACGGAGTTGATCTGCTGTCTGTATGAGTCCCATTCTGTATTTCCTCATTTCCAGGAGAACCTGTTTAACATCCACAGAAGAAGGATCTTTCCGTTTGTCCATCTGAAAATAAAAGTTTGAAACACTCTTTATGCTCTGATGAGATTCACTATAGTTCATTCTGCAGTAGGGCCTTCAGACTCCCCTCCAGACTAAAGAATCAATATACTAATTAGCATCAATTATTTATTGTGTATCTAAAAAGACAGAGCAGGGAAAACACACAGGGTTTTAAAAACATTGTATGTTTTCCCCTTTTTTTGCATTCTTGTTTTGAAAATATAGTTAGGACAAAAAAAACCCCCAAACCAAACCCACTTCAGCCTAGGCTCGACTTCTGTCTATTAGTTGCTTTCAGACAGAATAAAACCAAAAGGAAATCTAGTTCTATCCTTAAGTCAGGACATTTCCCCCCTGCCTACAGGTGAAGTCGTATCTGTAAAAAGAAGCATTAAATTTATTTTGCAACATTTCAGGATAGTTCACACTACTACTTAGCAGACCTCTAGCACCTTTTTTCTTAACCACGAGGACAAAGCCTATCTTTGCAAATTACAGCAAAAACTAGAGACATTTCTTCTCCAGATTGAAACGGCCAGTCAAGAATGAGATCTGCCTTGGGATATGCTCCCAAACCAGAACAGGAGTAAGGTACTAGGAAACAGCACACAACAATACTTCACGGAACATTCCACAGCTCTTTGTGAGCCTACATCAAACCATTCCTCAAAGTAACTCTACAGAAACAGCTTATCATGGGGAGTAAGTAGTTCTTACCAGTAGAAGGCAGGTATCAACCAAACAAAAAGTTCCCGATCTGCCGATTCCTGCACTGCAGTGAACCACAACAGGTCCGTGCTCAGGGTTAAGGGAGCCAGACTCCCTCACTTTGAACAGGAAATTGAGGAATGAAGCAGGTGACTCTGGGACACCGAAGTCAGGCCACGTAGTATAATGAAAGTGCAGAATCTCTCTCGTTTCCTGTGTCTGTAGAAACAATATTTAGGAAGCCTTTTAGCTTGCATACACAAGTCAGAAGTATTCAAAGCGCAGTTGCCTACAACAGTCTTCTAATCAGCAAATGCAAGTCCTCATTCATTTTCCTGGCAAATAGTCACTTATATACTAAGACAGACAGCTTCAGACATCAGACATTTTTACCTTTAGATCCACTTCAAATTTGTGCCTTCGGAAAAATTTTAGCTACTTTCTTTGAAAATAGCTCTGATTTACACGGAATGGAGACAGGTGCCTCCTCAGGTTTGCATGCTACTCAGACTATACTGCTTCCACTACATCTTTAGAGCAGCTGACTTGAATTCAAATGACAAAGCTCCACCAGTCTGAGGGAGCTTTTATCGCTGGGCAGCTAAGAAACTAATTACACATAATTGTCTCTTGTTGTGAAGGTCTCCATTTTGAGCTCAGCACCATCGAGGACCTCAGATATCTTCAGTGACCTATATTCGGTTAATGATGTTCTTCCTTAGTCAGTCTCCCCAAGGAGCTTTAGAATAGCTCTCACTGCTCTAACACAGGGCAATGCAAATAGCTCTCACTGCTCTAACACAGGGCAAATCCTCTCCTCTTTAGAGGAGAAGAAGGGTGGGAAATGGGAAATGGTATGTACACTTTTATTTTGATATTGCACAAAAGAAAAAGAAAAGAAAAATAAAATAAAAGCGGAGTTGTTTGTCTTAAAGCTGGTAGCCCTATCCTTGTACTGAGCTCCATACAGCTCACTGCAGGACCAGGCCTAAATCATTCCCTGCTTTCTGGTAAAGACCATCAATGCAAAACTTGAAGATTTAAGCCAAAGCCTAAAAAATAAACTTTAGAACAAGATGCAGGCAGCCAGGCAGCTAAAGTGACAGGAAGGGCAATTACTTCACTGAGAACACAGAAGCACTAGAATAGTTGAGTGATTTTATAAAGGGTACTCTGAAACCCCAGGTAGTGACAAACTAACCTTCTCACTCAGTGTAGGCCCAGACATAAAAATGACTGTAGTTTTCCCAGATATGTTTCATAAACATTTAAGAGTTTCATTTCCAAAACACACAAACTACAGGCTGAAGAACTATTTCACGTGGAATCACCAAGTCCAGAACATAACCATGACCACCTTTTTCACGACTTGGTGGATGAGGAGGTGCATATCACCTCAGAGAGACTGAAGAACTAGATTGATACTGTACTTACGGTAAGGTTTTCCAATTCTAGCTGTCGTACTGTGTAGTATGATTTTATATCTTCAGATACCAATGTTAGTTTCAAGTTCGTATCCTCAAAAAACATTTCCTTCTCCTCTTTCTGTGGCCAGTACTGTGCACACTTTACCTAAAAACAAATAAGAGACATTGATATGTCATTTATGTTTACACAACAGGCAAAGAATAAACATCCTTAAATACATTTTCTTACGAGACCATTTCTTCACCCATTCTTATTATAAGGAGGACCAATTCTAGTGTGAAGAGTATCAGTCCTTCTTTATATTGCAGACCATATGTTCAGTGATCCTCTTGTATGAGTTAAATTATTTTGATTTTGACAGAACTCATGAAGATACCTAAGGATTGTTAGAGCTCTGTTTCTTCTTCGTGCAACCTGAAAGAGTGTGAAGCTATGGAATCTAATAAAAATCATCAAAGCCATTGTTTATTTTATGTTGAGTCAGACCAAACAAAAAAAAAATCAACTGTCTAAGTATAAAAGCTCTCACAAAATCTGAATTTTAGTCTACTCGGCATTTTATACAAGAGATAAATTTTAACAAGAGCAGAACATACTGTGAAAAAGTGCTATGAATTCCACAAACATACTACATGCAGAATTACAACATTGCTAATTTGCAAGTGTAACGTCAGATGAGATTTTGGGTTACTCCACTCACTCACCACAAAAATAAAAATAGCAGTGAGATCATTTTGATTTTACACGGCACAGTTTAAGAGTAAAGTGCCAATCAAAACCCCCTGCATTCAGCAAACATTTCCATTACCTACTTCTGACTGAATTTCAATTTAGTAAAGTTTAGTAAAAGTAAAGTTTCCCAGACAGTTTGGTTTGCAAAGACTGCTTTGTACTAGGACCTTAAAGGAGCCAATCAAACTGAAAAGTAGCACATTTTGCAGGGTGCAGAAAAAAACAGAAAGTAAAGAAACTCATCAGGAAATAGGAAAGTCTGCAACCAAGTTTCTCACAATTATATCTAAGGACATTGTGACTGGGAGAACTGGCCTGCTCCCTCTGCCACTAAGCACAGCTCCTCAAAAATAGGATTACAACCACCATTTGCCCATATCTAACCATGCAATAAGAACAGATTGTTGGACATGGCTAATAACTCCTTTATTAAAGGGCAAAAAATATGGCTTTGAAGCGGAAGAATGATAAAAGAAGAACCACATTTTCAAGGCTAAGATGACTTCTGACAATATTTTAATAAATAAGAAAACGCTTCAGTATTTTATTTGTAGGTAGATTGACACCAGTTTTGCTCAGACTAATTCTAGTTTTTATCCTACACCCTCTAGTTCATCGGGGTGTAGAATGTGGTTATAATTCTCTGCAACTTTTCTTGGTGCATTAATGTTAAAGAGACAGCAACTAGCTTTGTGTCTAATTTCTCCAACAAATGTCTGCAAACAATATTTTGTTGTGCTCCAATGTAGGTCCCCTGCTGCTGTTTGCTGAGAAGTGTAAGCAGCCTGCCCTAAGGGATCACAATAATTCATTTAGTTCAAAACTACTGGCAGTGCAGAGAATGAGTAGGAATGGCTGGAAAGGAAGAAACTATTGAAAAATACGGTTACTGCATCTCTTTTGAAGATTAAATCTCACTTGCACTACAATAAAAGCTGAACAGTCAAAAAATCAAGACTGCAGTTTATTAGAATACAACTCATTGCACAAGAATTTTCCTGATTATTGGGAATTCTTTCCTGATTACGCAAAAGCATGTACCACCCAGTTATCACTGGTGGGTTACCCCTCCTCCAAAGTGTCTTTATACCAACTGCACCATAATGTTCAACTTTAAACAGTGCACTTCTATCAGTTTTTATGATTGCTTTTGTCTCCATTTGCACAGCTGCCAAGTCCACTTTAGGGATGGCAGCTGTGGAATTAGCATAGAGGCAAAACCCTGACTCAGGGATGAACACCAGGCCTGATGGTTCCTGTTGTCTCCACCATCAGAAGGGCTGAGCATTTCTTCTCAAGACAGCAGCTACTCCAGGTACAAGAGGAACCAAAACTTTTCACCTGTCTGAAAGTAAATTACTTCATAGAATCATAGAATAGTTAGGGTTGGAAGAGACCTTAAAGATCATCTAGTTCCACCCCCCCTGCCATGGGCAGGGACACCTCCCACTGGATCAGGTTACCCAAAGCCCCATCCAACCTGGCCTTCAACACCTCCAGGGACGAGGCAGCCACAACTTCGCTGGGCAACCTGTTCCAGAGTCTCACCACTCTCACGGTGAAGAAATTCTTTGTAATGTCTAGAAATACTTGAAATAACCCAAATTGTTCCCCTTCATCTTCTGCCTGTCTTGCCTAATGTAAACATACTAAAAGGTCTGGACAGAACCTAGGCCACCACACTTGTCCTAGCAAGCAAAGCAGTGGCTTAACAGCTGGTTCCACACCACCCAGAAGATTATTGCACAGGATAGATACTAGGGAAAGTATTTTCAACCACACCCCCATTCTCCTCACACCTCTAACACCTTTATAAAACAATGACAACTGTGGAGAAACAATACCCCTAGATGATACATTTATAATGACAGCTCTTATTGACTCCAAGTTTCCTTCATGCAAAGCATCTCTATGACTGCTTCAAAACCATTTCATAATGCTTGTGAACGAACACTTGGTGCAAATGACCTCTGAGACGTGCAGTCTGCGTACGCTGACAAAGAACTACACTCAGACATGTAGGTTGGCACTGGAGATTAAATATTCATTTGTGTAGAGATCCATATTGTGTTCATGCCTTGTTTCAGAAAAATTCACAGGAAATCAAGACCTACAATTACAAACTGAATAATTTTCTGACTACACCACAATCAGTTTACCATGTATTCAATTCTAGGTGTAATTTCTTAAGATAAAAATGATGGATGGTTTTCATCTCTCTACCTCCTCCTTATCTTTGGGTTGGTGTCTTATTTGTTTCTTTTTTATAAAGACCACAAACAGGCAATGAACACATAGCTAGAGCTGAGTAAGTACTTACGGATCCCTTTTCCATCACTCTGTTCAACATGACAACACCACGGCTTTTCTGTTCCCAAACCATCTCCCAAAAGTGACCACAAGTATTTGGCAAAGGTCCCTGCAGAGACAGAATCCCCAGAAACAAGCATTATTTTCAGTTAATGTCAGTGCAATGCTCCCCACTAAAAGTTACTGCACTAGGCAATAAATTCAGACAAGTAACAAGAAACTTCTCATTGTAACCTGTAAAAAAATGCAGCAACAGAGCTTTAAGTTCCATTTTCACACTACGAATTTACCCATGAAAGTACAGTTAATCTTCCCCCCGCCCCATGAAGACAAAACTAGTCTCATTTGCAAGAAGAGAACTGGGAGTGAAAAACGCTGAGAGAACTTTCTTGGGAAAGGTATACATACGATGGAGAAACGAAACCTCGCTGACTAACTAAGAGCACAATTAACATCAGTGTAGAACTATTCTGCAACACATCATTGTTATTCATAATACTTGAAAATTAGTAGACTGAAGGGACAAACACTCAAAAGAATGAAAACAATACCAGAACCATAACGAATTCTATGAAAACTCTGGAAAATCACGTATCTGCTTTAGGACTGAATAAAATGATAACTTCTTTTAAAGACTACTGTCTATTCACAAAGCAGATTTCTTTATAACTTTTTGTTCACACTATGTTCCTTTGTTATTTTCTGCTCCAAAACCATTGCTCTGAATTCTGGGCCACTCAAACCACATAATTGTGCCTCTCATATTTGCTATGCATCACTGCTCAAACAAAAAAATTCCATCATCTTCCAACAGTCCTGGAAGACTGGGGAAGTCCCACTGGACTGGAGGCTGGCTTATGTTGTGCCCATCTACAAGAAGGGTCGCAGGGAGGACCCAGGAAACTACAGGCCTGTCAGTCTGACCTCAGTGCCAGGGAAAGTCATGGAGCAGGTGATCTTGAGTGCTATCATGAAGCACATGCAAGAGAACCGGGTGATCAGGCCCAGTCAGCACGGGCTCACGAAAGGCAGGTCTTGCCAAACTAACCTGATCGCCTTCTATGACAAAGTGACTCGGCTGCTGGATGAGGGAAAGGCTGTGGATGTATCTTCCTGGATTTCAGTAAAGCCTTTGACACAGTTTCTCACAGCATTCTGCTTGAGAAACTGTCACCTCTGGCCTGGACAGGCGCACACTCTCCTGGGTGGAAAACTGGTTGGATGGAGGGCCCAGAGAGTGGTGGGAAATGGTGTGAAATCCAGCTGGAGGCCAGTGACAAGTGGGGTTCCCCAGGGCTCAGTGCTGGGTCCAGCCCTGTTCAACGTCTTTATCAATGACCTGGATGAAGGCATCGAGTGCACCCTGAGCAAGTTTGCGGACGACACTAAGCTGGGTGGAAGTGTCGATCTGCTGGAGGGTCGGGAGGCTCTGCAAAGGGATCTGAACAGGCTGGACCGCTGGGCAGAGTCCAACGGCAGGAGGTTTAACAAGGCCAAATGCCGGGTCCTGCACTTGGGGCACAACAACCCTATGCAGTGCTACAGACTAGGAGAAGTCTGTCTAGAAAGCTGCCTGGAGGAGAGGGACCTGGGGGTGTTGGTTGACAGCCGACTGAATATGAGCCAGCAGTGTGCCCAGGTGGCCAAGAAGGCCAATGGCATCTTGGCTTGTATCAGAAACGGCGTGGCCAGCAGGTCCAGGGAGGTTATTCTCCCTCTGTACTCGGCACTGGTGAGGCCGCTCCTCGAATCCTGTGTTCAGTTCTGGGCCCCTCACCACAAGAAGGATGTTGAGGCTCTGGAGAGAGTCCAGAGAAGAGCAACAAAGCTGGTGAAAGGGCTGGAGAACAGGCCTTATGAGGAACGGCTGAGAGAGCTGGGGGTGTTTAGCCTGGAGAAGAGGAGGCTGAGGGGAGACCTCATTGCTCTCTACAACTACCTGAAAGGAGGTTGTGGAGAGGAGGGAGCTGGGCTCTTCTCCCAAGTGACAGGGGACAGGACAAGAGGGAATGGCCTCAAGCTCCGCCAGGGGAGGTTTAGGCTGGACATTAGGAAAAAATTCTTCACAGAAAGGGTCACTGGGCGCTGGAACAGGCTGCCCAGGGAGGTGGTTGAGTCACCTTCCCTGGAGGTATTTAAGGCACGGGTGGACGAGGTGCTCAGGGGAATGGTTTAGGGTTTGATAGGAATGGTTGGACTCGATGATCCGGTGGGTCTCTTCCAACCTGGTTATTCTATGATTCTATGATTCTATGAAAAGAGGAGGCCAGGATCCTCAGAAAGAATTCCTGGATTTAAATAAAGCCATTGAAACCCATTAAATTCTGGATCAGAATGGATAATCCATACCAGTTAGCTGCTTTTCTAACAATTCCATATACAGGTCTATCAGGTCAACCCTATGATCTCCTCTGTTGTGAATGTGGAGTAAAAGCTGTGTGCACACAAACATTTTCATATTGAACACTGTACTGTCCACTTCTTCCTTAGAAGATTTATCTTTATTCTCTAGAAACAGGAAGGAAGAGCTGCTGCTTGAAAATATTAATCCTAGTGTACCTTTATCTAAACTGTGGGAGGAAGGGGTAAAAAAAGTCAAGATTAGAGACCACTGCAGTCTCCAGGGAACCAAACATTTAAAATAAACAAGAATTCTGGCACAGTTGCTTGCTCTCAGAAGAAGACAACAGGGTATCCGAGTATTTTTAAACTTGCTATATAGATAGGTGTGGAATTCACAGATTCAGTGAAAAACAGCCACTTCCCTCCTGTGCCCCATATTCCCATCACTGATGCCTGTATTCACAGCTTTCCTCTCGCACATTAAAGGTAGAAGCATCAGCATGAACTTGAACCTTTTGCAAACCATGTTATAAGGAGGCACATTATTTGTAAATATGACAATAATATCACTTTCAGAAGGACGTTTAACAAGAAACATGTGGTGGAGCATACTGCTTATGTGAAACAGAAGGTTGGGTGTAAGAAATTTCCTAATATATTTTAGTTAACATCTACCCACTCAACATAATACATAAGTATCAGTTATATTTAAGGAATGTTATTTCAAATATGTTTTGGACATCTTGAAGTTCATACACATAGTCCTGTAAATGTGAAGCCCTCCCTCCAGTGAGGCTGACCTCTGTCCAGACAATTTATCAGGCAACTTAAGACTCTAGTGGTCTCAAGCTTTTGTGCTAGCCTTCCATCTAGGAGAAATGTTGACTCAATTCAACCACATCTACAGGTTCTCATAACCCAACCAGTAGACTTCTAGAAGTATGTTAGCTTCTAATCTCAACGGGTCTAAAGTCAGATAAGCAAAGTGGCCAAAATACCCTACCAAATGTCAGCCAGTGCTGACAGGAAGAAACACATAGTGTAAAATTGTTCTATGTACATGTTTATACAGACATTTATATACACTTAATTAGCTTTACAATAAAGAAAATAAACATAATAGGCTAAAGAAAACCCACTAAAAAACTCCAGTTTCCATATGATTTTTATTAACCACTGCCAGCAATTACCTGGGTAAGGATGTAGCTCCTTTGGGCCTCTTCCATTTTTATCAAACTAGCATTGATATAGTCATTGTCACCTTGGTTTAGCTTAATTCGACTGTGATCAACTGCGGCATAATCAGAAAACACTGGTTAATGTATATGCAACAGCACAATCCACGCACAACCTTATCAGATGTCAGGATCAGAAAAGCTGAGTCGTCCTGAAGAACAAAAAAGCACAGGCAGTGCAGAAGTGTTCACTGGTGCTTGTATCGCTGGAAATACAACATAGGTACTACAAGAACAACACAGCAGTGAACGTAAGTTGCACTCTGTCTCCCAAGAATACATTGCAAGTATGGAAGTATGTGCATCTGAAGTAAATGCTGATATATTTGTACAGTTATTGAGTTACTGTTTTTAAATAAATCTAATTACACAATTGCTTATGTTTTGCAGCTTAAACACTCAAACCCAGTTTGTTCAAGATTGTTAAACCTTTGCCTAAACATATATTGGACACACAGAACAGAGGCTTCTTATTCTTCTTACAGACATTTAGCTACACTTTCCAAGCCATCGACACTGTAATGTACAGAAAGAAAGACCAGAAATCAAGAATCAAAGCAAATGTAATTTCATTGCTCTTTTGTCAGTCTCAGCTTGCTCCACTTAGGATTAAAAACAAAAGCACTAACAAAAACACATACAAGTGTTCCCACACTCTGCAAAAAAAGTTAAACAGTTTGGTAGAAGTATTATCTACAGGAAAAAAGGAACCATTTTTTACTCACAACCCCAAATACTAGAACTGCTTAGTAAAGCAACCTATTTGCAACTATTGTTCTTAGTCAATTGCCCTGAAAATTTCAGCATCTTTTAACCACTAAGTATAAAAGTTTTCTGATACACAATAACATGTTTGTCTTTGAAGAGGAGAGGAGGCATTTTCCCAATGACAGAGCCTGTAGAAACTTTGCCTGTGCTGGCCCTCTTTAGGGGTGCAGCATTGCCTCCTGTTTTAAATGCATTGTCATTTAGTGCAGAGAAGGTAGTTTAGTGAACCAGCTGTGGACTCTTTAGGGTCTGATACATCAAGTATTACTTGCCACCCAAGTACTTCTCTGCACACTCCAAAAGTACAGTGTGACAGTTGTAGGCAAGTCTAAACGTTATTGTCTTTGCACATGGAGTTGTGGAAGGATAGACAGGCTGCAACGTTAAACTGAGCTGTGCCTCCTGCAGAGGACACACGCCCGATGATGCACTTCTCATCAGCATCCACCGCAATATGCAATGATAATCTTTTCAGAAACACAGGTCTCACACTAGTATTGCCACCTCTGCAACGTCCCCTTTCCTCAGTTCCAATTAGCTTACTAGCTTAGATTTATTTCTAGTAATTGTATGCTTTGTGCAAGACTTCCCCACCTCCCAAAAGGGGCAGTTATGCTACACTGCAACAGAAAGGATATTTGCAATTTTAGCAATGCTACTTCAGCTGCCACTCTTCACTAGCGTAAGAATTCAAAGGTAAAGCAAGTTCCTTTCTTCAGATTTCTGTCGACAAACACAGAATCTACTGTATGTTGCTGTAGTGTAACACTCTGGACAGAACGGCATCCTGTGACATCTATCTCATAAATAAATATATTAATAAAAAGAATTGTCTTGGACGCAAATCCACCTAGAAGAAATCTTGTTCTTACAAAGAACATTTAGCTGATAGAAGAAGTCATTAGAGGTCAACAGTCTGTTGCAAACAATGGAAAAGAACTGTACTTACAGGGGCTGACATCTCTGTACCTATTTCTATTTTTGTTTCTGGGATGTTTGGCCACTTTACATGGAAAATCACTGGCTTCATGCCTGATGTCCTGAAACAAGGAAAAAAAAAAAGTCTTAGATATTAATCCATCTAATATCATCATATCCTTAGCTATTTTAAGACAAATACCCCTTTGACTTGACATCTTCACATGTGGGAATTCTGGACAGAAAGCACTTCAGGCTTCAACTTAAGAACTGAGTTTAAATTTATCAGAATACAACACTATCACTATTGTGTGTTAAAATATTATTAGCTTGCATAATAAAGTAGCAAAACATTTACCAGAACATTATGCCCTTACACTCCTGATGAAGCACAGTCTCTGCCCCAAAGCACTTTCATATAAACTGCATTAAGCAACTGTTTCCTCTATGAGTGAAACTACCAATTGTACTGTCGACTCAGCAGTGATTAGAAAACAATCATTGTGATAGAAAAAAACTGTCTAACCTCTTTGGAATCAAATACACACAGAGAGTGGTGACTAGTCTAAGATCACCTACATCTTTATCTTGAGTTATAAGCAACACGTCATAAAGCTAAAAATGGCAAAAGTTATTTGTATGCAATTTACATGCTCAATTAAAACATATATAACCTCAAGCATATAATGAGCGTTTCCTTTCATTTTTTTTCAGATGCATCTAATAGCTTGGCTATCTGAGACAATTCCAAAACTCATAATAAAAAGAATTCTACAGTTCTTGGACATCAGTCCCAATTTGTAGGAACAGAACATTGTAAATAAATGATGTGTAAATATGCAATTCTTGAAAATTACAGTACTAGAAACATCAGAGCGAAGCTCATAGATTTAACTGAAATTAGTAAGAACTGAAAGAATGGATTTACTGAAGAACTGATACTTCAATAGCATAGTTAAGTTTAAGACATCCTAAGACACTGTGCACATACATTAAATGAACAAATGAACCTAGCCCAGAAGCCACTGAAAAAAATCATCATTAAAAACAAATTATTGAGCTAAATTTGTTCTCTTTCATTGGATCAAATTTTGTTAAATATAATCAACTAAATGAAGCAGAGTTTAATATTTATTATCTGTCCAGATACAGAAATACTGAGTGTGGTGTTGATTCACACTCACTGTGCCCAGAGAACAGTTTCCTGCACGCACACAGAGCACTTGGAGGGCTGCTTGCGATATACAGATCACTTGCACTGACAGGCTGGACACTCCTCTATTAATAGTTTCAAATTATTTCTGGCTCTGGTTCAAGTTGTGGTAGCTTTCCAACATCAGAGCAGGAGGATTTTATACCAACCCAAAAATCTCATCCTTAAAATGCAGGCCAAAGCGAACTGGTTTGCTGTTCTCTCACTCTTGCATAAAGAATCATGTACAATGCTGAAGATTGTTTTTTTAAGTGGGTTATTGACTGCTCTTTATTACTTATTCATCTTTTTCTACCTTATTATTCAGGTATGTATCAATTTACTCTGAATGCTACATGTCAAGGGAACAGTTCTGGTTTTTATGTATACCTACTCAAAATTAGTACAGTATTCTGAAATGGCTCCTCACCGAAATAAGCCCTGACATCAGCTGCTATCTTTTTATAACATAACACATGGCTGCCAGTATTTCTGCTTATGAAGAATGCAGTCTGGAGAATATGATCCTGACTGCCACCGTCTAACGTCTCAAACATGAGGCAGCTAAAACGGTTGTTTTCATAAGCTGGTCTTTGACTCTAGGCATTAAAAAATTTGAAAAGAACTGTCTCTTCTTTTAAAAATGGAAATGGATTAAATGTTTTATTACAGAAATGGAATGATACCAAGGCATTCTAATATAAAAGTATTATACTTAAGCATGCACATGTATGTACACATACACACTACTCCCAGTCTTGGAGCACTCCACAGATTCAAATACCAACATCACATATTTAAGGATCCCAAACTGATCATTTATTGTTCAGGGAACAGAGCTGTCTATTACCTTGCTATCAAATATCAAAGCTTTTTAAAGACACACCAATGCCTAAAGGTACTAAAAGAATTAGGGAGTTCTACGAGGCATGTAACTCCTATAGCCACAGAGAAAATGAAAAGAAAGAAGTTACCATGTACCTCCCAGAAACATGGACAATTTAAAAAGGATAACACATTTCTGAAGCATGTTTCAACAAACAGGAATAAAATGAGGGATGTAGATATGGCAACAGGCAAGCTGCTGCCTTGTTTAAAAATCCAACTAGCATATAGCACTTCATTTCTCAATATAATGAACAAAAACAAAATAGAAAATCCTGGAGGGAATGCATGCCTGCACCTCAGTAGTCAATTCCAAGCCTGCAAAGACGGGACGTACTCTTCTCAGCAAGACGGAAGGAAAGTGGTTTGGGGTTTTGGCAAGTTGGGTTTTTTCTTGCTATTGCAGTTGCTAGAACATCCAAAGTGACAAAAAAACTGCCAAGATCACTTCCAGGATGCGGAGCTGATTTTAGTGGAAATCAGATGGCCTTAAACAGAGAAAATTATTGGAGGGAAACAATAAAGTGACAAGTTACGTAAAAAGGCCACGCTGCTGGCTTTCTTGTACATTCCTCAAAACCTTCTGTTACTGGTTACTGCAGGACTCACGTAACTACTGATGCTCAGTGGTGTCAGGGTGGCTTCAGAATATGTCACGGACCTCCACAATGGAGAACGCACATTAATTCAAAGCACGTAATTATTATGCTATGACGAACTTGAAGCCAGTGATGTCACAAGACCTGAAGTCAGTGGATGGACACAGGGACCGATGAAGTTACAAAACACCTTCTTGAATCACACTCGGTCACACTGCAGAGATCCTGTTATTTAAAAAGGAAGCTCGACATTTCATCAAAAAGGTCATGCAATATAAAACTTTAAAGAGGAAGGTCTAGAACTGAAGTCAGTTTTCCAAAGTCACGTGCTTCTGGTTTTGAGCATGAGTCATTCCATGCCACTCATGTCCTGGTTTTAAGTCCCGTACTCTGTGCAAATACCCCCAGAAATTTCAGGGGTGGAAAGAGGAAGTCTGCTAAAGCACTGTTCTTCAAATGGAAAGCTCTTGTTGCTGTTGATTTACAGTAGTAAAGAAGTAAGAAGTTCTTTAGTGCTTTACAGGAGAAGGTTGCTCTCAGTTGCATGAATGGGTTGCACTTGTCCTGACAAGCATCATGTTTCCTGCCACAAAGAAAGAACACAGAATGCAAGGGCAGGAGGCTGTACTGATTAAACAGAAGGGATCAGATGATCAAGATCCCCATCTTGTTCCAACAGCAACAAGAGACTGAGAAAGAGAAGATATACCCCAAAATCTTCATATAAATGTTAGGTAAGATCACACGTTCGTGACATCAGCCATTGAAGTGCACTGCAATGTTCCATAGATTTGCATGTCAACATTTCCAGAAGAGAAACTACATGTCCGGTCTAAAGTCCTTCAGACTGAACAGCAAGGCTCCCGGGGAAATTTGCAGCAGCCCTTAATTTGATCACAGTATTTTATTATACCATAAACTCTGGAGTAGCTCAGACTAGAAGATAATGATATACTGTCATTTTAACAGCTCTGTTCCTACAGGAAGCAGCAATTGCCAAGATCTTATCATGGGCTACAGAAAGCCCACTGACTGAGGCAGCCACACCAAGGAAAGTGATTCACAAGTATACAAAGACTTAAATAAAAAAAGTAATTTTAGCTTAAGAGCTTTTAAAAAAAGTTTGCTCTTAAAACTAGCACTGAAAACAAATAATGACCCCACTGTAAAAGGTGGAAGAATAAAAAAAAAGTCACAGTAAAGTCAAGAGAAAGCTGCTATTTTCTGAGATGCCCCTACAGGCTGATTTCAGAATGGAAATACCCCTACAAGTATATAAGGTGGCAAAGACTTGTACAGAAGACCAGAAGAAAATCAGGTAGCACTAAGGGATCCATAATAAATAGCAGCTTCACACAAATCAGAAAAGATCTTCAGATTCAGTGTTTAAGGCAGCAAACTCAGTCACTGAGAATCAGTGAACTGACTCCTCAACAAAGGAACCTTGCTAAGACATGAAGCACACACAAATCAACTGTTCATTCAATCAACTTTGACAAGGAAGACTGGATTTCTTATCCTGTACCAAACTTTGCATCAAGATGTTTGGACAGGGACGAGAAATGAGGATGTAACTTGCAGGTGTAACAAGGTCATCGTCTGAAGATCAGATAAATGAACAATTGCATCACGTAACATTAATCTTCGGAACAAGCTGTGGAACTGTAACCAGATGAATTAAATAAATATAGATTTTAATACCCTTTTAAAACATCTTATCTAGTCTCTCAGTTTTGCTTTGAAGTAGAACACGCTAGTATTGATCGGCTTGTTAACCTCCCTCAAAAAAACCAAAAAGCAGTGAGCTGGTACACCGAGCTCCTTATGGAGAAAGAGAGAAAACGACAGGGTTGTTTAAAGTTCAACAACACTATTACGTGAGTTTTTAAAAAAAAATAAAAAAATAAAATCATCACACACTTGCAACATGGGTTTCCTAGAAAGCCCCTTGCTAATTCAGCACTATGTGGGCAATCTGGAACAGGTTGTAGCGACGCAGCGTACGCGGTGCCTCTGACACGAGGCAGCTGGTTGCAGGCACGGAAATAACCCCCCAGGAGAATGTAAACTGGGCATGATCGTGTTATTAAATCATATCAGCACTTGTGAAAGCGTACTAATTTTTTCTGAGGCCACATTTATTGCGGCTAGCAAATGTGACAGACTGTTTCTTGTCACTGACTAGTTTGAACATGCCTAACTGAAGAAATTTATGAATTATGAAAGTAAATCTGCACTACTTTATTGTACCCACTTCATCACAGTAAATAACCAAAGACCATAAATGCTCAATTAAACACTTGCAGCTGAAAGGTTTTTACAACTTCAGTATCCACTTCCAGGAGGGAGAGAGTCATAGACTTGTGTGATCTCCAAATTTTAAGAAAATTATATTTATTTTGCATGTTGTCAAAAGGAAGACATTGCTGTAGAATAAATCACAGCAATTCTGCAGAACTCAGCTGTTCAAATTCTCACACTGCTTCAACATTATTATCTGAAATGAGTAAAAACTCATTTTTCATTTCAAATTTTTTTTTTTGAGGGGTGCCGCAGAGCCAGAGTGATCAAAGATCTAAACTCTAATATTAGGTTAAAGGATTACATGAGACTTCTCCAATTTCAGTAAGTTCAAAATACAGTCTGTCCTTGAAATTTATGACCCATAACAGAAGAAGTTCACAGTAGCTGGCAGGAACACTCTACTTCTGCTGTTTTGTAGCCATGTAATCACTGCCAAAACAGGAAACAACTGAATGGAGGGTCAGTACAAGAAAACAACTCAAGTTCCCTTCTTCTTCATGTCCACCTCTATTTTTTCCTCCCAGATATTCAATCTGCTCCAGAAGTACATCGTAGGCATTATTGGAAGGATAAAGACTTTCAAGACGAAATGGCTTTTTCTCAACAGCTGTTGTGCAAAAGTCCAGCTTTGCAACCTGTATCATCAAAATCAGTGCCAGGAAACAAACCACAGTCTCATTAAAGTGTCAAGAGGTTCTAACTCAATTACTCTTCTCCTATAAGAAAAATAATCATAGAATTGTAGAATAGTTTGGGTTGGAAGGGACCTTAAATCACAGACAGAAGATCCAGATCTTCATTTGCCCAAACTTTAGAGGTCCCCTGATGGAGTTTTGGTTTAACCTTATCTCAAATAGACTAGTGCATCTGATAGCCCAGATACCTACATAACTCTTAAAGGAATTTAGCCTGTGTAGGAAATCCAGACCTTGATTTTTTTACAGTATGAGTTTTATGAGTTTAAAAATATGTAATTCCTGGCCTGTAGGGTATTCCAGGCTTCGTGAACTAAAAACTGTGGTTACAAACAGAGTCTTCCTTTCCTAGTTACCTAATATTTTCATTCTGACATCTCACAAGCCACTACGGCTTTTACAGAGCTACTACCACACACACACAAAAACTCCCAACAATGAGGTAAACACCACGTATGTAGACTTAGCAGGCTTCAGGGAGGGTAGAGAGGAAAAAAAGCCATAAAAGCTCTAAGTACTAGAAGATGATAGAGGGATGAGAAAAGCTGTTTCTTATACCTTTTCACAGCGAACCAGATCACTGTGCTGCATAACCAAGGAATTTTCTAGATCACACCACAAATGGTAAATTGCAAACTAGAAACAAAAAGACAAGAGATGCCCTTGGAACCACTGCAGATAGCTCACAGTTTCGCAAAGGGATCTCCGACTTCATGAAATAGGAACCACAGGTTGACTTTTTATTTATACTCACTCAGAATCCTCTACTATTTTTCAGAAATACTACATACAGCATTAATAACCTCCATTGACATTAAGAGAGCAAGACAGTACTTCTGCCACAAATTTCTGCGTAAGCCATTTAATCTTAAAATAAATCACAGAATCACAGAATAACCAGGTTGGAAGAGACCCATCGGATCATCGAGTCCAACCATTCCTATCAAACCCTAAACCATGTCCCTCAGCACCTCGTCCACCCGTGCCTTAAACACCTCCAGGGAAGGTGACTCAATCCCCTCCCCGGGCAGCCTCTGCCAGTGCCCAATGACACTTTCTGTGAAAAATTTTTTCCTAATGTTCAGCCTGAACCTCCCCTGGTGGAGCTTGAGGCCATTCCCTCTTGTCCTGTCCCCTGTCACCTGGGAGAAGAGCCCAGCTCCCTCCTCTCCGCAACCTCCTTTCAGGTAGTTGGAGAGAGCAATGAGGTCTCCCCTCAGCCTCCTCTTCTCCAGGCTGAACACCCCCAGCTCTCTCAGCCACTCCTCATAAGGCCTGTTCTCCAGCCCTTTCACCAGCTTTGTTGCTCTTCTCTGGACTCGCTCCAGAGCTCTGGTTGCTGTCTTCATTCTCTAGCCATAAGTAAAAGTCTTTCCCATGTTGCCCAGATGCCCATCTGCATGTCCTGGACCACAAAGACCACACTGAAAGAAGGCTTGAGCTCATCCAATTAAAAAAGAGTAAATAAATTACATGATAAAATGTAAGACTCCCTTGCTTTTGAGTGCCTCTTTTTCAGCAAGGTTTACAATAGGGTACAGTGAGTTTCAAGCTATCTGCACCAACATCACTCCTTGCTCACCGTTCCATCATTTGTATAGATAGACTGTTCACTATCATGGTCATTAGTTACTAATATTTTAAAGACCTCAAGATTTACTTTTAAGAACTTTATTTCAGGGCTGTGTTTTTGTTTTTTTAAAATCACCAAGCAGCTATATATTTCCCCCTCCTCAATTCCCCCAAAATTATGTAAGTATTTTCAAACACTTGCTAGACTTCCAAGCATTTAAATTAATTTACATAGGTCTGAGAAAGCGGCTCAGGTTAATATACTAATTTGACCATTAACAATTAGCACTAATTAATGTGCACTGAACACTGAAGTTCTCTATTAGAAGTTCTACGCATAAATCCAGAAAGCCTGACTCATTTATAAAGCTCAGCGTTCTGCACAAGGGGGAAAAAAAAGATTCAGTCTTTTGAAAAAGTTTGAGATAATCTTTTGTTTAACAATTTCAGGGATTGTGCTAGAACAAGGGCAGCAGGCTTCAGATAAAAGCTAATTAGCCTGGTTCGCACTGGTAATACCACTGGCACTCATGTATGAATTTCCAACATTAAAAAAAATTAATATCTGGCTTATAGAAATAATTTATTTTGTAAAAATCCACAATGAAATTGAGATTAAAAACTTCCTAATAGCTGTCTAACAGCAGCCAATTGACACTGTATCTCAGTAACCAGAGTACTATTTACTAAAAGATAGCAGAAGGCAACGCCATGTTGACATGGTTTAATCTGTAACAGTTCTATCCAAAACCCCTTTGGCAGAAGCATTAAGTACTTTTTATGTAACAGGCGAGCTATGAAAATCCACATTATCTTTAGTTACAATCAGCAAAATAAAATCTAGATTTTGCCCTCAATTTAACGAGGTAATTTGAGGCATGAAAACCCTTATAGAGCACATCATACTCTCCATGAGGAAAATTATAAACCTGCTCCCAATTAAGTTCCCAAGATGACCGGGCAACTAGAAGTTACTACAAAATTATCACCCAGAAGGCATGTATGATTTATCTGTACAGGTACTGGGCATCAGATCTCTAGTGCCCTGGTGCAGGGACAAAAACTTGCTAATAATCACACTCCTAATTCCTGGCAGCTGTATGACACAGTAGTAAACAATGAAAACCATTACCAGCCCCTGTCTGAAGTTGTCTTTTCCCCCTCCTCAAGGCGTCCATTCCTAAAAACTGTTTCCTTAATTTTGTTAAACAAAACAAAAAGTCACCTGTGGGTTTATGGGTTGTAGGTTTGCTTGTTTGCTGGTGGGTTGTGTGTTTTTAAATAATGTATTTCCTAATGAAACTAATAAAAGATGCTTTAATTGAATTTTTGTTTCAGAACTTAAACTTGGCCCACTTTCTGAATGACAACAATGAAATATTTTGATCCAATTAGCATCCTGCAATCAGACCCACCTCCATCACTACAACTACCCAAGTGCCCTCATCAGGCAACAGGTTCAAGGTCTTACTAGTTAAAAGCTTCACAGATCTTCATTTTTTTCCTTATCTCCCATTTTTGCCTCCAGGTCTGCTCCAAGGCTTTTGGTTCTGAACATATCCTGCTCTTCTGTTTACTTGGGCAAGCCCACAGAAGAGAATGTAAATTTCCAGAATACCTGGCATTGTTATTACCACTGCTAACAAGGAATTTAAGAGGCTCCTAAACTATTAGGTATTGTACCAATACAGAAGGACAACACAATCTTCTGCCTAAAGAGAGACTCCGGGCAGTTTATCACTATTGGATTTACTATCACTGTTTAAGGCTCTCTAAATCACCTGGGGAGACTATTAATGTGCTCATCTAATGAACTGTAGCAGAACTACTACAGTTACCAAAGGACTCAGGGGATCCAAATACAGAAGAAGTTCCGTGGTTTGGTGAGTAATATCACACTTTCCAAGTCTGAAACCAAGCAGCCCTGCATAGTTGAGGAGCTGAAGTTTGAGTCTTCCTACTAAGCCTCGAATAAGTTTCTTTGAGAGACTCCATTTTGGATTAAAACATATACTTCACATTCACTGAACTACAAACGAAACTTGTCTGTGGTATTTGTGTCCTTTCACCTTTTCTTGGAAAGTATGTTGAATAAAAGCCAAACAAAAAGCACATCACTTTAGCTGCTTAATAGACAAACATTTTGCTCGTGACAGATATTTTGAAGAAATAAAATAACATTACAAATTTGCTTGAGTTAAACACAACCAGATTACTAACTGGTATCTTAAGTATATTGGTCACATTAAGAGAAGGCTAGTCAAGTCCAGTATTCCCCGTCTGCAGTGACATATGCTCATCAATAACATGCAGAACTTTTTGAAACCACAGAACTGTCAAAGAAAAAAAGGGCAGGCTACAATTCCTGAGTGATCTTAATTTGTCAAGGTAATTTTCAAATTAAGCTATCACACGCGAGATAGAGATCTAATTGACAACAGAAAATCTTAATTCGTAAAGAGCTCCACAGTTGTTCTCATATTTACTTACCAAGCTCTTTACAACTTCAACAACTTGACTTGGCACCTTACAATACCTCCTAGAAACCACAGTCAATGCAATGAGTAATAGGGAAAGCAGGAGACTTCCTACACACTGAAATTTGTCACCAATTCATTTTTGTTATGCTGTTGACACGACAGTAGAATTCACATGCAAAGGCAAAAGATCGGTAGTCTGTAAGAATACGCACACACATAATCCTTTGCAAATTAACTGGAGACTTAAAGCTACAATAATATCCTTCCAGGACTTAAAAAGGAAAATATCCTACATTTTTTCATATCGCTGCTATTGTCCTTTGGATGCTCTAATGTCAAGTTTGTTGCTTACATTACATTCCAAAATAAACATTTATGTCAACTTGGAGTGCTAAAACATTGAGCGGTTTCAATGAGAAAGAGACAGACCTTTATGCTAGACTGGTGATTTTGATCTACCCTATCTCTTCTGAATGTCATGCCCTCCTTCAAGAGTAGCGCAAATGCACCACTTAAGGAAGTCACCCACTGAAGACTGTCAGAAGACACCTCTCGGTTGCTATTATGGATGCTGCTTGTGTTCGCCGAGCAGATTAGTTTTCACTCGCAATGCTCGAACTCATTACGTTTCTAACTTAGGAGTCAATGTTTCTCACTACCATTTTAGGACTCCAATCATTGCGCTGTAATGCTCTTGGGTTGACAGCTGTGTTGGAACAACTATATATTTCTCCTTTCAGAAGGGAGGCTATTTCTCTGAGCAATTTTTTTAGGCTCTTGTAGGAATGCTTTTGTCTTCCCTGGTCCTTAGAGGCAGTGGAAGAAAGTTTTAGATTAGCTCTCCTACCCCATCATTAGCACTACAGAAAAAAGAATTGCTATTGGAAGTGGACATCATTAAAAGCCATGTGAGCTGGTCCTGGAAATCACACGTTTCCTTTATGATTTTGTTAAGAAAGTCTTTCTAAATACAAAAGCACTTCTAGATTAATTGCCAATAACCTATTTTCCATGATGACACAAAACCAGAAACAAGAAGATTATTACTTAGGAATCAGAAATTCTGGAGTTTGCCTAGTTCTTACATTTTTTTTTTTAACTTGACTTGGCCTATAAGTCTCTCACCATCATGAAAAAGACGAATGAAAACAGGAGTTTATGAAAACAGGATTAATTTGCAAGCATCATTTTCTACACCCAACACCGACTAAAACTAAACTCAGCTCTTATCTATGGTAACTTAGAGACAGAGTAAGTAAGCTACTGGTGTGAACAGAAGCAAATAGGAATTAAAATAGCTTTCCCGAGACTTAATTCTTATCTGAAGTTAAACTAGTTACATATGCTTTTAGAAAGTAGTCAGTTAAAGCAGTTTTAGATACCAGCTTGCCATATGTTCTGTTAAAATTAGACTGATCTTTCTTTATAAAAAAAGCAACGAATTCATGCATGAAATGTGTCTATTCAGTATACACAGATTTTGAGCAATTCTTTTACTCACCCAGTAATCTTTGTAGAAAATAACAAACAAAGCTTATCAGAAAAAAGAAACCAGTTCAGAATGTAATTCTGAAATCAATCTTGAAAACTGAACTATATTGAACTACATTGAACTATAAACACTACACTGGTATTGTTTACCAAGTTTTTGTTAGTGCAGTTATTTCATAGGCAGTACAGTTAATTGCAATGATTTTTAAATCTTGGGATAAAATTTGTAGTAATTTTTACAAGATCTGTACATTGATCACATCTTGAGGATAAAAAGAAAAGCATTTTTGAATGCAAACAATAGCATACAAGAAATTATTATATAATGGAGACTGGTTGCAATCATTTGTCAGTAGGATAAACACACATTAATATAATTTTTAAAAGTAACAGCACTGGCATGGTTGAGAACTAGAGACATCATAAACTGGCTAAAAATAGTAATTTGAATTCCTAGGTTAGTCAGCTTGGCTGAAACAGCTGTGTTCACTGTAACTTCTAATTAGTTTGCATATTATAAGAGTTCCAAAGGTTATTTCCCTCTCAGAAACCTACTAAATTTATCTTCATAGCACAATACTGTTACCATATCAAATGCAACAGCAACAGATTATTCACATTTTAGAGACTTACCACTATTTTTTCTGTAATGTTTCATTTATAAAGGCATATATTCTTATTTGATAAGGTAAAGGCAATCTCCTCTCTATCTGGAGCATTCAGAAGAGCCTGTCTTGAAAGGAAAAGAAAAGGTCCAGTTCATAGCTGCTTGCTTATGAACATGTACTCCTTGTTAAAGAGCTCTGAACTCTAGTTTCACAAGTCAATGCACAAAGGTGTTCACATAGCTCCTGTATCTATTTAGTAGCAAAAGCATGACATAGGTAGACTTAAACATGCTTCTCAAACACCACGCACTAGAACTACCATGAAGATTTCGTGAGCCGTCTGTGTTTTAGAAATAGAGACATGAAGGCTGGTACTTTGGAGCCATTTTTGTTCAGATGACGCAAGAAATGCATTAGGAATTAAAGGTGGAGTTTTAGCCAAAATGTACCTGTAGTATCATACATTGAGCATACAGACCAAGTTTGTGTTAGATATTCTTCTGAATATATTCCATTACATAGATGTGACTTTCAAAATTCTGAGTGTCCCCTCAACAGTCAAAATATCGTTGAATTTACTTGGCAGAAGTAGTGGCAGGCCAACGAAGAACATGCTTGAATATGGATTAACAGTCAGATTGTAAGATTTTAATATTAAAATATAGGTGGCTCTATATGTACTTGATTCTTACTCTGCAGAAACAGGTATATCAGTGATGAAGAAGATAAGGAATGTGGATTATCACAGTCCATTTAAAATCAGCATTCACAAAATAAGTCATATGTTATCATGGGTTTCGTTTACATGTATTGTCAGTTATTTCATTAGTATTTTATTATAGGAAAGGTAAAGGAATAATTCTTTAAAAGATATTTATATAGGTGAAGACATATTTTGAAGTCTAATTTTTCCACAGACAACTAAGAAAAGCAACTGTAACATAAAATCTCTGTTAAACCTTTAAAACAACAAGCAAAGCAGTATCAGTGCTTAACATGAAAAGGAAAGGACCCAGTTGTAAGTGAACCACTAAGCAACTGTAGTCAGACTCTAAAGCAATGTTTTTTTTCTCTCATGGCTAAGGGGTGTCACTCTGCATAATTATTTCATTCACATTGGGCGCGCCAACAATCTAAAAGCTAACTAAAACTTTCTAATGCACTTGCAAAAGTTGAGGGAATAAAATCACACTGTTCCTATGATGTGGCACACACTCCGAGCACGTTGGTATTATTTTTGTGTTTTGAACACCTCAGGACATGCAACAGCCAGATTTCCAACTTTCTACTAATTCCATTGAAATTCTCAAAGTTATGAGCTTTTATGTAGAGGAAGTACTAAAACACCAGGAAGGAAGTGGCAGGAATTGTTAAGTAGGATGTTGTGAACTCTGCATTACCTATTTAAAAAAAGGAAAGAAAAAAGATATCTACGTCTTACTTAGCAGTAAACTTAATCTTCTTGAAGATGTTTGTACCATACATTGTTTTATTGGCTTTACTGAGATGCAGTTTTTAAAAGTGTGAAGATTACTAGATTTATTTAGTAACAAGAAGTCCCGTTCATTCAAAATGATGAACCATACTGTAAGTGGGTTTCCCTACAAATCAGGGTATAATACAAAATCCCAGGAAGCTCTAATCTATGGCATAAGAACGCTTCGCTCTGTCAGCCATTAGTAAGAACATGTGCAACGGAACTAAAGATTCATTCTGCCAACACACACTCATTACACTATTAGCAATTGCTTTGTACCATTTCTGACATAATGAGATTCAAGTTTAAAGGGAATGTACAATTAACAGGATTGCACAAACCAGGTTCATGCCTCTGCGTGCAAAGAGCAGCCAAACTCGAGCTTTGCTCCTATAACAGAAGCAGCAAATAGTCATGCTTTTAATAGTTATGTTTTCCAGCATATTGCCCAAATCTGTATTTGGGAACTTTAAGAAGCTGTAACTGCTTAAATACTGCTCCCAGAAATAAGTTAGAATTAGTTTAAGAAGGGATATGTGTAAGAAAGACTTTTAGACTGAAATTTGAAGAAATACACTGGATTATAAATTCACATTAACAGCTTGTTTCAGTTGGGATCTGTTTTACATGGCTGTGGCTGTTATAATCACAGATGCCCACTTCACTGCACTTATAATATTCAAATTTGGAAAGGAAAATTTTAGTGATGGTTAAAAGCATGCTGAATTCATTGAATGGTTCAACCTACAGGTTGCCAAGCTACTGCAATGCACACAAAAACCTGCTGAGAACAAACAGTACTGCTGAAAACAGATGCTAGATAAAGCAGAATTAGGATACTCCTGTTTTCTCACATGACTATCTAATAGGTGTTCAGGAAATCAATCTAAGCTAACTAGTTTAATATTACACCTTACAGTGTTTCAAACCTGAGGTGATCAGCTCACAAATCTATGGACCAAACACAGTTTTCAGGATAAGTCAGACTGATGCCATGTCCCTTATCCCCACAGACATGAGCCTACACATTTGTAGGCCTGACGATGTGACTGTCACATCATGCAAGGGCTGAGCAGGCCCTGTGACAAAAATGATGAGGCCAGAACAGGTTGTCCAGGCTTCACATGGCTCCATGGCTGGCACCTCTGCTCTACACCAAAGTTTAACAGAAGGAGTTGCACTTAGAGCTAAATGTTTTCGCAACTACTTCCAGAGTAGTAAACTGTTCTAAGAAAAAAAAAAAAAAAAAGAGAAAAATCAATAGTTTTTTGGAAACAGAAACTTAACCCTTAAATGCTGACAGCAGAGATGCAAGGTTTACTGAACTGACATTCAGAGAAGTAAAGCTACTTAGATTTGACGCAGGTTTCTGAGCATTTTGCTTTACTAGCTGCCTTTCACACACAGATAATAATGCATATCGAGTCTTTAATCACAGTGGGTACCGATACTGCATTTTATTTATCAAAAGTATAGTTTCTAGCATGTGTTAGTGTTTAGCTGTCACACAGGAAAGGTGAATAAAAGTACATCTTCAGAAAAACAATGAGTAAGAAAATCTACCTCTGGCCAACAAGCCTGAGAACTTCCTGTGGAAAGATACAACCCTTCCCTTAAACCGTGAACAGCCATATCCTAAAGACTAACATTTCTTCGATGTTATTTCTCCAAGTTGCAAAGCAATACTTTAAGACACTGACAGAACCAATCCTGTGTTACTAGAGACTGTTTTAACTGCCAGGGCAGTGAGAGAGAGCTTTCACCTCCAGCTGTGCAGGTCGCCTTTTCCCCACCTGAAACTGACTCATGGTTTAAAAAAACAAATGTCAGTGTTAAAACAGGCACATCACACAATCAAGATAAGCTTTTACAGACACCCTAATGCAGGACAGATATGCATTCTGCACTCCAATACATGAAAAAGACTGCAAAACTTGACAAGCTAGGTCTTCAAAGGACTATTTAATCCTCTACATGCTAATGAAACAGATTTGTGAGTGTAAGTAAGTTGCAGGGATCAGACGAGATAAACAACATTTTGTCACCTCATGCATCTACTAATACTGCTAGTTTAAAATAACTCTGAGAGCACCAATTGGTTTAGCAAAGCCAAGCAACTACCCTAACTTGTACTGCTATAATGACAGCATTTCCAGGGAGGATGTTGTCATTATAGAGGTAGAAGTTAGGGTAGCTGCTGGTCCCATGAGGCTCCGTACCCCTCTTTCACAGCCCAGATACTGCTGTACCTAACACACCACACCCCACAGCTCCAACAGGCTCTTGCTCATCATGCTCCACTTCCTGCAGGCGGAGTCAGTTATCGGTTTTGACTAAACATGCTTTACAATTTCGTGGCTATCTCAAACCCTCATTTGCAGTCTTAGCACCTATCTGGAACACTTCCAGGAAAAAAAAAAACAAACCAGGTATAAAATGCAATAAGTTCCAAACATCTTTAGAAACCCCTTCACCTCCATCACATCCCTTTTTCATTCCTCTGCTCCCCAAAAGGCTGTTACACTAAAGGCTTCTGAGCACTGATCCACAAATAAAGGTCATTGATTGCTAGCATCACACACGAGTGCCTCCTCTTATATAAAGAGTGCTGAGGGCACTGCATTTTTACTAGAGGATTGGACTATTTTTCTTTAAGCATTCCAAGATAGAATTTTGTTTGTTTTTTTTTCATTTAGCTACTCTTAAAAAGATACTAAACCTATAACAGTTTCACCACCCAAAATCCCCACTTCATGGGGTAGAGAGCTCAACAGACACAACAGCAAATAAGGAATTTCCTGAGGTCGGTCAGTCACAGAAAAGTAGCCTGTGCGCTGCAGTGTATAACGCAATCAAGTAAAGCCTTGAGTAAGGGACTCACTCCTAATCGGGGTTCTGAATGGCAAGCTTTACACAAATTATAAACAAGATACCAATGACAAGTAAGTAATAAGTCAGTAGCTTCCATGAAGTCTTTCTGCTCTGCCTGCCTCTTGACAAGCTTCAAAAAGACCTGTAAGATTAGGCCTGTCCACTAATGCTCTCATGTTGACTAATAAATCCAGTAACTTAGCAGCTGTAAAGATTTTGCAAATTTTCAACCTCCTGTTCCAGGCTTTCACCTCTACTGAAAACAAGATGAGTCTGATGGACACAGAACAAACAAGATTCAGAATGCAGGGTACAGCTTGAAAAGGGCCCTATTCCTGAGCCTGTCTCCAGAAAGAACAGCTGACCATCTGGGGGTTTTCGACCTCAGGCTGCTTTTACTCTTCCTTTCCCCAAACCGAAACCATCTGCACTCACCATCTACCTCTGCCTCTGCTTGCCTGCACCAACCAGAGCTCTGTCACAGTTTAGCTGTCTACTAATTGGTGTCAGTTATTAGGGAGGTTATTGTAGAGGAACTGAAAGCAATTGCCACCTAAAAGGAAATTATTAATGAGCCACCTATGTAATACTGCTCACCGGCAAATCAAACACCCACCCTCTCCAACTCAGTATCACATTCTTCTGTACGCGACCAATTCAACCACAGTTAACGTTGTAATATGAAAGTATAAAAAGGATCAGTTTGTTGGTTCACAGCACATGTCCTTCAGATATTTACTACACTAGTTTTGAAACAGTACAAGGGCAGATCTGTTCTGGCCATGGAACACTTCAGGCCAATTCTGAGAAGATATGAATACTGGGAATGAAAACATAGTACAAGTTGAAACAAGATTCTTGTTCATGTCACGCTACAGGCGCTGCTAGGAACTGCACAGTGCAACTGTGATTTAATGTGGAAATTCTCCATTGTCAGAAGTTTAAGAAACAAACTGGAAAGCAACATTGTCACTTAATTAAACTGGAAAGGGAACAACCAAGAACATTTTCTAGAGTTGGGTAGCTGCCCACTCCTCCATCCTTTGCTGAGTAAAACTCTCCCCGTTTTTCCTCCATTTCTGGAAATATTCAGAAATTTTCTACAATGTGTATATATGTGTTTTGGCTGTCTAATAAGCTATGTATTATTTTTCCAGTTCTCACTCCAGTGACCCACGCTCTCCTTTCCAAAAGAAGTTCCTCTTATAAAACCTCTTGATTGTGTCAGGGTTCTGTTTTTCCAGTAGCCCCCATCGTTAGTCATTTACGCCTGCACAACGCAGAGCAAGGAAGTGCAGTACTACATAAGGATGGCAGAGGATTAGTCCTACTTCAAGCAATGACTGTACTGAAGACAGTGGAAAAAGCAGGCTCTGCACAGTAAGATGGAATCGAGATCTTCTGAACTAGTATGGGTTATTTTTCCTGTCAGAAAAAGGAAGTATACTCTTCCTTAGTTGAAGATACATTTTTAAAATAGATTTCACATTTTACTTCCTGTGATTGCATTAAAAGGTCACACTGTTTATGCTACTGTAACCTGTTACTGTGGGATTAGAAATGATACAAACAAGCAATTCTCATTCAAATATGCACAAGGGAAAAAAGGTTATGAGGACATGTCTCTTTATGTGTAGACCACTTGTTCTTGTTCCAAATAAAAATAAAGAATCCAATACACAGAGTGCCTTTTGTAGAACTGCTCACAGCATCAAGTACTTGATGAATCAAGCACTTCACAGAAGCAGCACACAATTCTGGGAATTTGAGATAAAGGAAAAAGCACCTGAAAGATCACACATAGAACAGCTACTTTAAGTTAAAAATACTACTATTTAGTAGCATTTTTTAGCAAGCATTTATATTTGTACAAAAGTCATAGCATGCATTCTTCCCAGAGAGGCCAGTTTTCTCAGCCTTGAGTGATACCTGCACAGCTCCTGACTTGCCACTAGCACAGCATGGAAGTTTTCCTGTAATTGCATATACTGGCAGAATGCAAACCTTGATTTGCTGTTGCTTGATTTTCTGTTTCTGCTTATGCAGAAACTGTTTTAACTTTTAGAACAGGAAAAAGACTGCACCACATGATTCAAATCTGATTCAATAATCTCTTAACAGTTGGTGAGACAACTAGACACTCCTCATCATAGATCTTTTCACCCTCACTGCTGAAAATGATTTTTTACCCCCAAAAACACACGTTCCCAAAGCATCCACGACAACCAAGAGCTGAGACAACTATGGAGCTACTTAAAGGCCTGGATTCTAACACAGAAACAAGACATCCTGCATACAAAGCAGAAATTCAGTTCCTAACAATGGAAACATTACTCTGAAACAAACTTTTAGTGTAGGTATCCACATGCTACTTCAGTAAATCCAATATGAGATTAATGCTGGATTCAGCAGAAAAGGTTTTTTCTCTCTCTTTCTTCCGTGAAAGACATGCCCGACTAGGAAGCAGGACTATCCAAATATTTTTTCATTCCAGAGGTTAAAAAATAACAACTAAATAAGGTATATGTTCATGATCACTGATACCAAAAAATACCTGCTTAGAAGTATAGTATAATTTATCATGCTAACAAGAACAGGTAGGGGACAGCAAGAGAGTACCCATCAAAAACAAAAGCCACCAGAAAAAAAAGTAAGTACACACAATTTGGAAGAACTCGCATCTACCTGTTGATGATAAATACTTTGAGTTGAAAAACACCAGCAGACTGTAGTTACAACAGTTAAAACCACACATCTCTCAAATAAGCTGGCTGTATTTTTGTTGCTTCCACAAGTAGATGGTCTTTACCAACTCATTACTCCACTACTTATGAATGCAAAACCAATAACTTCTGAAAATAACGTGTTTATCGGTCCGTATTCTAGGACAAAGTATCATGCAAAGCGAAAGCATGCATATATAGAACCTACAACCTTTCTTTCTTAGAAATAAAGAGTTAAAAATCTTTCCAAAAGTTCCATATTACACTAGCTTATTTTCCTTCTCAGCAAGGAACCTTTTCTGACCCAAAAGGTTCCAATGAACCTTTCTTCTTAAATGTTAAAAGCACAAACCCAAACTGAAAGTAAATCGGCTATCATTATTAGCAGAATCACGTGAATTTCTAAGAATTACTTTTATCATTTTTTCTTAGTACACCATGACAGGCAAGCTGTTGAATCTTAGCTGTGTTTTGCGTGGGTGAGAGAAAAAGCACATCTAAATTCACAAGGTTTGGTAGAAAATGAATTGGCATTTGTACTACATGATCTACAAAGGCATTTTGATGCTGTATCATAGTGCCTCTCCCAGCCAAACCAGCAAGGGCATGTCTACTGGCACCAGAAAGATAAACAAAAAAATGTTTCTTGTGCAAATCAACATGAAACAAGCTGACCAATGACTAAAAAAACTTCCATATCTCAATGGTAAGTGCTGTAATCTTCAAAGCTAACAGATCAGATCAAGTTTATATTATTAATTCTAAACATTGCAGAGAATTTGTTTCTACATTTTCATAAACTTACTTCTGTAAGGAAAAAAATGCACATTGCTTATGTGGGCTGCTTTCCTTTGACTGTGATGCCTTACACTCTTTCACAGAGGTTCAGATACAAACGTTCTACTCTAGTCTAATACTTTAAATATAATGAAGTTTTAAACTGATGTAATTCTGTAAGATGTCGGAACACTGACAGCACTTCAGATGATACAAAAACTTATGTTTGCCTTGTGTCTCAGTTTATAGTAATCTTTTTCCAAATCAGTATTCCAGAAATAAGAAGAATTGAGCAAAGTTTAATATGAAATCCAACACACAGGATGATTTCAGCTAACCACTTCAGCTGAGGGGTTGTGGGGGATGTTTGTTTTCATAATTTGTTAGGGTTTTGGCACAATATTAGATTTTCAAGTATTGATCAGTTTGTTGTTACTAAGCCTCCTACTCAACTCATACTTTGAAAAACTCTCAGTCTATGCAGAGATCTCATCCCTTCCACTCCTGGAAAACAGGTCTCTGATTTTAAAAGAGGAGAACAAAATTGCAAGAAAGTACAGTCACAGGAAAAAAGCCTCCTACGATGTTCAGTTGCCTGAAGCATTACAGGAGCTGAGCTTTTTTTCACAATGATACTGTGTGCATGTTTTTGGTTCCTTCCCTTCTGTATTACAAAAGGTACGAAAGTAGTTTTGTGATTTAAAAAAAAAGTACTGTCTTAACACTTTACTGCATATAAGCCTCATTTTGCATATGGGGAGACTAAATAAAAATCTAGTTTACTTGGCTATGACAAAACAAATTCAGTGGCGTATCTGGTGACTGAGTCAACCCACCCAATTCTCACAACCACAGGAGTACAAGCAGTAGCAAAATGTCAAGCTTTTACTCATTTTTTATAGATTTTTTTTTTGCTTGTCTGTAAACTTTCATCCTGCATTTCCTCTTAAAGATGTCCACTTTGAATCATACATGAATTCTGAATTTTAAGGATCAGTACTGTCAGATATGTAATGAAGCTAAATTCACAATCCAAATAAATTATGTCATGCTAGCAACACTGATCTAAAATCTGAGAAATAATACATTTACAGGAGAGTAGCAGTGATATTTCAGTGTAAATCACAGCTTAGAAAGTCTCAGCTGAAAAGAACCCTCAGAGAAGGTCCATGTGAAGAGCAAATATTATAAGAAAAGATTTTTTTTTTAATGTTTAGTTAACTATAGGATGAAGTTAGTAATGTAACTAACCAATGCAGAAGAGTGCCCCGAAACATTCTCAACAGCACAAAACATACTATCACTTGCAATTGAAAGTAAACTCTGGTTTTCAGCAGCAGCATACTGACTTCACGAGCCACAGAGACCTAGGTACTTCACCACTGTTAGCCTCTCCCACGCTTCTATCAAGTAGACACATTTGTGTCTACATAGCACTAAGAAACACGGAATATTTTCAGCTGCACTGAAAGAAAAAAGAGACTCCCTGCAACTATCAGTTCTAAACTATAATAGCTTTCTGTAACTAGAGCCAATTAAGCTAAACCTCGAATGAATCAACATAGTATGAATTAAGAAGTGGCAAGGCATGCAAGCAGAGACCTGCATTTTCAAGTAGCAAGAACTGGCAGAGTAAAGCACAAAGATGCATTTATAATAACTCATGCTCATGCCACAAATTATCTGCTGCGAAGAAGTTTGAAGTCTTCTAGCACCAGAGCAAAAAAGTAACCCAAATGCTTACGGATTGCAACAGCACGAAGTCTGAACCCTTGCTGCAGCTTATTAACTGAAAACACTACAAGAACTTCCTGTTCATTTACTTTAAATACACAACACAACCACACTATTAGAAGTCAACAGGGTCAATCATTTCACAGTTTACTTTCAACATTAAATCCACCTACAGATTCTACAAACATTTTTTCCAGAGATAGTGACATAAAAATCTTCCCATGCCTCTTCTCTCTTGACCGAGATAGAAAGCTGTCGTGGACATTTTGGGTATCTTCCTCCCATGATTTAGGTAAAGCTTATTAACTTTCATAATTTGCAGTATTTTAGTTTTGCTTAGAGAGATTTGGGGAAAAAAAGCAACATTCACATTAATATTAGTTTTAAATAATCTCAAAAATTAATAAATAAACTGAGAATGGTTATTTGTGCCTTAAAGGCCTCAGACCGAACTGTAACTACACTTCAGCTTTCCAGAGCACACATAGAAGTACTTAGTTTTGGTATACTCACTTTCAAACATACTTGAAAAGCCAGACTATACTCAGTTCTTTCTTATATTTTACTACCTAAAAAATTAGAAGAGTACACAATATAGATTAATTTTGCTACCTTCACATGGAAAACTCTGCATGAGCCGTCCGCATAGATGATTCTGTAACACCAAGTGTCAGCTCTGCCTTGATCCATATTGTAAGGGATTCCTGATTGAAGGGTAGGTCGGTAATTTATTCATAAGTATCTTTACTGTTACTGATAAGCACATGAAAGTTACTATCATTAGCCAACCTACTAAAGTCAACATATGTAGTTTATATAAACACAAGAAGCAACTCTACCTGTATTTGAGGGTTGTGTTTTTAAGACAGTATCTCATTTTATCACCATGGGGATGAAGTTAGAAGCTAAAAGAGCTTCTAAAATTCTGAACGACTACTGCATATAAAATTACTATGAAAATCTGATATTGCACTCACTACGAGCTTTAATGGTTCCTTTAACAGACTGGACAAATGTCTGCATCTTTCTCCCCTGCTCTGACAGAACGACTAAACTGTACTTTTCTTAGCTTTGGGCTATTGCTTTTTTTGTTGTGACATCTCCAGTGTGAATGCTTTTCATTCCTATTGATAATAATATTGCTAATGATATTTACACGGGGTGTATATCATTCACTTAGCCTTAAGCATTTGTTTTCTGTTGCATACCTTTACCACAGCATCACACTGTAACACTCATGTTTTTTCATTTAACTTACTGTTTTATCAGTTATCGTCCTAGTATGCTTCTCTACAATATAAGCAATGGCCAGAACCAGACCAGTCCTTTTTATCTACTGGGTCTGTGAGCAACCTTTACAGGACCTCACAGCTCTTGCAGCAAGTTAACCTAAATGAAAGTAAGGGACAGTAGTGGATATTCAAAAAAAAAAACCAAACCAGAAAACACAACCCCCAAAAATCAAGACAAAGCAAAACCTAAAATCAACAAATAACAAACCACAGAGAACTTCATCAGTGTTACCCTGTTTCGACCAGCTACAGCAGAGAACAGGCCCACTCTAAGTGCAGTGCCCAAGATACGATTGTCACAAAATCACCCACGCAAGGTCTCCATTTTGAAATGTTTTTGTCTCCATCCTGTGATTATTTATGCATTAAAAAAGTCTAAATTTTATTCTTTCTGTACTATTATCATGGGTGAACACAGCTTCCCCTTCTTCAAAAAAAAGAAGTCTGGACAGTTTTAACCCTTCAAAGTCACGTGGCATCCAGACAAGTCTCCTTATAGCCACTCTTCCAACTAGCTTCACTTCCCTGTAGAAACTGTAATTCCTCCCCTAGATGCCGTACCGTTCTGTATCTCTAAATAATAGATTTAGCCAAGAAACAAGAGGAAGTGACTGTTATTAAATTGCATTATGTGTCACTCAGAATACTGGTGAACATTTTTGGATTATAAGTTACAATTATAACATCCAAATACTAGAAGACTGTGGTAAAATTAACTTTGAGGAAGACTTTTTCCTGCACCAATAACTTACTCCATTCTTCAGGCAAAGATTGGTAATTGTAGGAAAACTGCATTGTTACAGCCATAGCCCAAAGCATAGATTATAGTGAAATACATTGTTCTTCCAGATGTACGTGATCTGCCAAAATGTCATTTTCAACAGTTGACATTTAAAAGCAGGATGCAGTTGAGAAACTGACTTACATGATAAAAATATGCAGATTCTAACTAACCAATCTTAATGAAAGAAAACCCCACAAGCTAAACCCCCACCTCTTGTGCTTGTCAATAGTTAAATGCAAATCAAAGAATCGCTTTAATCTATTTTTTTAGAGTTGAATTTTAGTCCTCAGTAAAACCTCACGCGATGTCACACTCTGAGCAGGCTACTGAGTCAAATTATTCAAAGGAAGTAGGACAAAAATATCACTGAATGCCGATCCCACATTAAAAATACGCCACTGTCCCTCTTTCTCCTTATACAGTTCACTGCTGTAATTAAAATCGTAACCATAGAAATATGTGCCACCTCCGTTACACAGCTATATTACTCAAAACCATTTCCCGAGCACTAAGCCTGCAACGTACCAAATCGTCAAGAACAGTTTAGCAAAAGCATAACGTCATATATGCACATGACTTTCAACTGATACAGTTAGCAAGCTCTGAAGCTCTGCAGGAAATGAAATACACTAACAAAAAATGGACTTTCTGAAAAGCACACTCAACGTTTCATGCTTATTCCCTAATTGTCAAACAACTGGAGATTTTCATCCTGCAAGCTACTACATTTAAGACTTGTCTGCTGTGGCTGTGAAACTGGAGTTCATTTATTTCACTTCTGTAACTCCTTTTTAATGCCTATTGCCAGAGAAATTCATAGTGAAAGGGAACCAAAGCCCAATTTCTATGTTGCAAACATGAACTTAAAACTCCTTAGTTTATGCAATAAGCCAGTTTAACTATTCAAATGGATTTTACAGTAATGCTACCTGATGTGACAGAATGCATCCACCCAACCACTCAGGTACTGCACCTTCTCTTAAACTCCACTTTGGGTCAACGCACAAAGAACTTTTTAAGGGGAAAAGCCCTAATTTCTGCTGCTTGTATGCACGAAGCTGGGTCCAGTCGGTAAATCTCCTTACAGGCATTCAGGTTTGCCACACAGGTTTCCTAAAACGTCACCAAAAAATACAGTAAATGAAATGGTAAACAACAGCAGCAGATAATCGCCCAGGGATCACTACCAAGCTGCTCTCAGACTCTGTCCTAGCATTAAAGTGACCGATGGGCTGGGTGCACGCAGTGCTGCCCACCACCGATTTTCTCTAGGAAAAAGGCAAACACGATGCTCGGATTTACAGCCTCGAGGGGAGGGAAGGGGCGGTTTTAAAAGGTTGAAAAGCATTCCCGTCTATGCTTCGCTGGAGGCTGCAACGGGAGAGAGAACGGGGTGCAGCAGAGGAACCCCGAAAAGGAGCCCCTTCTCCTCCAGCCCCAAAAGGAGGGAGAGACGGGGGGAGAAAAGAGGAAAAGGGAGGAGAGGGAGAGATGAGGGGAGAAGGGGAGAGAAAGGAGGAGAATGCGGGAAGAGGGAGAGATGGGGGGAGAAGGGGGAAGAGGGAGAGATGGGGGAGAAGGGGGAAGAGGGAGAGATGGGGGAGAAGGGGGAAGAGGGAGAGATGGGGGGAGAAGGGGGAAGAGGGAGAGATGGGGGGAGAAGGGGGAAGAGGGAGAGATGGGGGAGAAGGGGGAAGAGGGAGAGATGGGGGAGAAGGGGGAAGAGGGAGAGATGGGGGAGAAGGGGGAAGAGGGAGAGATGAGGGGAGCAGGGAGGAGAGAGGGAGATGGGGAAAAGGGGGGAGAAGGGGGAGAGACGGGGGATAAGGGGGGAGAGAGAGAGATGGGGGGCAAGGGGGGACAAGGGGAGGGCAGCGCTGCCCTTGCAGGGCGCTCGGCGGCGGGGCTGGAAGGGGTGTGGGGGGGACACAGACCCAGGCGGCTGCGGAGAGCGGGGGACGGAGGGGCTCGGGGGCAGAGCTGCCCCTCACCTGGTAGATGGCAGCCCAGCTGGCAGCCTGGTCGAGCCGGTGGAACTCCTTCTCGATCTCCATGGTGGGGCAGCCGCGCCGAGCCTGCCCCCCGCGCCGCTCCGGCTGCTCCCGAGGCCGCGGCTCCCGGCCCTGCATCGCGCCCCCCGCGCCGCCGGAACTGCGCCGCCCGCGCCCACGACGACACGTCCGGGGCGGCCGCAGCCGCGGGGCTGGGGGGGGGCGGCGCCGGAGAGCCCGGTGCGGGGGGTGGGGGGCGGCCGCCAGGCATAGGATGTAGCGCGGTTCTGCCCCCGCCCTAGGAGCGCCCCAGGAGGTGCTCGGAAGCGGCTGCCGGGCGGGGCGGCACCGTCCGTCTCCTCCCCCGGTAGCGCCTCCCTGAAGCGCCCGGCGAACGGGCTGAGGGGGCAGCGCCGTCCTTGGCCGGTCGGGGGGTCCCGAGCTGCGCCGGGCGGCGGGATCCGCCTGAGGAAGGAGCCGGTGGTCGGAGCGCTTGGGGCGCCCAGGCCGGCGAGTCCCGGTTCCTGAGCGTGAGGGAGGGCGGGAGCCGTGCCTGGCGGCCGGACCCGGCGTGTTTGTCCAACCCAGACTCTGTTCTGTTTACAACCCTTCCTTCGAGGCAAGGAGGTCAGAAATGTTTTAAAACTCCCACGCAGCGGTAGGATCGCAGAGGAGGGGCTGCCAGGGAGGCGCTGGCGTGCAGGTGCTCGCTTCAGGGGTGGGAAAACAGCCGCGTGCTCTCTGACTGCAGGCAGGAGGTGGAGGGCTTGTTTTTCACTCTTACACAGGCGGCAGAACGAAGTTCCTGTCAGTTGTCCCATAGCCTTTGATTTAAGGGAATGTGTGTGAAGGGAGTTTGATGGTGTGTCCTCGGCTCTTGGATTCCTCCTCTGAAATGGAGGCTGCTCGGAAGGTGCTATAGTCCTGTCCCTGGAGGGAGAGGTTTCTCTTTCCATCCCACCCTTTCCATAAGGCAACGCCAGATAAAGTGGTAGCCTGTACATCTCATAGCAGAGAGACAACACAGAATCATAGAATGGTTGGAAGGAACCTTAAAACCCATTTAGTTCCAACCCCCCTGCCCTGGGCAGGGACACCTCCCACTGGATCAGGGGCTCCAAGCCCCCTCCAGGGAGGGGGGGCCAAGACTTCTCTGGGCAACCTGGGCCAGGGCCTCGCCACTCTCACACTAAAAAATTTCTTCTTAATATTTAATCTAAATCTTCCCTCTTTCATCTTAAAACCATTACCCCTCGCCCTGTCACTTCACTTCCTGATGAAGAGCCCCTCCCAGCTTTCCTGTAGGCCCCCTTTTAAGTACTGGAAGGCTGCCATGATTTCTCCTCAGAGCTTTCTCTTCTCTAGGCTGAACAATCTCAGTTTGTGTCAGCCTGTCCTCTTGTGGGAGGTGCTCCAGCCCGCGGATCGTCTTTGTGGCCTCCTCTGGATTCGCTCTAGCTGGTCCATGTCCTTCTTATGCTGAGGACTCCAGAACTGAACACAGAACATCTTTCTTCCTGAGTTTCAAGAGCAGTTGTTCCAAACATATGGGTGTAGTTATCCCATGTATAATGCTAGAGCACACTTCGTTTCCAAAGTGAGGAATTTTATTCCTCATGTCAGCCAGCTTCTGTTTGTCGGATTACTGTTTCTCAGTCTTTTAGAGCGTAGGACTACTTCTGAGGGCTGGTGCAGACTTGGTGTACCTGGTATCTCCGCAGTGTGAACACTGACCCAAAAAATAGGTTGTTAGAGCAGGTAGGATCAACATTTTTCATTAGTGAACTTGATTGTGAATACCTTAAGCACAGCCTGGATTGAAGACGGTGAGAGTAGTAGAGTTCTCGACAGACAAGATGCATCAATGTCACTCGGCTGCTCCTGATCACTCTACTGTGCAGTCTTTAGAAGAGGCTCTCTTTCAGTTTTCAGCCCCAGAATGCCACCCTGTTTGTGATTTGCTTACTAGACTATGTAAGTGCAAAGAGATGCTCTCTGAGAAGAGTGGAATAGTCAGAGATGTGAGCTAAGGGCCCCAGAATTAGGGAGGAAGGTCTATAGTAACACCCACAGCAAAGGCAAGCTGTGGAAAGCATCATAATAGGATAAATGACTTAACTTGGGTAAACAATGAAACATTATTTTCTAGTCAGCTGCTGCATGTGGCATAAAGGGATTAGCAGATGGTATTAAAAAGATTTTTTGCCTTTCTTTCTTCATGGGCTTTCTCTTGACCTGATTTTTGGAGCTAGGCAGATGCATTATTAGTCCCATGAATGAAAGTGTTTGCACCTATTGAGACCTGCTTCTGTATTTCTAAAAGCAATGAATGCAGGACTGCATCTTCTCTCCCAGTCTGGCTGCTCTGTATCCTTATCTTGAGTCCAGGTGATGAATTTTTGACCTATTGGACCTGGGGATGTGAAGATAAATTTAAAAACTTTGCTTCTTTCCCCTTTCCCTGTTATTTCGGGGTCATGAATTATGAATGTATATGGGGAGTCGGGAGTCTTGCTGTGTTTCAGTGATTCCATGCTGAGAGATGAGTCTTTATAATGTCATCAAAGAGCAGCTCCTGTGGAAGGCCATTCTTCATGCAGGCATGAGCCGGATCCTACTTAGAAGGGGTCAAAGCTTGTGATGCTACAGATAAATGCAACTGGATTACTGCAGTGCATAAGCATTTTATAAAGGAAGATAGCATACACTTTTTTATGCTTATGTTACTGTAATGGGCATAAGAAATAAAATCAGTACAAGTTCTTAAGTCAGTGATTCATCAGCAGTTTGTTCTGCTAAGTGTGTACTGTTGTCACGGAAATAATTGCCTTGAATGACAAAAGCTCATATATTGCCCTGAACAAATTGATATTCAGCAGAACACTTGACAGAGTAACCCAGAAAATAAGATATTGTAGAAACTGCCAGTACATCTTCATAAATCTCTAGCTAAGCTCTAGCTACCCACAAAACAATGTGAAACAGCCTGGCCTTGAGTTTAAAAATAAACATCAACAGAACAAACTATTATTTTTAATTCATTTGAAAGCCATAAAATTACTTATTCAGTGTAATCATGTTAAAGTTTTAATTTGCCTTTCTGCCAACAATATTCAGAATTTTGAGATGACCTAGTTTAAAATAGCCGCTATTACATATCTCCAGTAAAGTGGCTGCAAATATGATACATGTTGTATATAATCTCTTGGATCATCTAGTATGTCTTTCTGGTGTTGCATCTTAGCCATTCCTTGTTCCGATTTTCTCTTTTGTTGTGGTTAGGCATGCAGGATTGTTACTCTGGAAAGTTCAGTTCTGTCTTGATTTTCCTCACTAATATTACACCACGCAAGGCTCTAACAACTCACATGTTGTCCCTTGGTTACTTTGAAGTACCTGTAAGTTCATGAGAAAAACCCAGTGCAATGGGATGATGTTTGTTCTGATGTTTGCATTAGTTTTAACATGATAAAATTATTCTTGATTTATATTACTGTTTGCAAGATCAGAATCAAGCCTGGTATATTCTAACTTGCTATGATTTCTTTGCTGAAAATGTACATTAGCTTGTAATTTTTTAAATACTAAGGTAACATACACAAATTAATATCAGGCTCACCTAACTTTAAAGCTCCTTGAAGAGGCAGATGGTTAAGAGTGGAACTTAGAAAAGATAGCATGCCTAGTGGAGACCAGGATGAGATACTGCAATAGGAAGTAGCAAAAATAGGAAACTTAAATATTTTAGTCCATATACTTCAGAGGGGATTAAGCATCTAAGTCAAAGGCCCAGGAAAGTATGTATCTGAATTCGCAGATCTGACCTGCCTTCAGGAGATGTACAAACAAGAATTTTTTTTAATAGAAAGAGAAAATTTCACAATGAACACAGTTCAAGGATAAAATTACTACAGCGCAGTCTTAGGTAACTCATCAGAAAGAACAGTCAGGTCCTAGTCCTGCTGGTGATGAGTGTGCAAAACATATTCTCATATGTAAAGGAGGCTAAAAGTCCACACTGGACTTTGCGACCTCATGGTTAGGGCACTGCTTAGGTGTTGTGACAAATGTGTAGCCCTCAAGCAGAGGCAAGAGTTGAATGCAGGTCTGCCAGTGTAATAAGATCTAACCACTGTGGTAACAGTTGAAAGGTGGTTCTCATACACAGCCCCTCTCTTTGTTTTCAGAATGTGGTCTAATGGCAGTGGACGCAGTGCAACGCAAAACGAAGTCCTTGGTGGAAGGAGAAGAGCACAGCTATGAAGAACACTGGCACATGAGTTCACAAGTTTCAGATGTAAGTCTCACAGAGAATCAGCATCTTCATGGATGGCTGGGAACGGGGCCAACCTGGAAGCAGCCTGGTTTGCTAGACCCTTCGTTGCCTAATCAGTTGGAGAGCAGGAGCAGCCATCAGGGGTTGGTTTCACTTTATTTGGTCTGTAGAGTTGGCCTCATGGGCAGCCTAACCAGAACTGGATGGTTTTACTGGATCATTGCCACTGACCTGACAGGAATTAAGCTGGATCAGGAATGAAAGAAGCTGCAGAGTGGAAAATGAGGATAGGTAATAGTGATGGAAAGGAGATGCAAACAGCAAAAAAAATTATTTCTGATGGCACATTAAAGATCAGAACTGGATTTAAAGCCAGACAGATCTTATGAGGAGCCAAGGGGTCATGGCATTGACGTCACACTGTGTGTGCTGACATTTGGGATGGTGCCATCCACCAGCTTTAGTGCTTTACCTGTCATGCCTTGGGACTTGTTTTCTAAACTGAGGAAAGGCACTGTGTTTGTACCTCGCATGCCACGTGTTTGTGCTGAATTTGTCATCCAGGGTGTCTACTCTGTAACTGTGGGTCAGCCGCATCTTTAGTTTCAGAAGGAAAATGTCAACATGTTGTGATGTGATTCACACCTTGACATGGAGCTCAGTATCCAGTTACCTCAGCCTAGCTCACTGCGTGACTCTGAGTCCTTCTCAAACCGTAGTAATTTAACTGGGCCGCAAAATGATCTCTAACAAAGAGGCTATTGAGAGAGAGAGAATTACCTGTAGCAACAAGAAATGTGCGTGCCATTAAAAGTAACCGCTTGGTGTCACTCTTCCATAATTAATACCGTGTGAAGGGTCAGTTTTGAACTTGTTTACTCGGTTGGTGTCTCGTTTTGGAAGTGTTACTGTAGACAGCTGGGTAGGAGCAGAGCAGGTCAGGTAATGAAACAATTGTCTTCTTTGAAATGAACTGTTTTCTGTAATGATAGTTACATCACTATCCTGTGTTACTCATGACAATGCCTCTGAATCTCCAAGGATGAAGCTGAAACTTAGAATCTGAGTAGAGTTGGCATCTAAACTGTGGGCAGATGTACTTGTGAAAGGCTGCAGCACTGCTGCATGTTACAACAACTCATTTCTCAGCTCCAAAACAAATACTAGAGGAACAACCTACAAGAAATTTAAAATTTACAACCAACCTTACAAAATACTGGGAGTTACAAAATCTGGAAAGCATTGCAAGAAAAAAACCAGAAAAGATTAAAAGCATTGCTGAGAGTGAGGTGACTGAGATCCTTGTAATAATGGGGAGGATTAGGTAATTGAAACTGCTCTGTGATCTCAGGACACAACTCTTCTTGCACTTTAGAGAGGAAGGCATTCCCTCCCCAAAATAATTCCAACCTGTGTAACCTGAGGCACGTTGTTTTTTCATCCCACTATTCTCTGACTCGGAGGTTTTAGTTGTCCATTAGAACCTCGCACTTGAAAAGAAAATGGGAATCGAAAAGAAAGAATTGGATCTTGTTGCTTATTCCACTGCATAAAAAAAGAAGGTGCTTGTCCAAACTCAAACATACGTTTAATATCTTCTCTTCATGCCCCATATTTCAAAGCAATTTGATAAAGAAAGTTGCAAATATGGAGTAGGGTACAAAAAACTCTGCTTCCTGTCCCCATTAAAAGAGTAAGAATAGCCTTTTTTTTTGTGAAGTACATCAGTTTACACTAAATTAACCTTAAGAAGTAATCTCCCAGAATACTATGTAAAAAGAAAGAAGGGGTAGCTACCTGTAATCTATACATTGAAGTTTGAGCCATCAGTGATAGTGGGATAAAATGTTCCTATGTGAGAAGTGAAAAGCATATGTGTGAGCATGTGCACCTTCTGTTGCTTTTGATGTTTTTTCACCCTTCCTGGGTTTTGCACAATGTGTTTAAGGTTAATGTCATCTTGTGGCAGAAGCAGCTAGAGACAGAAGTTTGTAAGGAAGTCATAGCTGCTAAAGACCATCTTACCATTGGATGGCACTGTAGTACTTACTGCTCCTACGAATCATAGCTTTGAATAATTTTACTTCTCCTAAGAATTTTAGGTCAAGCTGCAACTGACAGGGAAATAGTTACTGGAAAGACTTTTTTAATGGCTAACTTGATGTTAATAAAATAAAATTACACTTGCAGAGCTGGCTTTAGTTTTGCAGCATTAGGTTTTAGGAAGCCTATGTTGAAATCTTGCCAGGTTGCTTAGCTTTCTAAATAAGGGTTTCAAAATGCAGTTGATTCTGTCATATGAGCCTCAGGTACTGTGTACTTTCTCTAATGTCATAAAAGATGTTTGGGGTATGTTTTGTGATTATAGAGTATTTTACGCCAAGGCTTTCACTCACTGTTTTCTGCTTTATACAATGTTTTATATTAATGAGGGAATGTTTGCAGAAACCCTTTCTTTAAATAACCCTTTTTCCTTACAGGAGATAAGGCATATCTGAGTTTGGAATCACCTTCACCTGTGCATCCCAGGGCTACAGAATGGGTGAGTCTGCAGACCTGTGGTCTTGCAAGTATCAGTGTTTTTCACCTCAAGTTGAAGACACGTGTTCAAGGAAATGTCTGTAGTTAATTCAAAGTTGTGTCTGCTGGTTTTACATATGCAAGGAAGCATTAGTTTAAATCTAAGTTATTGATACCCTGTTAGTTTAACATTGAGACGGTTATGTTCTCGGTTTCACTGTGACTGCATTCAGTGCGAGCAAGCCAGTTGCAAATTTACCTGAGTTTCCTGTAGGGTTTTGCAGTCTGTTCCGAGTTCACTGCTGCCAGGAGGCTTAGTTTGAAGCTAAGTGAACTACACACATACTGACTAGACTGGAGGCTATGTATCCAAAGGCAAAGTGTTGGACAGCAATATTGACCTAGCCTCACCTCCTTTGCCACCTGCTGCTGGGTTTTGTGGTATACCACCCCTTCAGTCGTGCCAGCCCAACTATTTATGCAGCTGCACTTAGAGTGGAGCTGGGAATTCATCTACTTAAAAAAACGCTAGTTTTTTTCCTGGGTTATTTTTAAGAGAGATCAGGTCTCCACTGTAGTGAACCACATGGCTACATAAACAATTTTTCTGGAACAACTGAGTCCATTGATGCTGGAGCAGGAAGATTACAGAAGACAAATATCAATACAATTGGCCTGTATTGCCAGTAAAGACTTAATCTTGAGGCACCACAACTAAATCTACAATTTCAGTGGTTCAGAGTAAACTGTGTTTTGAATTAAGATAAGGTCATATTTTAAATAATTCTGTTTGGAGCTACTTCCATATGCCATCTCCTGGTGACACAGAGAATTATTATGGGCTCTGATAAGCAGAGATAAACAGTGCTGAGCACAGCTCAATGTTGAGCTTAATACTTACTGCAGTTGCCTCCCAACACACCTAAGCCAGATCGTTGTAGTGGCAGAAAATGCCTTATACCCTGAAATTCATTCTACCCAGGAGCTGAATGAGAGCCTTCAAGTTTCAGGTAAGCCTCTAAGTGGAAAAAATGTGATACAAAAGAAGGAGCATGTCCATTTTAACCACTATTTCACTGAAACAAGTGTGACAATTCTCATATTATCCTCTAAAGACCAGTTATTTCTGGAGGTGTATCTTATTTCTTTTACAATGTGTGAGTTTTATTGCTCTTAATTTATTTCCCATAAAGGGAGAGAGAAGAGCTCAATAAAACTGCTTGAGAAACTAACACCGCGCTTGGGATGACAGTAGGTAGATTTAGACATTGTATTTCCCCAGCACTGTATATAAACAAGTATCTTTCAACTAGATTTTTTTTTTCCAAGTCAGATATAGTAAAAATTTCAAATGTGGCCTAGTTTGATAGGCAAACAAGCCAGAAAAGTACTGCAGCAGGGGAAAGAAACCTGAGTGCACGGTTGGCCTTGAGTGACTGCCTGCCAGGAGAAAAGGGACCTATGAAACTTTCTTCTAATGTATTATCTGAATCTTATCTGCTCAAACACTTCAGAGTTCAGGAAGAGCAGCCAAAGTCAATTTTTGCTTAGAGTGTTTAAGACCAAAAATAAACAGAAGGGAGAAGTTGTGCGTGTGCAGGAGGAGGTGTTGGGGTGGAGAATGGACAGGATGGTGGGATTGGGGAGGGAATGTTTTAACCTACATTGACTCTTCTGAAATCCTCTTGGAAGTATACACTGTTTTCTCAAATGACAATGAAATTGCACAATACATGATTGTGGTGGTGCTGAGCTGCTGGTGTGTATTCAGGGGCCAGTATTCTATCTGACCTCAACAGGTAGATGAAACAATGGTTAGTATAAATTAGAGAACAGCTTTGTTATTACTGTATGCTAGCTATCTGATTCTACAAAGCCTGAAAAATGCCTTATGAAATGTATAAAAACGGAAACTGAATTTTCAGGTCTTTGTCTGTTAGTATTTTATAATGATGATGATGATGATGATGATGATGGTGGCTTGTGGACTGTGCAGTACTCCAAAGAGCCTGAAATCTTGTGAACCCTCTCAGTGAGTAGTGTTATGTTGATCCAGACACAACAAAATCCTTAAAATTTGAGGAATATTTTGTTAACTTCCCTCATGTTTTGCTGTCTGAGAAGAGGTACCTTGATGTTGCTTTCATCCAGATCTGTCTGGTGATGGAGAGATTGGTTATTTTTTCTGTGCCTCCACCCTCCTCACCTGAATCAGGTATTCTCAGGCCAACTATCAACCTAACTTAACCCCATGTTTAGATGGAAATGGTAATATTTAATCTATAAAATTCTCTTTCAGTCTTTTAACACCTTATTTATGGAACGTTATGGCTTATAAAAGCTACAATGGTTGATACTGTTGGAATAGCTTGCTGTTTAGGGACCAGTCGCCACCATTTTTCAGAACTGCTGTGTTTCAAAGGAAGCTCCAAGAATTATTGTGCCTTGAGATGTAATTCCTCCCAACTCTGTAATATTGGTGCAGAGTATAAATTGTTTGGCATCACCATTCGTGATGCAGCCCTGTCCCTTTTGTTATGTGTAATCAGCTCTGTGATCAAGAAATAAGAGCAAGGTGCAAGTCCCTGCTTTACTACTACTTCCCTTTTGTGTGAATTGTATAGGGTAGCACAGAGAAATGCATTTTCTTAAAGAAGTTTTCAATGGTTTGAGCAAGGGTTCAAGAAGGAATTCTAATCTTGTATTTGAATTTCATTTGAAGTACATAGAAGCAATAAACTGAAGCACTTAAATTTTAAAGCGTTCCTATATATTCTGCTTATGGTCTGTCTGGCAGCAGACATATCCACTTCTATTTTTATTTAGGAGTGTAAATAATCCGTATGGAATTTTTATTGCAGAATTATGACAGTGTCTTGCCCACATTTTACTTCTTCACATATCCTATGAAAACTAGCGTTGGGGCAAAACACGCAGCTTTTGAAATTTCCAATATATCCTATACAAACTGACTAGCCATAATCTGGCCTTACGTTTCATGAAAGAGGAATAGTATTAAAGCTTGGTTGGAAGAGATCTCAAGAGGTAGAATTAGTGATCAGCTACAGGTATGTTTTTGCCAAGTGTTATGTTTGTCTGATATTCTCAAGCTGAGCTCTACAGTACATGCTGGCAGTGGAGGGGAGGAGAATATGTTGACAGAGTTGCTGGGAACAGAGTACAGGACGTATCGGTGAGATTGAGGTAAAGGTAGGGATAAGCAATGAATTTCCACTCTTTTGCTTATCATTGCTTCTCATCCACATCTTCCATTCTCAGCTCTGCACCTTGCAGCATTGATCTTCCATTTCAATATCCATGGGTGTATCTCTTTCTCCCTGTTAATGTCAGCATCACTGAGAAATCAGTTGGGGAGAAGAATACTAAAGGCATAAAATGTGTTGGAGCAGGGAGTGAAAGCACTCAGATGAACCTGAACAGACCTAAATGGATGAAGATTCTGTAATATTCCCAGACATTCTATTCCAGTGCTTCAGTAGTTTCGTTATTAGATATTTTATCCTGGTGACAAATCTGCATCTTTATTTCTAGTTCTGCCTTAGTTCTGTTCTTGCAGAATACATCTTCAAATCAGGTTTTTTTTTTCCAATGCTAAAATGAGTGGAAGGATTAGCCTGTATGTTTTGAAGGATTTTTTATTTTTATATGCCAATAATTGTAAGTGATATCCCAGAATTATTTTCATATTTTTTTTTACATTTTAATCATTTTGGAGCAGATACTTTGGGTATCCAAATGCATACGTAAAATCCCCATGCAACTGGCTTGCAAACATGTTAGGAAGCTGAATGTTACTGTATTATTTGCTGTGTATGCACACGAACATTAGTGAGCTCCTACAGAAACTGTGGAATGTGAGTGCAGTTGTGTCACCTGCATGTGTAGTCAGAAAAATGAAGAAGCAGTTTATATGCATATTGAACTTACATTTGTATGTTTAGCTTCTTTAAAAAACAGTTATTTTGTCTGTCTGTGGCATCGGGCAACGAGAATACCAGGCATGAATAGTTTTTGAGTGCTCTTGCTAAAGAATTAAATCACAAGATCTCCTTATTTATAAAGAAAGCCCTCCTAGCAGGGATGAATCTTGCTTTTGTAACTGATCAAACAGGAGGATATCTCACCAAATCAATTTATTCTGGTTCCTGTGAAAAATATTGTCTGTGAAAACATAAAAGCACTGACAAAACGTCAACATTTCACTCCTATCTGCATGTAGATCAATATGAGTGGGTCACAGTAACCTCTCAGAGAGCAGGTCTGTGTGACAACCAAAACTAATATGTATCTAAAGTTCTTAAAAAGAATACAAACCACCTTTATTCATGGAGTATCTGTTCCCAACAGGATGATTTGTATCAGATAGGTCTGAATCATCTTGTATTAAGATGGCTTCTTTTAACTTTGCATTGTAGTGAAACTTTCATCAATAGAGTCAGGCATATTTAATCTAGACATGCACATTCTACATTGCTTGTTTAACTTACTCTCTTTGTCAAATGACTATCTTACTATGTTTCAAACCATTTTTAAATGGTCCAGATGTAGGAAATGGCATATGCAATTGGCACCACCGTGTGCGCTAAGCTGTGCGGATCTCTAGTTCAGGATAACATTTTCTAAAGCTATCGACTAGAATTTTAAAAGGTGTGTCTATGCCAGGAGGTGATATGAGTGGTAGAGATGCCAGGCTGACACAAGAACATGATGCTGCACAGTTCTGCAGATAGATTATTTGACAGCTTTAAATAATATAACTTAGGTGTAGCAAGACTCCAGTAAGCCTTGCCTTCCTGTCCCATTTCTGATGGCATCACACCTCTGCCATGATTCAGCAATAGTGTTTCTGGTTGGGTGCCAGTGCTCTGTCACAAGTGCGTAGTTTTAGAAGTGTAAGTACCCATTCTGTGATGTGAACATACAAGAAACTGGTTTGGAAATTAAAGATTCAGTCTCCCAAGTGTTATAAATGCTTTTGAAAATCACAGGATGACTGCGCAGAATGTATTTCCAGGTCTTGTGTGGTGTACTGGAAGTCTGAATCCATCTGGAGACTAAATAGTGAAACAATTAAAAAGATCTTATAATATTGTCTGGTGTTCATGTCTTGGAGAAAAAATCTTGTTACCTAGATGCATAGTCCAGAATATTCACCAGATTCCATGTACCCTGTGATTTGTGCTTAGCACCCTGTAGTTTAATTGTAAGCCAGGTAAATGTTGATATACTGAAGATAGCTTTAATTTAAAAATCTGAAATTAAACAGAAGAAATATGAATACTTGGGATTTAGATTTAGCTGCCAGTGGATTAAGTGGGGACAGCTAACTTTCCATTCATCTATCAGTTTTATTCTGCACAAGTCAGTAGTATGAATTTCCACTTCTCTTTTTGATAATAAATTCAAAATTACTGATTCTTTACCCCTGTAATGTGCTCCCATTTGTGGCAATTTGCTGCAGATTTTAATGAAAATGAAACTAGAGTTCTTATTAGAGGTTAAGAGATTTTGGCAATTATTTCCTTAAAGCAATAATTCATTTGTTCTAATAAAACCGCCAAGAAATCCAGAAGGGAATCAAACAAACAAAATTCCTTTTGAAAGATCTTTGTATGACTGTACATGGCTTTCAGAGTCAGCAAAATCAGATAAAATATTAATTTGTTAATTAATTAGCTGTATTAGCATGGGGTTTACAGGGGTTGTTTTGGTTATTTTTTGCAAGGAACTTTTGAGATGGAACAAGGGACTTAATTTTTCTACAGAAAAGCAGTTTCAAGTATTAGAACATCTTGTTTTATGAGGTGAATAATCTCTGCTGCCAGAGAGTAGTTTTAAGTGCTGGAAAAGGCAGTGTCTTCACAGAAAATTGGACTATTTTAAAGCAGATTAGCATACAGATCTATGAAATACATTCCACCATGCAATATTTCATACAGTCCCAGAATTCTGTGGCTCAAGGTCTTATTTTCCTTATCTGAAATAGAAATATATGGCTAAGCTTTTAAGATGAATGATTGAGTACCAGTTGAGATTTTTTTAGGAAAACATTCTTTGTCTAAAAACGTTGTTTGGTTAGAAGAGAAAACCCTTGTGGACATGTGCTTTTTACAAAACCCTTCTGAGATCCAGAATGGAATATTTAGTCAAAGTAAGAGAATGTGAGACACTCTCCCATTTTGGAAAATCAAGAAGTCCAGTGGTTAGGGCTGTCATTCACAACAGGCACTTTAATTTTTGTCTCCTATGCCTCAGAGAAGTGCCTTGAAGAATTAGCTGCTTGAAATTTGGCTGCCTGTACAAGGGTTATGTGCTCGTGTTCTCCTCCTGGAAAAAGATTGGGAGGTCTTCAGTTTGTTCTAGTTTAGAACACAGCTAAATGTTCATACTTCAGAATTTTTCTCAGATATTTTTTCCAGTCCAGACATAAGTAGTTTAAATACAATGGCTTCCTAACATCTTAATTTCACTCTTCCTTCTTTAGTGTATGTGCGTATCACATTTGTCTTACATCTGTCGCCCAGATGAAAAGTGCCATGGGACGCGTGACCCACCTAATGGCTTGAAATTCTGGCACTATATCATTGGTTACAATAGATGGGACTGTGTACACCCAAAACCAAAAAATGCGTGTTCAGACAATAAGATGATTTGGGCTTGTTTGTGTTTAGGTTTGCACATTCTGCACATAAGCCTAGATCCCAAGTAAATAATGAAGAAGAGAAAATCCATTAAATAAGTTATTCAAAGTATCATAAATCTTGTCACATTAATGATTTCACAAGTGACATCCAACCAATTGTTTTTGCTGTAGAGCAGTTTTTTGTAGGGATTAGAAAAAATCCAGACTGTTCTCAGGCAAAGTCCAGCTGAAGTGAGGTCAGAATTTTGCATTAGAGCTTCGAATTCCAGACGATTGTGGAAAATGTTGGATTTAATAAGTTTTGTGAAGCAGTTGATGTCAATGTAAAGCCAGGAATGGAAGAAGTACAGTACTATTGCCCAAACAGTGGTAATTGCTCAGTATTGAAACAGTAGTCAAACAGAGGTGACCTAATGAGATGTGAAGCTAGCAGAATATCTATTAGAAATGAAGAGATTAATCTGTGGCTACTTTGAAAAAGTATTCTCCAGTGCTCAGACTAAGAGCAATCAGTAAGAAAAACTTACAAAGATGGAAAAAGAATGTTGTGATTATGGTTTAAATGTTATGACATTAGGAAGCTTGTGTTTCACAACTGTCCTTAATTTTGTCATTATGAAATAATGTAAAATTGATAGGAAACATTTTTATCCACGTCAGGCAATATGATCAGCTCTTTGGTAACTTAGGGGGAGAATATCAAAGGGGCTGAGCATTGTGATGCTTAACAGTTGAGCAACTGGTGAGCAACTGGACAAGTTAACCTGCTGGGCAATCCACAGTGTGGATGTATGTTTGCCTGGTCAGGGAAGGTGCAGACTAGTGTAGTCTAACACATACTGAAATTTAGGTACAAAAAGAGTACCTGGGTGAGTTTGTGGGTTTTTAACTCAGACTAACATTTCTGAAGGAAGAATAAATCTCTCAGTGATAATATGACTTGACAAAAATTCCGTTTAATTAATACATTTGTAGGTGTGGCAAGGTGTAGCTTATAGCTCACATCACAGAGACTGTCCCATGACCAGATAGGATGGTATTTTAGCCGTACTGAATTTTATCACTGAGAATTTTATCAGTTGGCGTAGTTAAATATGCATAGACATATGCATTTGCTACTGCTAATTATCAGGTTGCAGAGATAATGAGAAAACTAAGATATATGAGAGTTTTATTAGACACTGGCACCCCATTTGAAACTCTCCATGGAACAGATATCTGCACTTGGGGCAGGGCGGTTTTTTCCATGCAAAGTGGTTGTGCTGTTGTCCATGTTTGCCTAATTTCAGACTTAAGTAGTTCCAGATTTCAACAAAACACGATGTTTGTGAACTTTTTCTACTTCATATGTCTCTAATGACTTGGTATATTCAGCTGAATAGGGCTTTAAACACTCCACTTACTAATGCTCTGAGTCTGGCTGTTATGACCTAGGCCAAAAGAAAATGGTGAAATTAACTTCTGGAATGTATGTGCAATGTACTGGGCATGATTCTAGTTTAGCTTCAAACTGCTGAATGGTGTACATAGCTCATTCCCAAGATGTCCTTCCTGTTTTGAATTGAAGAGGAGTGTAGTTCTTGAAGAGGCACTGAAATACAGAAGATCACTGGTGGTGTTAGCAGAGCAGCCTCAAATTCCAATATAGCTGAAACTCAGTTTTTTTGTGAAGAGCCCAAGAATTCTAATGAACAGAAAGGTGATAGACATCTTCAGATGATTTTCTTGAGGATTAAATTTTAAATAACTGCCAAATAAAAATTCTGTTTTCCAAAATTAATTCCATGTTAGACTACCATAAGATTTATTGGCAGTTCAAGAAATTTCTCCTATAAACTTCTAGAAGTCACTGGCAGGAATGATGCAACTTTGGCTATCAGTGTCTGGAACTCACCAGAGAAACTAAGGAGCTAATAAAAATTCTCACAAAGACCCTCGTTCTACATTATCAGCTCAGCAGTCTTTGGGACTGCTCAGCTAATTATCCATTCTGTGTAATTTTGTGGAAGATTCTGGACTAGTCATTGCAAATCAACACCTATTTCTTTTTTTCTAAGATGCTTTTTAGAATATCGGAACACTTTTCGGAATCAGCACTCAAATTTCTAACAAATTGCACAAGCCTGCATTGTGTTCGTGATGTCCTCAAAGTTCTCCAGGTGCAGGGCACTGTGTTAAGCCAAAATGTGATTTAATGCACTAGACATAAATTGTAGGCTTGGATTCCAAGAACTAGGTACTGGATGCCACGTACGGTAATTGAGTACTTGGATGTGAGTCCACAAATCAAAGTTTTGGACTGAAAGCAATGCAATTTGAAATGTCAGTATTCTAAAGTCTCACAGCATTTGTGAGACTGCTTCAGTGAGTGTTTTAAATATTCACTGTGCACATTTATTAAATTGCAAATGAGTAGCAGTCTACATCAGACATACTTAACATATTTAGATCATATTTCTAAATGTTCTCTTGTACAGCAGTGAATTAGGTGAATTAGGTACCTGCTTTTGAACTGCAAAAATATTCTACACAAAACCCCTTTTTAAGACACATTTTGACAGTTAATTAATAAATCTAGAAACACTTAGAAAGTGCATCTACATGTATAAACTATGTGGTTAGAAATGAACAAAACTAATTTTTTAAAAATAAAATTAACGGTGGGGAGAGATTGCAAAGTCTCCTTTAATGTATGGAATTAAACGTGGTAAAGGAAACACAACAGTGATGAGTATAAAACAGTGATGCATGTAAAACACAGCTCTGGGCAATAGGATCTGCTAGGTCTCCCCTGAAGAAAACTTTGCTAGGTTTCATTGGCCAGTTTGATTATTGGTGCAATTTAGGTTTTCAAATTTTTAATATCCACTAAATATTTTTATCAGAGCTCTCATTGTTCTCCCTACTCTTCAACCAATCTTACCCCTGAAATTACCTAGAATCTGTAAGGAGAATCCAATGGGAGGTGCCAGCTGGGTGGGAGATCCTCAGCTGTAGAGATCCTCAGCTTTACCACAGGTTGCTGGACAATGTTGTCCCATGACAGGATCTGAATCAGTCTCTTATCTGTATGTCACAGGGTTAAATCTAGCGATGACAGAAATTTTAATGTGACCATTACTTGGTGTGATGTGTGATAGGTGTGAAGCTCATTAAACCTCAGTCTGGTTTCTTGTTGGCTTTATGTTATGAAAACAATCTAGCACTACAACAAGCACTAACAGTAATTCTAGTTCTGGTATAGAAATTTTAGCAGTAGCTCTTGAAGTGTTTTGTAAGGGAAATCAGTAACATTAATCCCATTTTTAGTTAAAATATGAGTTGTGGAAAGGTAAATGTACTTCCCCAAAATCAGGCAGCTTGTCAGTGACAATTCAGAAATGGAGTGTGAATGACGGGAATCTTGCTCCAGTGCACCACCCACAGGGATCACAGTTCTTATAAAGGAACCTCGAAGTGGAGCGCCTTCTTTCAGTCTCCAGCATGAACTTGGGTCTGAGCTCAGCAGAACCTCAAGTTCCAGGAGTTCCATGCTGGGAAAACTTTAGTGTTCCCCACGAGGTGTGGTTCGGGGGTTGTCAATCTGGCATTCTAAATTCATGTAAGCATGAATTCAGTTGTTGCTATCCAAATATTTCCTAGTCTTTTCTATATTTTATTACTTTTTTTATTTTTTTCCATGCTTAGCAGTATTTTGGAAGCTTGTTGGCCTTCATTTTTCCCCTAGCAACTTAATTGTGGATGTGAAGAGACTGGAAAGATTGTTTTTCTGTCCTTAAACTGCTTTTTGGATTTTGTGTATTAACACTGCAGACTTTTTCAGTCTCTACTTAAAGACTTGTTTAATATTTAACTCAAATAAACAGAAGTGAGATTTTTTTTTTTATACAAAACCAGCTATTGGAGGCCAAAAAAATCTTTGGATTATTTTGTTTCAAATAATTTTAAGTAAAAAATCATGAAAGAATGGATCTCTTGTAATAATTCAACAAGTGCTACAGAAAGCAGAACCGGAAGTAGTAGGTATGTCAGGACATCTTTCTCCTGTGTGTGCTGTTTGTGTCTGTAAGATTAGTACTTTTGACTATTAACTTAAGAATGTGCTAAGAAGAAAAACAAAACCAAAGTATTAGGCCCGTTATGGATTGTTTAATTTTATGCTGATTTTCCCCCATCTCCTCCTCTTAACTCACTCTCCACAGCTACTGTGATAAGTTTCTACTTGTTGGATTTTTCCATAGTAAAACTTTTGTCCAAGTGCCAGCACATTATGTTCTTGCTTAGAGCCGTGACGTCAAATGGTATCTGGCTCCAGGCCAAGGAATGCTGCTGGGAAGGAGTGAATGAATGATTGTAGTTCACATTGTAGTTGCCTCTTTTGGAGCCAGGAATATTCATGTAATATTCAATCGACTGGCTAATGTAAATTTATCAGTGTTTCTTTACAGAGATAGAAGGAACTTCAGAGCAGGCTCATAGTGTGTACAGCAACTCAGGAAAAACATTGTGATAAACTTCAAGATCAGAAACAGTTATAATCACTAGAATCGTGAAGAGAGAAAACTGTGATTCAATGCACAGTGACTGCTAAATTCTAAATATAGTAAGAGAAAGAACCCTGTGCCTAGAATAGTTACTATCTATTGTCCAGAAACTGAAAGGGAGGACAAATTCCAAATTATTAAAATTTCTATGAGCTCATGTGATATGCATTTCCTTGAAAAATAATATATCCTTAACTCTGCGTAAAATTTTGGCCCTGAGTTTTGCTCTGATTTTTATGAAAGTCCTCTTGTAAAATCTCTTTCTCAGCTGAAAGCTGATGTTGAATTTACTGCCAGTTCATTTTCATGATTTCCTGACTTCTGAGCCCTTCCAGGAGGAGGAAGAATAAGGTAACTTGATAGCATTTCTTTTCTCATGTAGAAATTATTCAGTGCTAGATGATCTGTATTGTATCAGTTAGTCCTAGAGAATGTAGTGTAGCTAAACCCACGTCACAGTAGTTCCATTGTTACTTGATGGCAGTGTGGTGCAAATCCTGGTTTCATGTAGTTCTTAAACAGTACGAGCTATAATAGAGAGAGAAGAGAGCTGAAGGATTTCTATTTGGTCTCTGAGGTCTTAACCCCACCTTCTGTCACAGTCATCGAATCACAGAAGTATTCTGGTTGGAAGGCACCTGGGGAAGTCTCTAGCCCAGTTCATGCTCAAAGCAGAATGAGCATTGAATTTCAAATGGTTTGTTTACGTCTTTGTTCTGTTTGGTCTTGAAAACCTCCAAGGATGGAGATGCCATAACCTCTCTGAACAGCTCGTTCCAGTGCTTAATTACCCTCTCAGTGAAAAAGTTTTTCTGTAGATCCAGTCAGAAGCTTCTGTTGCAATTTTGGGCCTCTGCCTCCTCCTGACATGCACCTCAGTAAAGAGCCTTGCTCTAGATTCTGCATTACCTGCTCTTAGCTATTTGAAGGACCCCCAAGCATCCTCTTGTCTAAGCTAAGCCAGGGTCAGTTCCTTCTTCATATGTACCACATCAGCAAACAAAGCAAAATTGTTCAGTATATCCTCTCTGAGGGTATTGTCAGTAAAAAAATGCCAGTTTATATGACCTATGACAAATCTGGCTGGGATGCCTTTGGATGCGTCGTGCTCTTAGTAGCACTTGTAGTGTCAGCCAATTTCTCAAGTCAAATTCAGTGGAACCAGAAGAACTTGTTGAGCTGGTGAAGTTGGGATCCACTGGAGGGCTTGCAGTCTATTCTGTCTGTTAGCATGTCTTTTCTAAGAGTTTTGACATTGTAGCTTTGAGGCCTTTTTTCTGCAGCTGACTGTTGAGTGGACAGGGATGCAAATAGATTTCTATCATGATGTGTGGAAACAGCTGTTACAGATGGATTACAGAACTGAGGAGAATGTTCCACTGGTTGTAGCTCACTGAGATACCTGGCTTCAAAGCAGTATGATGACACTACTTAGCCTCCAATAAGAAGCTCTTACTGGGAGGAAATACTGATAAGCCATAGGGCCAAAGAGCTTCTGGTGTAATTGTGCAGCACTGGTACTTTGTATGAAAGCAGTGCAGTGAAATGCAATGTAATGTAACTGTCCTTCCAGAGAAAAAACTCATACCCATGAAGTGCAGTTTTACTGATTTGCTTCTATATTATGGATTTCTTCTAGCACATCTCATGCACCTCTTCACACCTCTCCCCTACGTGATATATTCCTCCAGCAGTCTACAGTGTAGACCTAGCCTGAGACTTAAATGCTCCAGTGCTCTTTTCCTTAGTAATTCTGACAGCTCCTTTTTTTCCAACAGAAGGAAAGGGCACAGTAGTACGTGTGGGAACTTTGCAATGGGTGGGCCTCAAAACTTCACATTTTATTTGGGTTGTTTCCGTGCTACTAGCTCAACCAATTCAAACTGTTTTGGTGAGCAGAATTAAACACAATATAATGGGACTGGCTTATACGGTGGCAGTTTTCAGTCCAGACAGTGTCACAACACATAAGTACAAAGAAGTAAGTAATGACAATTAACTGGATTTTCTTGAACCTCCCCAGGAATATTCTGGTTTATTCACAGCAAAGGTTCAGAAGTGCTCATGTTTTAACTGAACCACTTCACTCATCCCTAAATGAAAACAGTTGTGAGCAGTGTCCGATGTACATGGCCCCAGGCACTGTGAAAAAATCAAATGAAGAGATTCTTCTTTGTCTTATTTATTTTCTTGAAGCTAAAAAAAATGCCAAAATTCTGCCCTTGAACAAATCACCACTTTTTACACACTTTACCTCAGGCAGATGTTCTAGTTTTTTCCTAACTTATGAGTTGTTTTGCTTGTATTTGTGTTTGTAAATTTTTGTGTATCTTATTTGTTTACTTTTCCTGCTTCTTAAAATCATCTCTTCTCTTTAGAAGTGGGGGAGAGGGAAAGAAATTGAGGTGAAACCAGAACACGTTTTCATTTTCATGTAACAAACAGGTCTCTTTTTGACAAGCTTCTGCAGGCAGTAAATGCCAAATATGGCTTGAGACAATAAATTATAATTTCCTCCAGAGAATGCAGAGCTGAGGAAAGAAGAAGTGCAAGCGTTAGCAATATGCATTAAGAGAGATAGCTAATTGAGATTTCCTTGTTAACTCTATGTGGTCTCATGATTTGTATTTGTAAAAGGCAGTAGTGATATTATTTATCCTTGTGTTGATCACTTTCAGTTTGCTAAAGTCTTTACAGGTGCCAATGTATATAATTATTTCTGTTTTTCAAATGTATCTCTTAGAGAACTATCAAAATCCCCATGGAAGGTAAAGCTGGCATTTTCAGAAGATTACGTGTCTTATGCTAGTCATCACTGATGGCTGCTTGGTGAATATTCTGTGTTGTAGCTTATAAGCAAGCTGAATCTTAAGTAGAGCAACAGGGAAGCTAATCAGCATTAGAGAACACTCCTGGAGGGAGAGATATAAAATTTTGCTTACCACTAATTTCAAAGAGGGCTGAATTACCTACAGCAATATCATCCAGGAAGGTTTCCTTTTACACTTCAGTGCAGCATAAAGAGAAGCAATTCATTTATACAACTCCAAAGCAAGGTTCTTCAGAAATGACGTTATCCAAGGGGGGCTTAACGTGAAGGACACAGAACCCTTGTTTTGTTCTGTTTGATATATTATTCTATATATGCCTTTTTTCAGAATCTTATGTTTAGATGCCTTCATGTCGTGATTAGGTATAATTCCTTGGAGTCTCCCTCGGACACTGGAATACTACAACAGTACCACCAAAATGAGCTAGATCCCAGTGACTCTGTGTTTTGCAGTGACCCAGTTAGAGTCCAAGGAGCACAACATCAGAAGCAATTTAACTTCTTCGCCTTGGATTCTGTCACTGCGTCCTTGTTTCACCTTCTCTCACCCAAAGTAGAATTCTTTCCTTCCTTGATCACTCGGCGTAACATTCATTTCTTATCACCAGATGAACATCACATACTTATGTGCTCAAACAAACTGTACAAAAATTAACTGGGCAGGTCCTATGAGAAACTGAAGCATTTAGTTTTCTGTATCCTGCTTTAAAAATCCCTACTGAAAAATGTAAATTTTATGGATAATGAGATGATAAATAAGATAAGGAACAATTCCTGTCTTTGAGGCCTGTATGACTTACGCCTCCTTACCCTGCTGTTCAAGTCAAAGGTAAGCTCTGCATATTGAAATATATCCTGAGAAAACTGAACATTGAAAAAGAAATGCTTGTTTATTTAGATGAATGGACTTCATCAAGGACTGCCATTATTCTTTTAAATAAGGATGGAGTAAAAAAAATCTTCTGATTTTGCACCTCTGTGTAAATTATAAGGCATATTCAGTTCATTGGTTAGAAGGAGCTCTGGGCTTCAGCTGTGAAGGGAACTTGCACAAGGCTTCCCAAGGCCCCAGGAAAGAAAGTGCATTGTAGAGTCAGAGAAAATGTGCTTTTTCTCTTCTCTCCTTGCCCTGCTGTCTCTGATGATGTATTATTTTAGGTCATATCTTAGTGTTTTAGCTGTAGAACTAATTTTTTTATAAGCAGAGCAAAAGGTGACATATATTATGCTTTTTTTAAAATGTCAAGATCATTCCTGACTACCACTGAAGTCATGGTTGATTTTGGATAAAATACTTCTGCCTTATTTTTCTTTTAACAGTCTTTGACTTATCTTTTCACTATCTATATTAGTTATATCTACAGAGTCTGTGTTGGATACACAGGAAGATCAAAGGGAAAAATAACATTTTCTAGACCTTGTGTCTGTTTGTTTGACTCTGCCACCCAATGGTGTACTTTATCCACTGCCTTCTCTCTGTTTCGCAGGAGTTGCTCCATTATTATTTTAGTTTTTTTAATACAAACTTGTCTCCAGTGATACAAATTGGACATCAATGTAATAACATTGTCCACAGATAGGAATTGTAATGGAAAACTGTCACATGGAAGAAAGGGACTTTTTCCATATGGATTTTTGATATTGATATTGTTCAATACCTTGTTCAAACTCTGCTTACATCTCACTTTTGGGAGTTTCTCATTCCTCAGAGATCAAAGTTCTTTTGCTATAGCACTCTGAAGGCGTAAGAAGAAACAAACGATGTAAAAGAAGGGATTACAATTCAAACTACTACCTTTCAATATCAGTTGTGTCATAGAAACACAAGTTATGTGCCCCTGAAGTGTTTAAAATATGCAATAATTTTATATATACACAAGACCTTCATAGGCTTAAGCCATATCCCTGAAATGTGTTACAACCTCTCAACCCCTTCTGATGAGAGATGCTGCTTTATGATGAAAAGCTTTCTGCAATAAGCCCGAAAATGCGCCAGAGATATCCACGCAAAGCATTCATGTGATCTTGATGGGAAAACTAGACAGTTCTCTAAAATATGTGCTTCAAAAAGTTGAGGAGTGGAATGGGTTGTCAGGATTATTGCTAGACCGGTCATTCTTCTCAGGTGCTTAATAATGGAATGTGGAGTTTTTGAGGAAATGTACAAACTCTTTCGTCCTTATCAGCAAATGTGTCCAAAATAAGTACTGTCAGCTGTCAGATCTGCAAGCGCTGTACATACTGTACCCTGGGAGTTCAGTCACGATGCTATGAGCTTGTTTACTTTGCTTTTCTATCTTAAGAGTTATACAGGTGTGTACCTTGTGGGAAGATAAAAAAAGGGTGGAGGCTGAGAGGGAGGGAATGTTTAAGAAGAAGGATGATAATGAGCATGGTGCTATGTTGGGAAGATTTGATTGAGGCCCAAGTACAAGGTGATTTTAAAAAAGGTTTTCAATGCAGTGAAGAACAGCTGGGTACTTCGAGGCACGGTGCGAAGTGTAACCTTACCCACTGGCAGTGTTCAAATACCAGTATATATAATTATGGTGATCTACGCAATATTTATAGGACTTGCAACCTAGGTAGCCTTGAAATAGTTAAAAATGCAGATCCCTCTCAGAACAACTGGGAACTGGCAATATTTTAGACCATGTGGTTTTAGACTGTGTTTGGGTTTTACTGAAATAAGGCTGAACGCCTATTTCCCCACCCAATTTTGTTTTGCTATATTGACACATAATTATTTGTTTTTATTGATACATGGCATCTGTTTTTATCTTGACTTCAAAATGTTAATCTTGTGTTTATTTAAGAGACTAGTAGAGATACTGGTTGAAGGGACCTTTATTGATAAACTTTTTCAACTTCTTGCTTGAAACAGGATGAATTAGTTCACTGCACTGTTTAACTCAAGCTGTACTGCTGAAAATGCTGAGCTATTTGACAGTGAGTGACGAGAGCAAGAGTAGTAGCTATAGAAATGCATGATAAAGTGAGACAGCATGACACTAACTATTCAGAATATTCCTGTCTAAGCTGTAAGATTCTTTCAGTTGCTTTGGATTGCCAAGATTTCAAAAAGAAAAGGAGTCTGAACTGGACCGCCTGTGGCATTTTGAAATCTTGCTGCAGCTCTGGGGCTTGCCGCACATCTATTAAAAGGGCAGAAACTTGCCTGCACTCTGGAAGAAGAAGTATTTTTACATTTTGCTCTTGTAGCAAACAGCAGGCACGTAGGTGTCACTGCACAATTCCAAAACAGCGAGGCCAGCTGGATTGGGTGGGCAGCTTGCCAGCATCGAGTGACAGAGGCTATGGGAAATACAGTTCACTTCTTTCAACAGCCTATAGAAGGAGCAGCATGAAGCTCATTCCCTAAAGCATTTTAGCCAAACCTACTTTACTCAGAATATATCAGACTACTTTGGCTGCCTACTTGATTCGTGGCTGCAAAGCCACAATATAGTTCCATGAATATTGACCATAATAATGTACTTTCACTGCAGAATATGTTAAAGATAAATTTCTCCATCAAAGAAAGCAGAGGAGGAACTAGTGTGTTCTAATATTGTATGTTGAACATTTATGCTTTGTGTCTCGTTTAGTGCACACTTTGCTGTATGCTTCCCTGTACCATTAAGCCATGAACTGGAACAGTTTCAGATTCCAAACTCACCAGATTGCAGTTTTAATTTACATGAATAGCAGAGTCATTCTGACTGATAAAATTCCTTGAGAAAAAGCACTATTTCTGTATTGCTTTCTGTCAGGGTGAAAGTATATCAGTACTTCTGACGCTTGACACAAAGATTTCTGCTCTAAACTATATATATTAAGAATTCTTTAGTTTACACATAGTTATAAAATGTTAGGGCTTATTTTCCATTCACTTATACTGGATTTCTACATATATAGCTTTAGTTAGTACTTTGAAGCCACTCTAATTTAGAGCAATGTAAATGAAAGGAGAAATGGGTCTTAGTGATTTCTTGGAAAATTGCTATGAAATGTTAAGATTGCCTACAGAGGTGTTCAGTGTTTGCAAGCCGAAGTGATACCACAAACATCAAAAAAAGAAGAAAAAGTACTGCTGAAAAGCTGCATTTATGCAAAATTCAAGTATAGTTTTAAACTAAATTCAAGAAAATAGACGTAGCTCTCTCTGCCTACTATAGCGAATGCATTAGGCATCCTAATGTGGTGGAAGATAGACCCTGATGCAACTGAGCACATACCAAGTGACGAAGCTTCCATTTGTAGTATATGCTGTAGATATTTGTGTTTATGAGAGAATTTTTGCTGGCATGGATGAAACAGCAAGGAAAACATAATTGTACAATCTTGGGATGGGTTCTTTTGCCAGTTCATAAATGCATGCAGTGGAAACAATGTTTCTGAGTAAAATCAAAGCACCAAATGAACTGTTCAGTCATCTGAATGTTTCCATTTGGAATGCTGAATAAAGAGTCCTATTTCTAATCCAAGATGGTTTTTATTAGCACTCAGTGCATTTAGCGCAAGCACAGACCGGTTCTGAATTCAGCCAGGGTACAGCTTGAATAATAGGGAAGTTATTTTCTGCATAAACACTAGATTTATTAAGGCCTATTTTTTTCTGTCTCATTAAAGACTAGTTGCAGCTTGTTTGAGGAAGCCATCAGAACAATTTATACATTCTCAGAATCTTTGAGAAAAGAAGGTAGATTGACATCACTGTGCAAACAATGCTGTATTTATGCCTGGTTCATCATCAATGGAATGATACAAAATATTGGTGCAGCAGTTACCTGCTCTGGAAGTTCCTTCTTCAGAATTTATCTATAACTGGGATCATACCCATATGCAAAGGCCAGCTGAGTAATTCAAATGAAAGATGGACAAGTTATTAGCTTTTAAAATGAAGGTAGCTTTTAATTTATTCTCTATCTCATCAACTTATTGGTTCATATTACTATCTGTTCCAATTATGCTGCTTATTATCCAGCTATTATCTTGCTGCTTGATAATTTATGTAAAATGTCCAAGAAGGTACAGTTAATCTGTGCATAAGTACCCACTGGTAAAAAACATCCTTCCATAGAAAGTAAACATTCATAAAAATACATGAAAAACAGCAGCCACAATTCATAACAATTGTTAATTAGTTCTGTTGTGCAGATGTGTGTGACTTTCTTCCAAAGATTCTTTGTTCCCATACATAATATGTGGTTAGTTGCCTTACACCTAGATCTTAGATACCTTATGTTCTTCATGTTGTATAATTATTCCCTATACTGGAAAACTAAAAAGGTGCATGTATGTTGGTATCATGGACAATTTGAGGAGTTTGCTTTTGAAGGGAGTCTCCCAACTTGCAGTCTGCCTGGTGTGATGGGATGGTCCTATAGTGCTTATACTGGGTTTCTTTCAGATGAAATGGAACTGAAGATGTGCTTCAGGAGCACAGTGGGCCACTCCAACTGTAAATGGGAACTCTGTTCATGACAGGACACTAGTATTAGTTCAAAATAAACTCCTGACAGACATCTAGTAGGGTTGCTGGGTCCTCCATGCCAACAGTTTCTGTTCAACGGTCCCACTCAACCGAATGTAGTGGGAGATGGATGAGTGAAGGACATATCCAACTCCCATTAATCTTCAAGCTCTTCAATATAAAAACATTTTTCAGTTGAGCCTTTCTCAGTGCCTGTTTCATGTTTCACACAGTACGGGAAAACTGCAACATAAGGTCTTACGGCAGTGCCAACATACGGTACAACCTTGTGGTTAAGATACACTTTTGAGAGGGCAAACTCTGCTTTCTCCAGGGAGTTAGGCAGCTTTGTGCAATTAGCTGTCATCTTTGCATTTGCGTTTCTTAAAATCACTTGAAATAAACACAATTTTCTGCTGTTCTGTGCAAACAACAAAAAAAAATTATTTAGGTATTAACTATTTTTTTCTAACTTTTTATTAGTTTAATAAAAACTATGAAATATTTCTAAATATTTTTCTCAGAATTTCTGAATTGATTTGGTTTGGTCATTTAATGTCTTTCAGTTGGCCGCTTTATGCTATTCAGTAAGGGTTCCTGAGAAGATTTTCTATGGAATGTTACTAGTTCAAATCCACTTGGAAACTGAATTTGAAGTTTATTCTCTCAAGACTGAATTGGCAGGCCACAGTGTGTCTGTTTAACTTTTAAGGGTAATCCCACTGACCACCACTTTATGGCATGTCAGATTTGCTTAAGTCTGGCCAGCTGCTGGATTTTGGAACAACAATTCATTTTTTATTGAATTTTAAATGGCTATTCAGTTTATAAATCTTTGTTTGTGTAGGCACATCTATATGCCTTTGTATGTGGTCACCAATGGGGCTTACATAAAGGGAAAATGCAGGAAAAAATGACTTTGCCGTAAATGTACCATTAGCTAAATTTCAGTCTTTTTAAACTGTTAAGCTGAAATGGTGCCAGAGCGAATTGTCGTGTTGCTGAAATTAAGTAAATGCATATTGCAAAGTAAATGAAGATGTGTGAGGAATGTTGCCTGTTTGTAACTGCATTCATTTAATGCAACTGTAGGCAGTATTCAGTGTCATGACCGAATGCAAAGAAAAACAGAATTGTGCCTGATGAAAACATCTGGATTCAAGTTTTGATGCCAGTAAATTCTTCCCCTACCGGTAAAAAAAGATTGTAAAGCCACATTCTTTTTGGGTTATGTGATTCATAGGAATGTTCTACAGAGTGCTCCAGCTCTTCTTCTGACTACATAGCTCAGGGTCATTGGTTGGCAACAGCAGTGTTCTGGGACTAAACCACAGAGAGGTCAAGGGGCTATATCCTCAGTTATGCTGAGTTTGCAGCTGGCAGGTAGAGGAGAAATAACCTCTCTTTCAGTTCCCTGAAACACAGAATCCAGAACAGTCCTGGGTGTAACTTGGAGTAGTTAGCTGGAGATCTTTGTGTAAGGATTAAACAGTGTTTCGTTCCAGGAAGCTGTTTTATGCTTCAGTCTACCTCTGGTGGTGGTTTTATTGCTCTGCCACCTGTAAGGAGAATCAAGAAGTCTGTGATGGAAAATCAACTACACTGTCTGCTGTACAGAGTTATTTCTGTAATGACAACGATCCTCAGCTGCCCCTGAAAACTTGTCCTCAGTTGCTTATCACTCTGGAGATACAGTTATAGCGAATAATGTTTTGGCTGTGCTGTTACCTTCAGAAAGCATGGTCTTCTATTCCTTTTCCCTGTCTTGGTCACTTGTTCCCACCCTTCTGATGTCCCCAGCTGCTGCAGAATCACTTCAGGGAATGGTGCCTCTGATCAGTAACTGCTGCTTTGCTGGTTCCTTCTCTGATTCATTCAGAGCACAAGCAGTTGTGCCAGCACAAGTCAGGGGGCAGCACAAGGGTAGAAGTGGGCATCTGGGAGCAGGAAAGGAATGGGTGGATAATTCTTGAGGTGTATTACTGCAAAAGGTCTAACCATGGACTGACTTAGGGCAGTTGGCACAAAACATGAACTTACTCTCCATTTTCTGTCTGTGAATACAGTAAGGATGTGGTTTCATAAGATGGAGTCTTTGCTAGCAGTCTTGGATATCTGTCTTCAGCCGCAGCCTTCACTTTGTTCCTGCACAGTGTAGATCACTTTATCAATTGAGCCATCACAGATGCACACGATGCTGAATTTTGAATCAGATCAGAGAGACTGATCCAGCTTAAATGAAATACACAAGAAACATTTGTTTTCCAAAGTTTGATCAGTTTGCCACTCCTGGTCACTGCACAGTCCAACAGGTGCTTGTATTCTCAGACACGTAATGTGTGTGTGAGAATGAGTGGCTGAGGACTAGAGAGAAATGAGGGCAGTAGTGCAGTCTCATAGTTGCTGCACTCAGAATTATAGAGTGAATGATGATACATTGAAAATTTATACAAGTGTGAAACTCTACTGAAAAGGCTTGTATCTGAGATCAATTTATGTTTTTATTGAAATGATGAATCAATGCTTTTTCTTTACACTCTGGTTTATCCTGACATAGAGATCACTAAGATAACCAAGGAAGACAAAAACATTGTAGTTCTAAGATCCATACCTTTATCTAAACTATTAGTACCTAAACACGGCCAAACACCACATTCAGTGAATTTCTGTAGAGGTTCTATCCTTGATTATTTCAGTTGGTACCTAAGTTCATATGGTGAGGAAAGAAGCTTCATTTGATAATGTAACTGTGAAGGGTTATTCAGGATATCCCACTGAGTAGATACAGACCTGCTGTCCTAAATATAAAGACAATTGTGGAACCAGGACTAGGAGGACATGAATACTAAAGGTTGATTCAGCTTGCATGCTCAATTTAGATGTACAAAGACCTTGTGCAGAAATCAGAAGCTAACTGCAGCAATAGGTAGTGAGATGAAATTTAAAGGCATGGGAAAGCTTAACGTTGTGTTAGTTGCGGTTCATTAACCAGCTTCTAAAGGAAGCAGTAGCCCTTGGATAGACTGTGTACTTTGCAGCCTGAGGATTCCTGCTTTCTTTGTGAGAAGGGAATTGTCTTCAGATCTAGGGTATATGGAAAGTGGGATTTAGGGAAGTAGCAATAAAGGGTAATTTAGAGGTGGGGTCTTTGTGTAGAGGAATGAGGCACCGTGAGGACAGAGAAACATGCAGTTCTCAGCCCTGTGAAAATTTTAGATTGTGACTCAAATAATTAGGAAGTTAGTACTTTTATGCTTAACTGGTGGCTTTCTTGTATTTTTTTTATTCTTTTAAACTGACTTGGCTTTTTTGAAGTTATTTGCCAAAAATTCCCACCCCTGTTCAAGTAGGGTATGTGTCCTAAGTTTGCTGTCTACAAACCAGGTTCTAAATAGTGTTGATTCTTCATTGATTTGTGTGCAGTCCTCATGTGGAGCATTGCCAAACCCTCATACTCTGCATTTTCTTCTCTATTGGAGGCTACCACACCAGAGGGAGAATTGCTTTATGTGTGCAGGAAATCAGAACACATGCTGTGGCTCGTGAAGGCATCATAAATGACACAGTTCATGAGCTGTACATGGCAGGACAAGTGTTCTTTCATTGAATTAAGAGCAAAGAGGGAAGGATGTGATGGTGATGCACTTCTGAAGTTTTATTCTGAAAATGAGGAAATGCAGAGTAGTAATCTGATGCCAAATATATTCCCTGCAGTTATTTCTAGCAAAAAAATCCAAGCAATCAGTCTATCAGCATTGAGACAGTGATTTGTATTCAAAACAGTCTCCCACTCTAACCACTCATATTTAGCTGGTTTAGCAGACTCTGCTGAGGCCACATTGCTGTTAGTTTTAGCAGTTATGAAGTCCAATATGCCCTGTTACTGGACCCAAATTTTACAAATGGCTAGAGGTGTATCAGCATAACTGCAGCAATTCAAGCCAGCACAGCACAATTTTAGGTCACATCTACACTAGGTAGTTGGACTTTACTCAGCTATAATCATGACTGAGATCCTAATTCAAACAAGCCCTGAGGGTATGTCCACACGAAGTCAGAGGCACGAATGCAACATGTACAGGCATGGTTAAGCTGCTTTTAAACAATAGCAATGATGGAATGGCCACATAAACTTTACAAATGATTGTCTAAGCATATTGGTAATTTGGTGGATGTATGCAAACGATGGGTTGTATTGAATTTCATGCCTCTACTTTCCCACTGCTGTTGCTAACTCATTGCAATTATGTCTCTGCAGTGCAGAAATTCTAGAAAGCTTTTTAGTTGCACTGTTATAGAAAATAGGGCATTGACTGGAAAAAAACAAATAAGGTAAAGACAGCATGTCTTTGCTATATTGCCAATAGTGTGATCTGAAACTCAAAACCACAGAAGCATTCATGCCATTTCCTGTTCTCTAGGGAGAACATATGTGACACCCTTTCAAGTCAGAAACTAGGTACAAGTCCGATAATGACCTCAGTGGAAGAGCTACATATCAGGTAGTTTATTTTTAGTGCTGCTCTGGTTTGAAATTAGAACAAGTGAAGGAAACACTAGATTGCTCTTTCTAGTGAAATATTTATCTGTCATAAGAGACATGTGGCTTTAAAATAATTTCTCTTGTCTGTCTCAGATTCAAAGAGCATACCCTGGATTTGGAGTTCAACCATTTTCTTAATTAAAGACAGTTTTATGGTCAGTTTGCAAACTTGTCTATTCCAATTTCAGTTGATTCAGTTAATAAATAAGAGTTTTGGAAAGGAAGTTTTGGGAAGGAAGAGATTTTCACAGAATAAATGTAAAATGTCTGTTGGAGAACAACTGGCTCAGTAGTCTTGATAACAGATGAGACAGCGTTTTTGTATGTATTTTATCAGTTCTAATCCAACTGGCAGTTACTATCGAAATGACAGTCTTCACTGAACAGCTATTTTGTACCTTAGAGAAATGACACAGTTGGTATAATTTATCTTCCTAGAGGCTTAAGGTGTCCATATTATAAAATCAGCATTCTTATTCTAGCTCTAAGTTGAAAAAAACCAAGGGAATTCAGAAAGAACTAAGTGTCCTAAAGGAGAAATCCAAAGAGCATTATTTATCTCACGGATCCAAAACCAAATTGGATCTGATTTAGGGCTCCTCACTGCAAGATATGATACACAATATGAATCAGTATGAGAATCTGAAATCAGACACTCAATGTGCAATATGAAAAGTTTTTAACAGTATGATTTAACACAAATATATTAGACTTAGAAAATGAGTTTTCAAGGAAAACAATCTAGAAATAATTTGGGGATGGAACCAAAATGACAAGCCAAAATGAAACAAGGTAAAACTGGCTCCACATGGAAAAGCAAGCAAATTAAATAGATTTTTATTCTTGTCCAATTAAAACCTTTTAGTTGTCTTTTGCTCTTTATGTGTGGGTTTTTGTTTGGTTGGCTTGTTTTTGTTGGTAGATTGGCTAACTAGCTTTTAATAAAGTGTTTATTTTACTATCCAGGATAGCCTGATATGAGATATACAGACGATCTGAGCTGGCTTTTCAAGACTGCTTACATGTGTTTACAAATATTTCTGTTTACTTAATTTGTGACAGATAAAACTGACTTCCAGCTGTTTATCTGGCTGCATTTTCACATACTGGGGTTAAGGATTCATTATGAAAATCTGAAGAGAGTAAAACAAAATGGTGAAGCCATGTAAAACCAATAGAGAAACCTTTCAAATTTGCATTGTTTTGATATAAAATTGTAAATCTTGAGGCTACATCTGCTCAGAAGCCAAATGTTTACACGTGATAACATCTGAAATCCTCAGTGTCAACACAGGAACCTTGTACTAGAGAGGGGCGTTGTAGGCTTGTGGTACCAGGAGTCAGCTTCCACTGAAGGTAACCAAAGGCATAGTTTCACCATAGCTGTGTGAGTGTGCACAATGTGTTGATGTCACCCTCTGGAGGCCACCTTTTAGGTAAATAAATGACATTTGTTGGCTTGTGAGGTTTGTGTGCTGACAAGCAGTCAGTAGTACCAAAGGAAACCATGGATTCATTGTACCTGTTTTGCTTGAACCTCACAGCAGATTCAGATTAAAAAACTCAAATTGACTATAAACTTTATGAAGCTATTTAACAAACATCTTACCTTGGAAGAGCAGAATGAAAGTAGCAAATATGGAAACTTACCTTTTTCTTTATGTATATATCTATTCCATATTATTTGTATTATCATATCATGGAAAATCCTAAATAAAATGGAGGAAAATGTTCTAATTATTGTAGAGATGCAGAATCACAGCTGAATAAGTTTTGTTAACACTTGTTTTGTTCTACATTTGTTGATACAGTTATTAATGGAGAAAGATTTAAACCTCGCATATAACTGTACTCTAGTGAAACATCACTGAAGCTCATGAGTGTCTTGATCTGAGGTGCAGATTCAGATTCCCCTTATACTTAGCTTCAAGCCAACTGCAAAGTTCCTTAACATTAGTTAAACAGGATGATCAGAGTAAAAGCTACGTGAAACTTGTTTGAAAAACATAACATGTGTGATAATGGTTTGAAAACAAAACATTAATTTTTATTTGGTTTAGGAAATGAGATCAGTAATTGGTTGGCTGTAATATAATAGAATGAAGCGCACCCACCAGCCCCCTCCTTAAAAAGGGCAAGGGCTGCTAAGGTTAGCAGCGTGCCACAGAAAATGTCAAGACCTGTAGCTTGTTCCAGAAGACTATGTATCACACAGCATTGCTGCAGTCTGATAACTAGATGTGACTTCTGTCTAAGGTCACAGTTGATACCATAAGCCCTAAACATCCAAGCAGATCTCTCATTCTCCAGATCATGTCACAATCAAACGTGTGTGGCATTTTTCAGGCTTTTTGGTAAGATTTTCAGTGACATGCTCTTGTTTATTTAGTGTAAATCATTAACTCTTGGAAACTTGTGATTCTGTGTTCTCTGTGAAAAAGAGGAAATTTTTTGGAAGAGGGAAGGGTGAAGGTGCAAAGCAAAGAGAAATATCTGCCAAAGAATACTGTAGTGTAGCCATGGTAAATAATCAGGCTCAATGTCAGGTGTCTCAGCAGCTGGAACGAAGTTCTGTCTTTGCAACCTCTCTCGATATGATAGTAAACGGGAAAACAGACCCATCTTAACACTTTACTTGATTTTTGAACTTTTTTCTAAGCCTAGCTTCCAATGATTCTGGAACTAGAACTTGCCATGAATGGCTGAGGTTACCCATGTAACCTGCATGACAGCAGTGACTGACTGTCTTTCCAAAACAACAAAGAGTACAACTTTTGAGTACCTACTCACTTGAGAGCAACCAGAATTCTCCAGTGCCACCAAGGGTTTAGAACGAGTTGTATCAACTCCTTTCCTCCGTGCTAATCTCATTCCTGGTCTATTTTTTTCTGCCTTGAAATTGCTAATCAAGAAAAAGAAACAAATCTATTCTCCTGAAGTACTTGCTGCTTTGCTTTTGTCCCTGTAAGATGAATATATTTTTGCACATTTGTTGGAAGATATTATTTGGAACAGATTAAAGTACGAAGTTGGAAAGTACTGGATACCTGAAGGTGTTTATGTCAGAGGTGCTTGCTTATGAAATACTCAGCCTCAGATGGGGCCGCTGTTCCTAAGCTCTTTTATTTTTCACTGAAAACTACTGAAACAGTTTGATAGCGTGATGTGATGCTGTATGTGCCACATAAATGTGCCATATGACAATACAGAATGACATAAATAATGTCACTGCTTTTGGATAGTCATGTTGCTGGTGTTTACTGTGGGTTTGGGACATAGCTGGTATACAGATCACCATGAGGCTGCTTTTCCTCAGTGACACAGAGCATTCTGCAGATCTGTGGCAGGCCCTTGACTAATCTCTCTGGCCTGCTTTTCTGACCAGTGCAGAGAATAGATTAATTAAGGTTTTCCTGCTTTTTTGAAAGCCTCAGAGAGACATTTTCATAGCAGAGGAAAGCACAAAATGCAATGTAGCATCTTGCAGACATCCTGCATTGCTGAATCATCATCCCTTGTGGTCCTAGGGTCCAGGAAAGTGTTGTACCATTTGCTGACCACAGTTAGAAAATCAACACATGTTACAGTTTTGGGAGGGAAATAATGTTGTAGCCAACATTCATAAGATGTCTGTTGATTTAAAGCAGGGCTACCGTCAGTGGAGAATTGTCCACTGTGCTGCTGACTGGTAGCTGCAGTGCTTGCTCTCTTGTTAAAAGGCTTTTGCTTTTTTGGGGAGGAGGCAGGGGAGCAATGCTATGTAAGGTCACAAGTAGAAATACCTAATTCTATACTTTTACTCGTGTAATGACAGACTTGTCTTGTCCTCACTGTTTATTTACAATGTGGCCTTGTGGCTTAAAGCAGAATAGAACTTTCTGAAATACGCATTTGGTCTGCACCTCTTGCTCAGATTGCATGCACTCTTCTAGATTTTGAGTTCTGTGGGGCAAGCATTATGTCTGTGTGGTAATGGCCAACTACTGGCATCATAGTGACCCACGGTGCAGCCAGTGTATCCGGTTATCTCTGTCACCTGTGGGATTTCAATACCCACCTTGATTCCAGCAGAACTGTGACAGTCACATAAGTGATCATGTCTGCTTCCTATAGAAAGGGCTGAATATGTGTGGGATTTGTTCCTGACTGCTCCTTCCTGTTATATGAATACAGTTTGCATGCAGTACCGTTGTGTGCTGAGTGGGTTCTACGGTATTACACACCAGCATGCTCCTGTTTGATGTGAGTGCAGAGACTTTGTGACTGCCTGGCAGGAAATTCACACTCATGGCAGCATTATCCAGCATTGAACATGCTGTACTGCCTCCAGTTCTTCTCACTGGGTTTTTTTTAACTTTAAATTCCATTTCACCATAATATGCTTCTGCCAACACTACCAAATGCATGTCATCAGTAGCTCAAAGTGTAATTTTCTTGTCATGTACTGTTGCCTGGTTATTTATATTGCTAATTAGAAATACGGATAATTTAACATAATCTGCTGTGGATCAAGGTAGGGACAACAATAGACTACATGTATTTCAAAGAGAAAAACAGATATGAACAATATGAAAATCACTTAGCATTCAGCATGTGACATCTCTGATAGAGCTTTATTTCTTCTGCCAGGTAGGTCCTCCCATTTCTTCCCTTGCTTCACATTTCTTAAAAAAAAAGGATTACTGTCACGTTTCTAGAAAAAGGACTGAGAGAAACAGTTAGATCCAGCCTTTGTATTTAGCATAGTAAACCATGTAGCTCAGCTTCTTTGCCATCATTATTTCAGTGAGCCAAATTTATCCTCACATTTGTCTGTTGATCCAAACCAGAAATTAATTTACCCCATAACTTTTTGGGGAAGTACAACTATAAATGGAGTCAGTGTCTGAAACAAAAAACATTAGAGGCCAGACACTCCTTAGAGGACCTGACCGTAGGCATCTCCTAGTGGAAGGGATTGTCTCTTAGGACTGGAATATACGATATCATACTAAAACTGCAAACTAAGTCCCAGTGAATAAATATTATCACTGAAGAACTGTATTTGTATGATTGAGAATCATTTCATAATAGAAAATTATTGCTCTTCAGTTGATATGGAAGACCTTATACATTCATGTAGCAGTTGCAAAAAAAGTATGATATGTTCTAGCCTACGTATTCTCTAAGGACTATGTTATAAAGAAAGTTGTCTGTTGGCATATCAAATGTCATCTAATTTATGGTGTCAAATAGTTAATCTCTGTGTATCCTTCAGATATTTCTCCACACATCTTAAGCAATTTCAGATTTTTCCTTGATTGCACCAGTAAGATTTCTGCTGCCACCGCTTTCTGAAGTTATCTGTGTTTAATTATGGGCCACATTTTATACAAGAGCTGTAACTACAGTTGTGGTAAGCATTCAGGCAAGCTGCATATGGTGTGTAATCAACTGGAACAGATGTGATGACATGTGGATTGTCCTACTGCTCCATGCTACTTGTGTTATTCAGCACAAAGGCTCATATTAAAAAGCTAGTCGGCAGGTGTGCACCTGCCCCTGTTGCTCTGTAGTATGTTATTACCCTAGATTCCGAATATGATGCAAAAGAAATGTCTGTAGGAATGGAATATACCATTAGTTCTGGTATCCACATTTTGGAAAGTGTTGACATTGTAAGAAGGTTTTAGAAAACTGCAACAGAAATTATTCTTGGATAAAAAAAAAAAATAAGACTAAGGAGTAAATTGTTTGCCATAGATAATTTTGAGGGGAAAAGGAGTAAGTAGTAAGATATTTAAGATGCAAAGTAAAGCATAAGAACTGAGTAAAAAAAATTAAATTAGACATTCAAATATAAGAAATATTCAAATATAAGAAAGGCATATATTTTTTTGCAATGGCTGTTGAAAACATTGGAACAAACTGTCAGACACAGAGGAAGATTCTTCATGAATTATCTTCCGAAGAATACTGGATAACCTTCTGAAAGACTTGTGGTAGCCAAATGGCATTACTGGTTCCATTAAAATGGTTACTGGGTGATATCAATTGACCCGTGTTATATACAGGGTCAGACTAGGGCAGGGATAGCCCTTTCTGGCTTTGAGTCATGTGAATGTAAACTAATAAAACTTCAGGCTGTAATTTATAGCAAAACTATTAAAAGGTGCAAATAATACCTAATGCAAAAAGTTTCGTTAAGAAGAGGATGAATTCTGTCTGAGGAAATTACAGCTAAAAGAATTACAATGAAAGAAATCCTATCAAGAGGAAAGAGGAAAAAGCCTTATTCAGCAAACATCTGATTTTAAATTGCTAAACCAGCCATGTTTTTGTAAAGATCTAATAGTAAGTCTTACAAGCTATCTCTGAATTCCTGTAGGCATTAGCATCTCTGGTATAGATTGAATCTAACGTAAATTGTGCTGAGAATAGAAGGAGTCAACTCTAACAATGAGGAGGAAGGGGAACAGGGAAAATCCCAAGCACCTTCCCATAAGCCACCTGAAGAACTTGTCCCACAAGCCTCAACTGTTTGTTTCCATCAATACCACCCTTTGTACACAAAAAACCCCAAACCCATGCCTGGACCTGCTGGCAGCATGGAAAGCAAAACAGCCAGGGGAGCCGAGATGTGTGTCAAGACTTGTTTTCGCACGATGAGCAAGATAGCCAAGTGTAGGGATTAAATATAATGAGCCTGCCCCTTCTCCAATTGTTGCTATATTTTGATTGAATTCAAAACCCTAAGGTATTTTCATGATAGCAGCAATGGATTTTTGTTCTTTACCTTCAGTATTTTGAATTTTAAGATTGATTTAAATTATTGCCCTTCATTCGTGAAGACTAAATTTTTTAAAGGAAAAATGAAGATTTCTGTTAGTTTCTGTACTTATATGACAGAAGAGGCCAATCTGTTGCTAGCTGTATGGCTTACAAAGGAGTTTAATATTGTTTGGGAGAATGGCTGAAGACAGGCAAAATATGCATCATCTTGGCAGAAGAAAATTTGCTCCTGCTGTGTATATCACATATTGAACAGATCTTGTGCAGGATTGTTTCCATGGCTGAATCTTGAATTGTGAAAGTAGCTTATGCCCAAGAACTCACTGGATATTTCTGGAGCATCGTGGTTAGAATGACACTAAAATATTGCCAAACTGAGGACAAAATCATGATTACCTGGCCGAGAGCTGGGTGAATATCACTAGCAAGTATTCATTTGACTCCATCAGCTTTGAGTCATGTGTGCATGATGTCTTCATTCTTCATCTGGTTGCATTCCTTAGTGAATTAAATATGGGGGTTTTGTCAGTCAGTGCAGAATGTGTTACAAATTATTTTTGCCATTGCTTATTTGTTTTTATTCTGGAAAACGTTACCTATTTACACTGATAGAAACAGTGATATTCAAATATCTGAAGTTGCTCTATGTGTTCAATGTATGGCATATAAATAATAGTTGGAGGTTCCAGCAACCCAATTTATGATCCAGAGGTTTAGTATAGGGAATGACAACACTGCTGTAAATGCACATGATTTACTTTCTTGTTTTGTGAGTGCCAGGATTTGGCTGGACCTAGTCAAAACTTGTCATGTTAGAAGCTTTGTCTTCTGTAGTGTATCAGACCTGCCTGAGGGTAAATTCTCAGCTTATTGGGAGGGACAGGCAGACTGAAATCTTTTCCATCCATTAGGGAATTTTCTAACAAAAAGAGAAAGGAAAAACAGAATCTAGGACAATCCACTTCTCCTCTTTCCCACTTCTGAGATTTTCTGAGGTCACATTTTGTGTTCATCCTCATTGCAATAGCTGTGGTGGAGAGGACTAATGGAACCAGACAACACAAAAATAAGCATGTGATGGGATACAGCAGAACTGATATGCTGGGAAAATATGGATATAGGACTGATTTGGAGATTGAGAAGGAGGCAGAAGTGTGAATAAGCACCTCTGCCTTCCTCTGTATTTCTCAGGAGCTGACGGTATGAAATGTGGTGCAAAACTTGGAAGGGTGAGAGTGTGGATTTTAAAATCAAAAGGTAGATATATCAAAACTACAAGCTGAACAAAACTGATTTCCTGACTTTTGCATCTTTCTTGTAATTGCCTGCAGTTTGAGTATAGTTTTTACCTTTTCTCACAATTGCTGACAAGAATATAAGCAGACATACTGATGCAATGTGTATTTTTTTGCTTTATGGTCTTTAAGATGCAAGAGAGATCTAGAGCAATATTCTGTTTTCAGTTACCTATATTTCAATATGACCTGCTCTTTGCATTGTTATATCTTGAAGCAGAATTTAGGACATGAGAGAAAGACAAAAGTTGCACAGGTTTCTGAAGTGTCATCAGCTATGTGCTTAAATGTATATGATATATGTACATATAAGAATGAATATCTGTACACACATGTATCTACAGATGTCTATACGCACACTGTACCGAACACTCTAAATGCCTGATCTTTGCTATAGTTTTCTTATTATACATATGGGTTCATACAATTTGGATATATGTAATTTAACATGTAGTTTACATATACCCAAATGATACTTAATTTGTCTTTAATTACTGAAAGACTATTTCTTTAAAATTGTGTAGTTCCTTTCCTGTCTTCTATAATAGAATACCTTCTGCTTCGCCTGCCTAAGAAGCCTTTTAGGTGAAATCTTGGTTTGTGGGAAATCACACTGAAGCCACAGTAACACAGAAACTGGTAATTAAAAATACGCTGACGCAAACAACAAGAACAGCAAGTGTAATCAAAAGACAGACCAGACATACTGCATTCTGTGAAATTTTTCTCATTCTGTTGTGACCTGTTGGATTTGCCTTAGCCTTTCCTCGAAGCTTTCCGTGGCTATCATTAATTAGAAATTGTGCCTATAAATTGCTGTTGCAAAAAGCCTCTTCATTTTTGGCTTTTCAGTTTTGGTTTTTGTTTTCCATTTCCTCATACCTCCCTCTCAGAATGCTCTGATTGTCTATCTAGTATTGGTCCAAACAAGGATGAATTGATGCTTGTGATTGTGCTACGAGACATCTTATTTAAATTTAATTATGAGCATATTTTGTTTAATTTTACTGATTGGTGTTGATGGTTTTCTCACTGGAGAAAGCCAGAATGGAGGCTTCCTTAATGCTGTGCAAAGGACTTGGCATTCATTAATGACTGGTTAAATGCACTGATGTGAAAGTGGAAGGTCTTACCTTCAAACTAAGACAAAAAGTAAACCATACTAGAGAAACTACACAAAATGTGTGGAAAAATCATCATGTTATGCCCCAGTACCAAAGCAGCCTCACCTGAAATAAAGCAGCAGTACGTACAATGCTCTAGAATCAAGGAATTTTCCATGAAGAAGCAGATATCCGTAATATGGTTTTACCAAATCCAAGGTCTTGCTAGTGAATACACAATACAAACTAAGGTGCCTGTGCTATGACTCCTACGTTTGCAGTTACGTTCTTTAATCAGTGACCAGTGTGATTCTAAGCTAAATTCTAGAGCCAGCTGCAATGCAGTCCCAGCAGCACCATAAATATAAACCAGACTGAAGAAATGTGACCAGCTCCTAGAGTTTACAATAAAGCAGCTCTGAGGTTAGTGGACAAATACTGTGTGTTGATAGGAAAACTAAAAATAAAAAGATGTTATCACCTGAAGTCTATGGTTGTTGACATATACATCTATCACCTTTGATTGTGCAAACAATAAGCCTGGTTGCACCGCAACATTTGAAAGTCATAGAATCATAGAATCACCAGGTTGGAAAAGACCTCTTGGATCATCGAGTCCAACCATTCCTACCTGCTGCTAAACGATGTCCCTGAGCACCTCGTCTACCCAGTATGAAATGAGAGAGAATAGTTATTGGGAATTCTTGCCAGTATTTTGAGGAGAGGAAAGGAGTATTTAAGGAGGAAAACAGCTTGAGGGAATGTCTGAATTTAGAAACAGATCTCAATGTTCAGTAAGATAAATATAAGGCTGAGTCAACAGTAAATATATCCAAGAGATTAATGATGAAAGCAGAGCAGACATGAAGGAATCCCTTTCTCACAATGTAGGAGCACCAGCACGGGCAGGAGGCACCAGGACAAACAGGCTAATTATCAGAACCAAATATATTTGTCATTTGGAGCCATCTGCTAAGTAGTAGCAGACAGAAAGGCCAAATAGGTGTGACCAGAGAGAATGCTGAAAGGTCTTCTACCATCAGCAAATCTTTTTTTCTAAAGATCATATGAACAGCCATCAGGAGAGGAGGAAGGAATTGGTAACAGCCAAAACACATCCTGAATCAAGACCAGTAACAGAAACAGGGAGGAAGAGACTGATTCGAAGTGCATCATACCCCTAAGATGCAACCCTGCGTTACCATGGGAATGTTTTTTTTATGACAGATTGCATAATTCTATGGGTTTTTTGACAAGCCAGCACTTAAACAAAAATCTGAACAATGTAATTACTTAAAAGAAAAGAGGTAGCAACTCACAGTTGCAGAGCATGTGTTGCAGGGAAGAGTTTGAAGGGCACATGAGGAACTTGTGTTGGCACATGGATAGAACTGGCACAGGACAATGGCAGAACCTCTGGAAATACTTCTCTTCCTGTAAAGAAGTAGCTAGGTTTGCAGGCAGTCATGTTTTACATAGCCAATGGCACAGAAAATAGTGGCTTTCTTCAGAATGTCACTTGAGGGCAATTAATTCAGGTGAAAGCTAATCTTAGATCCCAATTCTATTGTTAGTCCTTTACTTTTCTGGTGTTGTTTAGTGCTTTCTAAGAATTCTTTCAACAGCCCTTGATGGGAGATTTGTGAGTAACACTTTGAAACAAAATCTGCAGCAAAATCTGAGCTTTTTCCCCACCCCCAGGTTTGGTATGAGTCTTATCACCATTTCCTTTAATGTTTAACCCTTTTAAAACTCATTTTGTCTGGCAGGAGATTTTCAGTTTCGTGGTGGTTTTATACTTGCTTGACCCTATTGCCTATAACCTCATTGCCATGCTCTGTTTTGCATTATATACTGGTTTTGTCTTGTTCAGCTGATTACAGTTAGTTACAGCTAACCCCTAAACTCAGCAACTGCATATAAGAATTTACTCTCTAATGAATTTCTCACCCATTATAGTAATAGCTCAAAAAGTACTTAGAAAACAGTCTTTAAATGAATTGTACGAAGGGCAAGGCTGGATAGATAGTAGCAGTACAACTGCTGCAGCACTTAGAGCGTGATCCTATAAGAGGTACAGTGCTTTGTCACTTAAATTTATGAAGCTTAGTCTGAACTACAGCGATGGCTGGGACTCGGGGACACACCTTAATGCCCCTGCTGGCAGGGAGGATGTGTATAGGGTGAAGGAGAGAGGTGCTAGGCTGTAACAGGTTAAAGCACCTGTCAGACAATCTCAACATTCCATTTTATGGAAGGTGATCACGCCCACATTTAAAGGTATTTGTGAAAAAAATAAACAATAGCTACTTTAATTTTATCCAGTGCTTATTTTGGATTTAATTGAGAAGGCTTTGATTTCTTGAAAACTTTAAGGGATCCAAGAAGTCTCTAATCAGAAAACAAGCCATGAAGTGCATTTCTGTGGAGAAATTTATATCCCATTAACAGCCACTTTGCCTGTGCATTTGAAATTGCACATGACTTATTATTTCTATGCAGGAACTGCATAGCTTTTCAGTGGATATAAACCTGAACCTGACAAAGGGGAGAATAAGGAAGGGGTTCTCATACTAGCTTAAAATTCTTAGAAAGGGAGTTGTGCCACTACAGAAGAGGCAAGTTCAAGAAACAGATTACCTAGACAGGCTCTGATATCTCCATCCTTGGAGGTTTTCAAGGCTCAGACAAAACCACAACCAACCTGATCTAGTCCTGCTTTTAGCAGGAGGTTGGGTGACGTAACCTCCAGAAGTCCTTTGTAATTCCTATGGTTTTATTTATTTAGAAATACTAAGTAGCTTAAGTATCCTTCTTCCTCAGATAAGAATTTATTCACTGTTAGTTCAGTCGATCTTTATCACGCATAGAAGGAGTCAGGTAACCAAGCGTTCAAGCTCTCTGTGAGAAAATTCACCTGTAAAAGTGAAGATATTTATGTTTCAGCTTAGATCATATAATCTAGGGCTTGTATTGTGCACACGGAATGACAACTGAGAACTCCGTGAACAAGATAGTCCACATTACTGGGTAGGGACCAACAGAAAATACAGCAGTCCACTCTGCTACAAAGCACAGCATCCATTAATCTGGCAAAGGACACTGACTACCCTGCTGTAGTTGGCTCAAAACCTGAGTCAGTACCAAATTTAGGGTGTTGCAATCTTTCTCTGCTGAAAACCTGGATTTTCCAGCATAGTATGTTCATACGTCACTTGCAGCTCTCTCCCCCACCAGACACTAAGGGATTAGCATAAACTGTATTACCATGTGGCATTTTTGTGCCTTACATCATATTTCCTGAAAACAACTGAATGATGGTTCAACACACATGATTTAATAACTGACATGGCACATGGCCCAGACTGGGAGATGGCCAGTGTCTATTCAGCTACTGTGATTTTTTGGCTAATGTTCTCTGAGGGATACATAACAGCTAGGGTAGTAGTTATTTCTGTTCAGCTCTTTAGATCCCTCACATAGTTGCTCAGGCAAGCAGGAAAAAGGCTATTATGTACATATATACAACAGTACAAAATCTATACCAGTTACCAAGCAAACAAGGCCTGGTTTTATTAAGTGTGTAGGAAGTGGTAACTTTAGAACCTGCACTGAATAAGGAGTGATTCAAGATCAAGAATCTTATTAAGATGCTTGATTATCCTCAGTCGGTGAGGATAGAACAAGTGAAAAATGGAAAAGGGAATAGATACAGATATTTCTATAGTAAAAGAAAATACAGCAGTAAAATTTACAGTTTCAATGTGATCTGTATGATTTCTTTGGCACTACAAAAAGAATGACTTGTGTGGTTAGTTAAAATACAGATCCTGTTCTCATTAAAACTGGGCTAGTAACTTCAGAAGAAGTGGGAGGCAGTCACGTGAGTACAATAAGCATGAAGGAGGAAGTGGAGATAGTTAAAAGTTTGATAGTTCTAGATGAAGGATGTGCAAGTAAACTATTCAGGTACTTAACAATCCAAGGAATGAAGGAGTAAGATCTCTTAAATGTAATTTAATAGAATTAAAGGAAAACCAGTTAAAGGAGTAGAGAGAAAACATTAGTTTAATTTTGTATGACACTTTACATAAGATTATGTTATATTAATGTGGAATTACTTTCAGATGAGTATGAACAAAGATAAAGATGTTAATAAGGACAGACCAGAAACTAAGGCTTACTAAGAAAGTTATAATAATGTAGAACTAGTTAAGAAAAAACGTTCCAGAAAGTATATAAAGAATAACCTATAGAGACATCAGGGAGCTTGAACATGTGATCTGACACACTGACACAGCAGCTGCCAAGTGAGAGTTGAATCATCTCATGGTGTTTTGCTCCATCCCCTGGCACAGACACTCCTCCTCTGTGCCTGGAGTCTGTCTGCAGCCTGCCCTGCTTTGTACGTGTGCTTGTATCTACCATGCTTAGGCTGTGGCTGGGAAAGTGGGAAAGAGAGATGATACAAGCACAGCATAACTCGCCTGCCTGTCCATCTCTTTATCAGTTCCAAAGACCCCAGATATATTTCTTACGGGGCAGTTCTTTGTGTAAGAGTGATTTCTTTTTTGTCCTGTCCCCTTCAGTGCTGTTGAAGGTCTGCTGCTACTCTCATCTGTCCTTCTCCCCGTTTTCATTTCATGTAATTTTTAGGTTGGCCAATGTTAGGCCACTGCTGTCATATTCTCCACCTCATCTGGTTGCCCCTGCTGGAAAGGTCTCTTTCTGGTGGGTCTCACTAGACAGTGGCCCTGGGAGCACTCAAGTTACCCTTGTTCTCCATGCCTGATACACAAAACACTCTCTTGCACAGCACACGCTTGTAGACGATGGGAGCTAAGCTGCTACAGCAGCGGTGAAAGAGAGATGCAGCGTAGGCAGTTTGCAGTCTACTTACTTTCCACAAAGCTTCTTCCTATCCTTCTGCAATTAATAATACTTCTGAGAGACATTGTGCTTCTAGCCTCGCTACAACTATTGTCTTTTATTAGATGATAGTAGGGAGCCAGATTAATTCTTTAAGTCTATCTGTCACTTGAGATGTACCAGGATCTTGACAAAGCAATAATGCTGCAGTGACTAATAGTGACAGAAGTGTTGTATGTGTCCAGATCTATTCCTTAACTTCATGATTTGCTAATTCCTGTAACATATACATCCCATGGCATATAGCTTCCCAGGGTAATTTAAAAGGACACAACACAAAACATTCTGTGTTCCAGAAGAACCTAACAACGAAGCTAGTTTAGTTCTGGACCAACACTATTTCTCAGTAAAAAACTAACCTAGTACAGCGTGATTCTCCTAGATTATAGCAAGATTCCACTTTAATCAGGGCAATGCCAAAGAAAATAAAGTCATATGTGGTGTATAAAGTGAAAACAATTGAAAGGTTTTACTATGAAAGATTATTTGTCCAGGTGTTCTAAAGTGTTACACACTGGTTTTCATAATTGCTGATAGATATGTCAGTGGGGAAGGTTCAGGTACGTGCACATGCCTTTTTATGAATCAGTTAATGAAAGAAAAAATCCCACAGACTGTGGCCCTCGTTCAGGGAAGTACCATAGTGTGTACTTAGCTGCTCAGTTCAGCACTACATAGTGTACTTTATTTTAAGAATGCGGCTATATATAACTCACTTCAGCGAGATTTAAGCACACAGTAAGCACTTACATGCTACCCTAAGCCTTTCTAATTAGAAATTACCTTTGTTCTTGTCAAAATCCATTTGAAGTTTCTTTTTGTGAACTCTAAGGAAAACAAAATGTGTTTCTTAGAATTTTTAGAGCAAGTTAATGTAAAACTTTTCTTCTATCACAATGTCATCTTTATTTTGTAGTAAAATCATGTTTGTTTTGTGTTTGAGATTTGGGATAAGAAAGTTATTAGTAGCTAAAGTGATATTCAAGTTGGGGAAAGACAAAGAGGCAATTTAGTGAAATGAAGTATCTAATAATAAAGATTGGCCATTAGTCCTAACAGAGCTCTTTCTACTTAGTGTATTATCCTTGAATAGCCAAGATGTGGCCTGCCTTTGTTTTGAATATTTCATATGTGATGACTTTTGGCTTTGGCATCAGTGATGAGAACTTGTCAAATTGTCTTTTTTTTCCCCATGAATAACTCTACTTTGATGCTTCCTGCTGACAGCATCTCCTTTCAATTTGTTCCTCTTCTTTGTGGGACCTGCAGGAATATTGTCCTAGGCATGGTATCAGCTCTCTCTGTTGTTGCAAACTAACTTGTGCTTCAGGTTACATCTTTGTATGGAAAATGGTGTGACTGTTTTGTGGTTTGCGATTATATGCTGCAAATTACTTTAGTGAGCATGTCTGATTTTATGCATTTGGAAAAGTTTTCCTTATAGCCTAAAATGACTAAATTTAGGTTTCACTTCCTATGGGCACTTAAATTGGAATTCCACTTGTATAATCAGTGCTAGCTTAAATAGGCATATTTACTTGAAATTAGTGGAGAAATACCTGTTAACATCAGCTGGAGAACTGGCCTTCAAATGCTTTGAGTTTTTTGCGTGTATAAAATTATTTTGGGTCTTTCAGTTGTGCCTTCAATCACTGAGGAAAAAAAGCCATAGCTGGATGCTGCAAAACATTTTGGTGGAAGTCTGTAAGTCAGCTTCAAGAACAAGGGAAAAAAGAGCAGTGACAGAAAGCTTTAAAAAGCCTGCACAGACCATCCTAGCTCCCTCTCAGTTCCGTCATAAATTTGTTGCAACTTTTTTATGTCATCTTAGTAATTGAAAACAGCACCGATAATCAACAGTTCCAGAGAAAAGAAGTCAACAAAGAAGACTCGGATCATGATACAAACTAATTTTTCTTATAATGAACAGTATTCAGAGTTTGTGATTCTGCAGAAAGAGGCAAAGGTCAGAGGAGTCAGACTCGTCTATCTTCATATTTTAACCTTTAATGAAACACTAACGAATCCTTAGAGTTACACTATAAATTGTGGTAGCTCTTTTGTATTTGTTACCAAGTGACCCAGACTCCTTAGAACAAAAGAAAACAAAAAAAGCCAAGTTATGTTAGACTATAAAGTAAAGTACTTAACCTTTTAAATGAAGAAAACTCCAAATAATTAGCTAAGACAGAATAGAAATAAAAAGAACATGTAAACAAGTCCCCAGCCCACTCCATGGGCAGTGGCTCCTCTAGTGGCTTCCCATCACCTCTTAGCCCTGGGTGTTTGCTCAATCGTCTCTCAGTAGTCTCACTATTTAGGCCGCAGGCTTGTAGTTCCTTGCTGTGACTGTCTCGCTTCCATTTATCTGTCATGTTCTTTCTTCTGGTCTGGAAGCTTCTGTCCCAGACCAGTCTCAATTTCTGCTCAAGGGAAGAAGCAATTTCTCACTCCCTCCACAAGATTTCTTCAGACCCAGTCACATTCTTTTTAAAAGGAAAATAACACAGAAACTAAGGACAAATCAAAGCGATACTGGCTGTCACAGAAGTCCATAACAAACAATAAAAATTAGATTTAAATGATTTCTCCGAAGTCACACTGAGTGTTTATGGCATAAACAGGATTAAACCCAACATCCTTTGACTGGTTTATGGGTACGCTTCCTCTCTGAATAGTGCCTTACTCTTGCCTGCAGTGCTGAGGGGGATGAGAAGATTCTTTGCAAGTTCTGTTTTCATATGGAACTCTGTAGGAATTGTTCACAGGCTCTTCTGTGACACTCTACAGTGTACGCGTCATGTCGTGAAGGGGAATACAACACTTCAGTCCAATACTTTCCTGATGGTCTTGCCATTATTCTGTACAAAACTAAAGCAGTCATAGTATAAAAATCTGGTTTTGGTGAGAGTGGGAAACCTCATGAAGGTTGAGCTTGCTTTACTAGGCAAAAGAAAGGAAGCTTATGTATGTTGTGTTACAAAACTTTCTTTGTTTTGGGTAAACTCACACCACTTGTACACTGCCTATTGCTGTGGGAGAGCAGCTGCTTCTGCTGGGCTACCAGCAATAAAGAAAGCAAAACCTCTATAGGATTAAACTTACTAATATTTCCTGTGATGCCAGTGAGTCTCCAGCTGATTCAGGCAGAACTCAGGAGGTTCATCATTGTTCAAAACTGAGTAAGAGACAATCATCTGCTTTATTACGAAAACACTGGAAGAAGGGGCTAGAGAAGCAAGAGAGTTGTGCTCAGTGATAGAAGCAGGCATAAGCTTCACCTCTCCCAGCTTACATACTGGTATGTGATCTGCTAGATTACATTGCTTCTTCCTAAAACAGTATTGTTTACAGAAAAATATGCACTCTAAGAAGCTTGAAATTTTAAGAGCTGGGATACTGTAGTTAACTCTAACCTGATCTCTCTCTCAGTGGTCCAGATTTCAAGGTCCTGTTGTAAAAGTACTCAAGCTCCTAAGCAGACTGTCAAAAGCGTGAAACTATGAAGATGTTCCACTCACATTTCACTACCGACATCCCTTCCTGCAACTTCTTGGACAGAGGCAGTCTAGGCTGCTGCAACTGTTTTACAGAACCCAGAGCCCTATGAGGTGTAATGAAGTATAACACCATTCTCAGGTAGTTATAGCAGTTCTTAAGTAACTCCATTTTTTATACAAAAGCAGTCAAGATTCCATACTAGATTAGCCAGGTTATTTGACCCTTGCTAGGGTCCTTTCCTCTTCTAGTTTTTATCATTAAAAAAAAAGAATGCTGAGTCCTATGGTCTCTGACAATGCGTGTAAACTCTTGCCGTGAGGCTGTGAGCAACATGAGCTGCCTGCATGAGCTACCACTTCCTTTTTACTGTTTCTTTTACTAGCCCAGCTGGAACAGAAATCCAACTAAATCCGTGGAAATAGCTGTATGTTTGGAATTCCATTGCCGTTTCTTATTCAGGACTCTCTTACTTTGCCTCAGTAAAGTATCCCGTGCTTTTAAATCTATATTTAGTTTCTTAAAAAGGAGAAACCTAGTCACACAAATGCCATGTTTTGACATGCACATTCTAAACCAGTGATTATCCAGATTTTTTGTCACCGAAAGCCAAGTTGGGTTATCCTACTGTGATTCTCTTGGTGAAAAAAATGGACATCATGGGATCATATGATGCCATATGGCAAAAAATTACAGGAACTGTAAATCATCAGCAAGGTGAGGACAGCTTTCAGGGAGATACCACAACATCCTGTCACTATGGAAATTCTAGCTGCATAGTTGTGAAGCTAAACTTGCTTAACTTCTGGTTTTAATTTTGTCTCCCAGCTGTGTGGTTCCAGATGTAGAGGCCTAGCATGCAAATCTGCTGTAGTCACATAGTAACTCAGGAAATTTTGATTTTGATGTATCTGATATCAAACTGTGGCTTTGCACCTTAGAAAACACTGAACACTTTCCACTTGCAGTAAGTAAATTTCTTCCTGAATACAAAGGAGGAAAAGAAGAATTTTATTTTAGTCGCACATGCAATGTAATATTGTCTTTTACAATGTGACACATAGAAAACAAAAGTGAGAAAGAATGCACTGTCATTTTTCAATAAGCAACAATAAAATACACCACCACCGATAGGATGGTGAATTCTTGTTTTATGTGACAGATTATAGTTATCCAGTGTATTACTTCTGTAATCTAATCCCAATGGATTAAGGACATACAAATTTCTAAAATAAGACTCATAATACAAAACATAGGCCAAATTAATCAGGGCTACTATTAAATTGGTGAAACGTGTTCAATGACAGAAGACAGTCACAAAAAATATTGTAACTATGTAACTCGATGAAAAATAATGTCATATTGAACTATTTTCACTGAAATAAATATTAAACCTGAAATCTGACAACTATGATACAAAGCTGTCTGGATACATTGTGTTTAATAAATAATTTCAGAATGAAACCTTTTGACCATAGTAAATCCCCTCCTGGACCAGTCCAGCAGTCTTTCTGTGACAGTAGAAAAAGGAGGTGCTTTTTAGGGGAAGCCATGTGCACAGCCACTTTCTAAAGTCCATTTTCCTGATTTTCCCATGGCATTCAGAACTGTTATATTAGAGAGGAAAGAGAGTACATCTCTGGGAGTACATCTACTCTGACAGCAGTGATGAGTCAACTATGTGATGAAGAGCTTGGTGGGACTGTAGCAACAGAACTACCCCATTTGTTTTTAGTTGTCCTTTGCATGCATATTTACTGCATATGCTGCTAGAAACTTGTTTGGAAAATACCACACCAGAGATTACTTGATGTACTGTGTTTCTGGGTGATGGGTATCATCGAAGTTCAGCAGTAACTGTTTGGTCAGTTACTCAGAGTTAAATTGCCATTATTACAACACAGCTACAACATACCAAGAGTTAAGACAGTTAAAAACAAACCCCTTCCATCTTACTAGTGCTCATATTATGAATGTAGAAGCACCTGCCGCTCCTTTTCCCTAGTGAGGTACGGTTGGACTTTGTTTATGGATGAATAAAGTGCTTCATTGTAAAGATCTATAGGCTGTAATTGGGAAAAAGTCTGGCAAAGATTATTTGTTAGTTTTATGGATTAATACTGCTTGTCATGCTTTTACCTCCAGGAACTGGAGAGAAGCCAAGGGCAATTGTTCTCTAACTTTTAATGAAGAGCCTCTTTCCATAGCATACCAAAAAAAAGTCTGAGAAGAAAGGAAAAATTGAAAAAAAAGAAACCCCCCAAAACAACATAAATCAAACACACAGCATCAGAAAACAGGAGCAGCTAAAGAGCTAGTCTGTCACCTTAAGTTACACAGTTCTGCATGGACTTACAAAGCCATTAGACCTCTAGAAGAATAAAAATTATTCCGTATTAGTAACGCAGTTATTTAAACACAATATCTAGTTCTGATGTCCACTTACTCAAAGCTGGATGCAAAAATCCCGAAGGGAGTCTGAAAAGACAAAAACAATCCAGTAGTTGGTAAACAAGTTTTGGAAGCTAAATTCATCCTGAAGAAAGGATTTTAGCAATTACTTGACCACCCTGTGTAGATACTTGCAATGGAAGACATGCAATAGTTAGGGCATTTCAGTTGTGCAGACAAAGACATGGCAAGATTCCATGCTAGAAGTAAGAGTTTTTTAAAAAAGTATCTTTAAAATAAGTAATACATAACTTTCTAGCAGTGAAGGTAATTAAACACTGTAATTGTTTATCAGAGACAGAGTGGTTCACCAGTTTTTGAATGTTTAGGATGAGATTAGACATCTTTCAAGAAAATGTGTTAGTTTAGGCTTAAGAAGGATTGCAGCCTCTGTTTTCAGGTCAAATTAGAAGATCATGGTATTCCCTTCTCCCTCTTTCAGCCTTTGGACCTATGAATCTACTTCAGATAAACTTCTGTAAGGCAGGAGTCCAATGTGTTGAGATGGCTGGGAGTTTCAACATATCCTTTGAAGCTGAGTACCTTCTGTAGCTGAAGGAGGATTTTGTTACATGGGCCCTAGATGGAACAGGAGTTTGTTACCTTCTGTGTATATGGCAGACTAGAGACTTCATTGCCTGACTTACTACAATAATTAAGTAGAGGGAGAACCTCCAGTTAGTCTTAGCGTGAAGTAGCATTTACATTATTTTGCCCAGCCTTTCACAGGCAGAAGGAACATATCTTTTACATACATTCTTCACATCCATATCTTTTGTTTTATCGGTCAATGTCATAGTAGTGGAATGTGGAATCTGCTATTTCTCAACTGTTTTGGAGAAGGCTAGACTAAAATGCTAAGTCTTTCCTTTTTAGGCAGGACAAAATGAGACTCTGGGCATATTATGGCTGATTAATATTTTCCTAATTATTCCAAATAGTCTATCTGTGTGTAACAACTTTGTCTTCGATGAACTTTTAAGTCTGGAGCTTATACAATTTTAGGGTTATCCTTCATCAGAGCAGCCACTGGGCAGGCATACCGCATGCTCTGTTTCATATGTGTACAACTCCATGCTTAGTTTTATGTGCAATTACCAGTTTTTGTGTGGCTGAAGCTCTTTGTTCATGCAAAGTACGAGAATTAGCTGTTTGCGTACTTAGTTGTGTTTGCAATCACTGCCTATATTCTTGCATGCTCATTGGCCTCTGATTTCATAGCATCTTTAGCCTATGAATTTTTGGGGTTTGTGCTATCAGTATCTATTGCAGATTTCATAACTTGTTAGATTTCTCAGCCAAACTGATAAGTATTCAGCACAGACCCAAATCTTCAAGGATTAGTGGGAGAGGGGATGCTACCCCAAAGTTGTCTTCACTCTTAGAATGCTGTTCTTGCTTCCAAGTACACAGGCTTGCCCAAAGTTCTTCCATGATCTAGTAAAGAAATATTCAGAAGTAGATATTGGTATTAAATGCCAGAAAAACAACAATGCTGTCGATTTCATATCATTGAACTTATTTCAACAGTAGTGAGAACGAGAGCTGGAAAGCTATACAGGTTGTGCTGTAGCCACAGGAGTGGATGTTACACCATGTTGGTAGTCGGTGCCCCAGGCAAGACCTCTTCTGCTGTCTGCCATACAGGGGAGTGAAAAAAAGAGACAATTCATGTCTTGACAACTTCTAAATATGCTAAAGCTGAGGGCACGAAAAACTTCCTGAGCATTCTTTTCTGTCATCTCCATAGCACTGTAGGTCCAGAGTTAATGAAAATTGGGAAAAGAAGGAATGGAAACGGAAGTCCAGGAAAGGACAGGAGAGGGCAGTGGTGGCATTTTCCCTAGGAGGAGTCGATCCTGAGATCAAGTTGGAGTCAAACGCTGTAACCAAATTGGCACACTAAAAAAAAAAAAAATCAGGGAATGCAGGGTGGATGAGAAGCTACTCTGAAGAACTAACCCTGATAAGAACTATGAGTAGAGATGTTTGCTATGTATCTACTTCCTACTGTCCCAAATAATTCTGTGTTTTGTATTTGCTAACCAAACCATCTGCACCTCTAAAATTACAGATGGATAATAATAGTAATTGCTAATAATATAGGATATCCTGACATCCTGATAGAATGCAGAAAAAATGAGTCTTTAGTTCCTTCTTCCTTCAGCTGGAAGAAGGTCAGAAGGGAAGGAAACTGTAAAGAAAAAGGAAGGTTAGAAAGTGTTAGTGCTGTGGAGTTAAAGCCAGAAAGAATTGACAATAGGAAAGCTGACACAGGAATCACTGTTACTGGACTAGTGGCAGTGTGGTGGGGTAAAGCCTGTTCATGGTCAGCTTGGCTATATGCCAGAAATTGATGTTTGTATTTTTTAATTCACATTTTAAGAGAGGCCTCAATCAATCAGTCCTGTGTAGATGATGTGCACAAATAGCAGAGATGGAAAAAAAAGAAGTGACTGTGTCTTATATGGGGAAATCTGTCTTTACATCTTTGCGCACAATTGAGACTGTGGAGAGAAGGGCACAGTCGGGAGAACTCTGTCCAGTGGCCATCTCCTTAGACAACCGGGGTTGACCTTGATGGAAGCCTTTGCTGATCAGGATCTAGTTGCCGGGAGTTGAGTCTAGTTCCAGTGATGAAGAGCCACGCAAGCAAATAATAGCTTGGAGTTACTGTTTGTATGTCAGGAATGGGGGAAGCTCTGATGAAGATGGATGTGCTGGTGCTGGACAAATACTGGACTAGAAAAAGTCTCTGTCCCAAGAGCTTACAGTTCAAGGAGGAAGGACAAACATGTTAGAACACATATACATTTCCCTTCCAAACAAGATGACACAAGTCAGATTCTAAAAACAGGCAAAAGATTTTTGTTTTGTGTATAAAAAAAGCATAAGGAAAACCAGCTAGCTAATCCCTGCAGAAGGAGACTGGAGAGGGGGAACTGAGGGAATGAAGAACATTCCAGCCAATCTCTTGATGACTAACATACTTTAAAACAACAAGCTGCTTTTTAAACTTAAGAAGGTCACTTGCTGGATGGTTGTTCGCTGTTCACCCCCGGGTCTTGATAAGGGCTCCCACAGGACATTCAGTTCTTTCAGCTTCTCCTGCATAGGTTTATCTGTGAGCATCAGTACAAAGCAAAGGGGAAAGAGGCCAAGCAGGTTTGTTTAATCTCTGCTGTGACTAATAATGGTTTGCTGGACTGGCTGCTCTTTAATGCAGCTTGATACTTCTAATCTGACTGGCCTTTTGCAGCATTTAGCACTAAGCTGTGTGGAAGCGTGGGTCTGATGGAGGGTAGGGAGGTTCCAAAGGGACCTGAACAGGCTGGATCGCTGGGTTGAGACCGATGGCATGAGGTTTAACAAGGCCAAATGCCGGGTCCTGCACTTGGGGCACAACAACCCTATGCAGGTACAGACTAGGAGAAGTCCCATGTTTGACAACCCTAGAATCAGATTGTTGAATTGATTGGGAGCCTTCTGATTTTCACCCTTAGTTTATTAGTAGTCAGTTCATGCCTATTTGCTCTTACACCAGAAATAATATTGAGCTTCAACTGTTCTTTTCCTTCCATTGCTATTTTTCTCTTGATGTATTTATAGCCAAAAATCATATTCTTTTTCACTCCTCTTTTTGCTAAGTTTACTGACCCTTTTTCTTGTGTCTTGCTGAAGCAAAATACACCTTTATTATTTCTAACAAATACTTCAGGGACTGGAATTTCACTTCCCACTGCTTGAGCTTGTGGTAATATGTAGCAGTGCAGGAAGAAATAAGATGTTCTACAGAGCATTTATCTTTTCTGACTCATCTTTTCAAACAGGCTAGTGCATATTTTTTTTAGAAGTTGGAACAGAAAAGCGTGAGTCTTAACTACGCAGATATCTTACTGTGAGTTGGACTGCAGTAGGCTTGTGACAGACGGGGAGCAGTGGCTGAACCGCTGTCTCCAGCATTGCCAGAATGGTTGTCTTTGTGCTCAGCTCCCAAGCTGTCCTGTGATACGCTGCTGGGGGCTGAGGCCCCTTTTGTGGCTGGGGATCTGACCATTGGTACTGGGGCCTAACCACATGCCAAGGGAGATGACGTAGGACCAACATTTCCAGATTTCATATTTTATTATTTTTCTTAAAGTTGAACTCTTTCAGCCATATGAGAATTATCAATTTTCATGCTAGTAGACAAATATTTGAATGCATGACCCATAAAAGCTAAAAAAAAAATAGAAAGAAAATAAAAAGAACCCAACTTTTGCCCCGTTTAAACTCTTAGCTGGTTAAGCCAATTTGAAACGTGCAGATGAGGTTGGCTATCCCAATAGTGCCATGCAGTGGTGACAGAGAGCCTGTCCTTCATTACATCAGCATTGAGTACAGTCCAAAGAGCCTGTCTCAAGCAGGACTGTAATACTTATTGATTGCGAATCACTGGCCCCCATTGCTTGTCAGATAAGGGCTTGGTGTGACAGCAGCAGCAGTTTGTGCTGACTGGGCTGAGAAATGGAATTTAGCTCTTAGTGGAATTACTTTAAATGTTTAGGTTTTGGACAAGTATTTCCTCTCTCCATTGAAAAAATGTAATAATTGTATTTTAACTTGCTCTGATGTTGTATTTATTTGTCTTTTCAGTAGCTGAATGCAAAGCGATTTTCAAACTAACTCATACTTTCTGCTCTGAAGAAAAGTACTCGGTTGAGATTTCTTCTGATGTCTCAGTCTGCATTACGTTTCTTGTAGGTTTTCTATTCTTCCAGTCAGTATGCAGAGAGAAGAGAAGCGTGGAGCAGTGGGATCTGCCTAGGCAGCTCTAATGCTATTTGATTGAAAGAGATTAATAAATCAGATGTTTGATTATTTTGGTCTGGCTTGAGTTCAGACTCTTGTTCACTCCCAGCAGTGGGAGGGCTAGTTCAGCCAGAAAAATCCATGCCTAGATTTTTACTTTCGGGAAGTTCAGGGGTTTGAGATCCAAAATTAGGTTTTCAGCTCATGCCAGGAGGGAATCAGCCACTAGATTAAGAATTTGGATGCTTTCCCTCACAAAAATTTCTGGGAGTTGTATGTCAGGTCCAGAATTTCAGATATATTCCCAATATGAGTTCAGAGCGAAAGCTATGCTCATATTCTTATTCCAGAGATAGGAAGAAAAAATATGAGCATGAAGGAGGAGGTAAAAAAAAAAAAAGTATGAAAGGACAAATGAGATCCTGAGAAAGTGAAAAAGGTGTTAAGTCACGTGGGTAAATGGGGAATGAAGGTCAAGGGTGCAAGAAAGCAGCTGAGGGATCAGATAAGAAATATTGCTTTATATAAAAGCTTCCCTCTTTCATTGTTCTGATGGCTCTCACAGACAGTTAGGGTCAAGGGGTTATTTTTAAACTAGGCATTGATTCATACAAGATGCCTGATTATGAAATACTGGAATATTTCACCGGCAAGGGAAAAACTTCCCCCTGTGAGTGACTGCCTGGAAACCTACAACAGGGAAGGGGTTAATGGTTATTCAGTTTACAGCTGGGAATTGCTAGTATCCAGGAAACAACACAGAATGCACAAACCATGAGACCAGCTGGAGCCTGCTGGAATCTCATTCATTTTGGCAGAGGTGTCTGTGGTCTCAAATTCTGACATCACTGCCTTTTGCGTCACAGAGGAATGCCTTAACCACTTCTCCCTTTCTATTTTTTCCTGTCTCTCTCTTATTTCTGTGACTGCTTCAGATTTGCAAGGCAATGAGGAGAGGCACTTGGCAAACCTGCCAAATCTCCTGTCATCAATGTAGCTTGTAGGCGACCCCACCAAAGATGTTAGATCAAAGATTTTTGATGTGCAGGAGAAGCCATGCTCAGGAAGTATAGATTGGATGTGAATTATTTTGGTTTCCAGTTTTATGTAGCACATTGCTGTAACAGAGAGCAAGGGCAAACTGGGCCCCAAAGAGAAAATACTCTTATGGTTCAGATACTCTAGAGTACATCATAAGTCCACTCTCTGAGTCACAGACTTGCTGAGTTACCCATGCAGTGTGCTGTACCTTGCCTGCCCATACAACAAAATTGATTGAAGACACGTCAAGTCCATGCTCTGGTTCTGCTCTGTAATAAGTGCACAAGGGAGAAAAAAGAAAGGCATCCTTCCTTCTCCACACACACAGGGCTCTGCTGCACCACACATTTGGAGACATCGGAACAATCCAGGCTAGTCTGTGTTTGGCTTCCATGGGGTTTTTACTGATCCTAATGAGACATTGTAAGGGTGGAAAAGAGAACAGGATGGAACACGCAAACACCAGCCTTGCCACAGTGATAGTAACACAGCTGGCATGAATACCATGGCATACAGGTTTCACAGACATCCAACAGAGCTCTTGGGAAACTGTCTCTGAAAGTCTTCAGCACATTGATTTTGCTAGATTCATTTGCATTATTAAATTTAGGTGTGGCATGAATCAATTATTTACAAACTGAAATTCCTAAAATTAAGGACCTATCACAGACAGATTCTGAGCTTTCAGGAATTCTGAGCTTTAACAGTTGCCGTTAGCTTTACTGGGATCTGCTGCATGTTCAGCTCGGCAGTGTAATCTCTTATTTAGGCGCACGGCATGTGAAAATATTGACTTCCACTTTCAAAGCAAGCAATGCATTTGTATGGACTTTTTCTTAAGAGGTTGTGGAGGTTTTTTGCCATTGCTTGGAGATTTTTGGTGGCCCAGAGGTCAGAACTTAGCTTGTTTACAAGGTTTCAGCTTTGCAGAATGCTTTGATAATCTGGACTGGGTGACTGCTGTAGTTAAGGCAGTGGCCCTATGCCCGTTTCCATTTTTGGTGCTTTTTTTCACTGGCAGAAGTAAGGCTTTTCATGGCAGACAGAACAAAAGCAACAGAGGTAAATAACCCTTCCATGTAAAGTGCAATGTTTTTGTTTTATGTCTGTCACACAGGCTCCTGATCTGTAAATGGGGCTTCTAGGCAACACAAATAAACATCACAGCTCACAATACTATGCTGGGCTTGAATCCACACTCACAGATGTTGCTGTCTTCCACTGCATAGCAAGCACTATCATAGGGATGAGTATAATCAATTTAGTAGCTAGGCTTGGATTAAAAACAGATAGCTGGTGCAATCTCAAAAGCTGTTACACATTGCTGGGAAATGCAGGCTGAGCTTTGACTATGCTAGATGAGTTAAGGCAAGCAGAGCAAACACCTGGCATCATTTAACAACTTGACTAAAAATATGTTTTTTCACATTGATACTTAGGAGGAATGTGTCTCTGACCCTGCCTGGATGTGGTACAAGGAAAGCCACAGCCATTGGAAGAATGTCATTAACGTCAATCAGGCAATGATCAAAACCCAGCCCCACCCACCTTGTTATGGTGTGAATGTGTCACACAGACACTAACTATTAACATCAACTAGTGCATGGGATTTCTGTATCAGTCTTAGTTGAGCACAATATGGTTGGGGATTTTCCCCTCCATGATCTTTTCCTGTTTACCACCCTTATTATAATCAAATCACCCATCTTGGATTGTTCAGGCTAGGGTCATTCCAGCACTGAGAGCCATTTGAAGACCTTTTGTGCTTTCCAGTCTCATCCACATTATCTTCCCTTTCCTGTTTTTACAGATCCTCTCTTCATGATAAGTGACATTTCTGTCTCAGAGTTGTATTTTGAAAGCTAGCTTGAATATTAATCAACAATATGATCAGGATATCTTATAGATCCTATACAGCATGTCTGGCTGTCGTTGTGCATAGCCCACTGAGTAGGAGATTTGGCATTCAAGGAACTGTCTGTGCATGTCCTTAAGTCTAATGATGGTAAGCTATAATTAAATCTTCAGTACAGCATATGGAATTTTATACCAACTAGAATGTAGAAATCCCATCTTTATATTAACTCAGTACCACCAAAGTCAATGGTAGGAATGTTATGTCAATCTATGTCTATTTTTAATGATAATCTAACTTGAAGTGGATGTTTGGTCTTGTACTTAGTACTTGGAATGACCGTGTATTAACTGGCCTAGCAAACCAATCATAAGATCTAAACATTCAAAACAGAGCGCAAAAGAAACCATACATGTACAATTAGTCTGATTTTGTGTCAAGTCTGGGTGTAGGTGCTGTCTGAAAATTGATTGTGTTGTATTACCTTCCCCAGTCCCCATGTTGTTTCAGTACTCATATTGCATCTTTTCCTTTTCTTGTCATCACTGTTTATACTCTTATTTAAGATTAGAAGAGGAACTAAAGGTCTGAAAGGCTATCAGAAGATAAAACACAGCACACAGAAGTAACTTGCTTTAAGTCATGTGACAGGTAAATATTTTTTTAAATGAAGTAAATAAATGTCCATTATATTACACTGGCATCAAAATAAGGTAGATCATCCTAGCTTAAACACAGCAACGGTACAGTCTATGTCACAGAGTTCACATGCCACTGAATGGTTATTGTGTGACTGTATTTTACAAAGTTAGTCCCAAGGGAATGTTTTGTAGTCAAATGATGGCTGAGCGCTCTGGGTCACCACAGCTTCCTGTCTCCTTCCCTGGGGGCAAGAATCAATGTCTGTCGCATCTATGAAGTCACACTGGATTTGGATTATTTCTCTGCATTTTTCTTTAATTATGTCCCCTTGTTTGCTTCTTAAGAGACTCTTAAAATTTTCAAATATAGTAAGAAATAATAATAACCAATTTAAAAGCTGTGGGTATTAAGTGGGAAATAACAGACTCAAACAAAAGTCAAGGATTACCCTAGGAAATGACATTTATGGATCCTGGAGCACTTAGTCCTGTGAGGCAATCTGAGGTTTTGGCTGTGCTTAAAAGTGAGGCAGCACACTTTACAAGGTAAAGCTTTGACAGAAATTACCAAAGTAGATTTTCTGCAAGGCTGAATGTGGACATAAAGGAGTTATTGTATCTCCATTCCCTTCATGAGCACTCTTTACTGTATTGCTCGTGCTCTTTGTCATATCAAGGCCATATCATACTCTGTTAACCAAAATAGTCCTGTGGCAGCAGCCAGGGTGTAGACACGGTTATATAAGCAAAACCCAAATATTTTTCCCCATGTATCATATTGCCTTTGTGAAGTTAATACAAACCATATGAGTAAAAGCATAATATCCAGAATAATCAGATATTATGTATATACCATATAGTGTGCACTGAAGAAAAGGGCTAATAGTAGCAGTGCTCAGTTGACGCCGTGATTAGTAGCATCCAAGAAATTTTGATACGTGCTGTGCTCTCCACCTCTGTGTTTGTAAGCAAGGTGCCACACGGGGTAACTGCCCAGTCAAAAAGTTACAGCTAGGCAATATGTTTGTATGTACAGGAATTCATAAAATAATTTCTGATGGTATTTGCTTTGAAAATACTACCTATATTGAGGAAGTTGTAAAGACCAACTGTTTCATTGTTTGGTCTTTTTCTTCTTTTATGATTGAATACTGGCATTTAATGACATCTCATTCAAACATAATATCTATCTTCAAAAGTGGCTGGAAAAGGTTATACTTTTTTTACTAAAAAAAACCAACCTGCCCCCAAAACCAGCATGTGAAAGCATTAGCTACTAAAAGTAAGTCCTACTTATTTTACTTCCGCTACAGTTTGAATGCCTTAGCTTTCTGTAATAAAGACACCACTTTTAAGTATGACTGGAACTTAGGCTTTAACATGAACTGTGTAGCATATACTGATGTCTATACTAAATAGTTTATAAATTACATTTTGATAAACACTTCTAGACAAAATAAAATTCAGAGAGAAAAAAAACAATTCATTGGCACTGCAAACATGAATACTTCTGTGGCAGTGTGGGACCAAGGGTTTAGCCTCATAGCTCCTTGAGATCATCAAGTGTTCAGTGAAGTTCAGGATAGTGAACAAACAATCAGACTAAATTGCCTTCATTGGTTTAACTTGGAATACTTACCTAGGAAAGGACTGTGTACAATCTCAACAAGGACTTCTGGATTCAATCTTTTTTTCTGTAGCCCTTCTCATGTGAATCAGGCTTTCAGGATCAGAATCAAGGTCCTCTTCTAAAGGCTGCTCAAATCAATGGAAAAACTCTTATTGTCTTTAGTGGGCTTTGGATCAGGCCCTAAAAGTTGAGTCATACTTTGAATGGAATATTGTTTGAAGCAAAACAGGCTCAAGGCTTCATTCACATGGAGGTTTTAACTGTTAAGTGAAATTTCCTGAACAATTCCTCTGCCCTGCTGTCTATTTCCTGCTGCCTCTTCTCCCAAGGATACACATATTCAGGGAGATCACCATGACCCCAGTGCCTAACGTGAGTGGTCTTTAGCCTGTTCTGTTACCTTTTCTCTGTCAAATGATGGGGGATGTCTCTGTCATAGGACCAAAACACAGGGGTCCCTTGTATCTGGTAATATAACAGTAATGCTCCAGTTGGGTTATGTGACCAGAATATGTCTCATATTGTGACAGAAAATCCACAGGTTAATGTAACAAGGGTATGATTCTGTTTCAGTTACTTGAAAACATCTCTGGCCACCTGGTCATGAAAGACCAAAGGTTACCGTCGTCAAAAGATTTCAGCAGGAACCACCATCACTATGTTCACCTTCCCAAATTGTCCTCAAAGAAGCATTACCCCAAAATTATTAGTAGCCAAGTAGCTAAGGCAATTAGCTGGAATGTGAAAGATTTTGTGAGTCAAACTCAGAAGTAGAACTCATGCCCCAAGTCTAGTGTGAGGGTATTAATCACCAGACCAGTGGTTGCTTTAGGGCTCTCCAGTGGTGCTTTTATATTTTGATTAAAAATTCAGCAGCTCACTGGACCTAAATAAAGATATAATTTTGAGCCACAAAGGTCAGAGCACTTCTGTGGGATGTGGGAGACCAAGTTCAATGTATATTTAATGCTTATACAAAATAGGACAGCTCCAATGCCATGTTCCCATGAAATGTTTCAAGTTCAACATAGTATAATTTTTCACTTAAAAATAAAAAAAAAGAGAAACTCTTGATCGGAAAATTCCCAAGTAGCTTTTCCTCTTGAACCACCTATGGGGTTTGCCAAAGTAGTTGACGTACAATGAGATTTTTGCTCTCTGTAATTCAAATCCATGTTTTTTTTTCTAAGGGTGATTCATTTTACAAAAACACACAACAAATAAACAAACACATAACTGGAGTTAAGCAGCAGCATGTGTTATGGATTAGGAAAAAGAGCACCCCTCGAAAGCTCAGCTGGCCCTGTTCATTACAATGATAATGTTATTTTTTTTCCATTTCATTGTCTTCCTCTTTGTCTGTGCTTCTTTTCTCACAGTGTCTCCCTTGTTTTTTTTCTGTCTGGTACAGTCCTTATTACAAGTGTTCGTTTGTTTGTTTTCCTTGCTTCTAGGCTTTCCCTATACCAGGATGTGGAATGTGTTAGCTAACACCAGTTAACAGTAGAACAGATAAGACAGCGAGCCTTTGACTAGTTTTAAATAAACATAGTTAGATATACTAAAATATTAAATATCTCATTGCCTAGATGAGCCCTTTATCTCTCTGAAATAAATGCTGGGTCCTTTCTAGAGTGGTGTCAATACCAGTCCCATCGCCATACATTCTGAACACCTTCCAGTCTTGCATAAAGCAACACAAATCAGACCTGCCCTATGCAGTTCATATTCTTGTTCTCTTCCCAGGAGGTGAACTGGGCTTGCAGGCAAATGTTTTTCTTTCTGTAGACTTGTTTTTGTTTAAAAATTACATACCTGCAAGGTGTGTGTTTGAGAAAGTGGGTCAAAGTATTCCTGATGCTTGGAATAGAAGGTAATAATGGACTTCAAGTCCTGAAGAGGTTATTCCAGGGATCCAGGGACATCTCTGTTTCCTTAACAAATAACTGAGCATGCAGATCAATGGTGTTTGCAAATATGTATTGTAAATACAATGGAGAGGCAGGGAGAAGTAAGCAGAAGCAGCTTAGGACACAAATGGGAAGAAAAAACATAATAATTTGATGTAATGTATTACTTCCCACCTAATCTGAGACTTCAATTTTCTCTCCTCCCTCTCCCTCACTACCCAAATCCCTGCAGCAAGCTTTGAGCCACTCCAGTGAAATCACTGTGACTGACAGTGCGAGGAACTCGATCGAAATTAAACTCATTCCCCTATAGGTCCATACAGGTTTTTCCTTTGTTTCATAGGAGATGTATGTGTGTAACTACATCCAAATTTGGCAAAGATATCACTTATGAATCAATTCACTGTGAATCTCATTCATCCCACTGTAGCTGAAGCACGTCATCTCACACTGGAATGGGATTAGATTCTTCATACAGCAGTATCCCTGTCCTTTTCTTTCTTCTAAGCATACAAATAGTGAGGCAGAATGTAGCTGGAATGTATCTTGCTGCAGCAGACACAACAGCTCTGCCCTTTGGAAACTGGCACTCAGAATTTCTTAGCTACAGTCCAGTTGTCATAAGAAGAGATTAATTAGCCCTGGGTTGGGGCAGGACAAGAGAGCTGAGGAGTTGGGAACTGGCAGGGAAATCATTAAATGGATTCAAGGAACAGTAAAGCAGTCCAGAAGCTGGAGGACAACTGCTGGAGAGATCTCTGGTTTGAAAGCCAAAGATTTCCAGGCAAAAGCTAGAAGGGCTACATAAACGTAAATGAGTGGGTGGACAGAATAGATCAGCCTGTGTTGAGGTCTTTCAATTCATTGACCCTCTTTAGCACCAGATGCTGCTTTAATGCACAGCTGGCTGGTGGAGGAGGATTTCAATGTAAACAGAGTGGGAGATGGATCTAATAGCCAGGACAGAGCCAAGAGCCGTTTGCCCAGTACTGTACTTGTCCCAGCTGAAGGTTGGGATCTTTTTGATCATGTCCCGCACGTTGTACTGTACTCAGATGAATCACTTCCTGCCTTTGCCCTTTTTGCTTGCTGCTGCATCACGGCAGCGCTGCTCTGGGACTGGCTCCTGAAGCCTGGGCTGAGCTGTTTGTGTTCTCTATGCTCTGTCCTGGCGCCTGCTTGAACGGAGAAAAGGCTGCTGTGCGTCTAAACTGCTGTGTCATACTTAGTTATTAATGACCGAGAACCACATGACACAAAGTTCTGGGAAGCGCAAGCAGATTCCAGGAAGGGGTCAAGGAGTTCAATAAACAGTTTTATTAGAACTTGAATTGCATCCAAAAGGCTACACATTTAGGTTTTTTACAAAAACCTTGTGAGTGTTACATGAATTTAGAAATCCTATGAATGGCAGAAAAAGCACAGATGGTCATCTTTTGTTACAGCTGATTTTTATGTCTCTGCTAGTTTAAAGTTGCCTCGATAAGGAATGCTGTTAATACACCTTTCATTTATGTTTTTCAGTTACCTTTCCAGTTTATTGGTAAACCGTAGGGTTATCTGAACCTCAGTCCTAGAAGTATATCATGATCAAAGGGTCAGATTCTTGCCTCAGTTACACTGGTGGAAATTCATAAATTAGTTAAGAAATTCTAGATTTACAGCAATATCTCTCACACTACTGTGAAGCCCAGTGTAGGTATGTCAGACATAGTGGCTAAAAAGTGATATGGAAGTTCTGAATTAGTTTATTACATTAGTAATGTGCAGGGTTATCGTTCAGGATGACAGATACCTTATCAATGCATATTGTTGAGAATAGTTTGGAAAAGGTACATGTATTGAAATGGAGGAATTATGTGGCATGATGAAAAGAAATGGGGTGAATCTCAGCAGGCAGATGGCTACATCTCAGTGTCCCTATAGTCAGTGGCACTAATTGGCTCTGTATCCTGGCAGCAAGCCTATGAACCGAATAAGTTATTGCTCAGTAAAACATAATTTTTTCAGTAAATTGCCTTTGCTAAAGTAATTGCTTTTACATTATCTCTACTGCACACTTGTTAAGACCAAGCTACAGTTCTGTCTCACTGAATGTGCTTTTAATTAGAGTTACTGACTATACTTCTGTGTTTCCTTTTACTGCCAAGCACTATGGGTTGTCTAGCTTTGTGTATGGAATAAATTGATCAGTTTGTTCATTCATCAAATTGTGTGTGTCAGAAGAAATAGGAAATAGGAATACAACTTCCTTTGGAAGTGGCCATAAAGCATCCATTGTAGTAAATATTAATGATACATTAATAAGCATTGATAGTCCACTGTTACTAATAAGTGCTGTGGCACAGAAATTAAGGGTCTGAGCCAACTTATTGTTAAACTGGGCATCAGAGCTACCTTTGGGGTGAAACACAGCAAGTACTCAACAACACATACAAAACTACCTGGCAGTCTTTATAATTAAGGAAGTGAAAAAATATTGCATCTGTTTGAAATAAACGGGGAATTTTAGAGAGGGAGAACGGAATTACCCAACCTGGAATCTGACTTCAGTTAACTGGTGTTAACTCTTGCAAAAGCAGCCACAAAGTTTTCAATGATCGCACTGGTCAGAAGTTCAGTTTGACCTCTTGTCCTACAGGTGGTGTTCCAAACATCCTGCTACCTCCTACTAAGAGGAGGTGGGCTGGCTCATTGCTGACTCAGAGAAAATCACTATTTTATTAATCTATAAGGCTACTTCCACACCACTTGGAGCTTATCAAAGCTTTGGCCTAAAAATTGCCACCATTTTTCACGGTTATTCTAAGGTTCCTCGTTATAAAAGCTTTCTGAAGCATGGCATTTCCAATCTGCTGGGTGCTGCAGGGCAATGTCTAATATCTGTACCAATTCTGTGACATCTATATTAATAATTTTTGGTCTAATGCAGATTATTTGCAGAAGCTGTTGAAGTTCTGTGGTACTACAGAATTCTCCATAAACTTTACATCACGTAAAATCTGCAAATAGATAGGCAAAAGATATTTTTTCATGCCAGAGAATTTGCATCTTAGGGTATGTCTAAAGCTGTGACTGGAAAATGTAATTGTAGTACAAAAAGGGACCTTAGAATTTCTTCTGCCTTAAGTGGCACAGGTTACAGGAGAAATGAAGGCACACTGAAATAGAATTACACATTGCAAGTCTTTGTAAGTCTACTAGTTCTCTGGGTACGGGTAAGGGGCATGCAGCTTAAGAGCTGCCGATCAGCTTAAACAAAAGCACTGAATAATTTATTTCCCACTAAATATGAACCAATTCTAATCAAATGTTGCACATTTATGAGCAGCCTTATAGTTTCTTAGGATTTCTAGCCTCATAGGAAAGAAAGTACAAGAAGTAGATGAACTAATGAATCTTGGCTTTCTGTGCCTGCATGTCCTGTGGTGTGTGCTCTGGTGGGTGTGGGAGATCCACTGGGAGATTTTCTCATAGCTGGGCATTTACTGTTCTTTCTCATCTGCTTTCTGTGGTATTGAATGCAAGGTCACTTCTCTGAAGCTTTTCCCTTCATAGATATATTAATAAAATCTCTTCTCTGTCTGACTACTGCAGTGAAACATAAAATCTTAACATAATTTATATTTGTCTTTATATCTGATTCAGTGGAAGGCTGCCAGTTGCTTCAAAATTATAATGAATTGATGGATAAAGAGACATGTGTGTAACCTATACAAGCATAGCACAACCCTGTGAAACCCATTTCCTTAGGAAATCGGGTTAAACATAAGTCTAGCGAGAAAGAGTCATTACGGGAAATTTCTCTGAATGTGAACTACATATGAAGCATGAAATTGGGGGAAAAAGCAAAGGAAAATATAACATTTCATTAGATAACCATTTCTCCGAAACTTTCAATTGAAACCCAGTCCTTGGCAAAAATTATTTGTTGCAAAAGAAATTATATAAAATTAAACGTGATTTTCTATCACTAGAATTTCCATGGAGTTTCCATGAATTTCCATTAGATCAGGCATGATTAGAAAGACCAAGAAAGCTTCCAAATAACAACCAAACCAGACAGGCAGAACTCTTTTAACTGGAAAACGTAAGAATCATCAGAAACGTGACATGTGGGAAAATACACATGGACTGAGGTGAAAGTTCTTAAGAAGTGAGGACCATTCAGTAACTTGCTTTGGATTTGGACAACAGTGAAAAAAGTTGCCCTCAGAAGTTGTCCAAGCAACAGTGTCCTGTTTATATCTTGTGGTCTTATGAGTAACTGACTGGAAAATAACAAGAATGAAAAGATAACAATTACAATAAAATTAAATTAAATAAGCCAGTGACTCATTACAGAGCAGTAAAAACAAAAACAAGATCATTTAGGACTCAATAACAACAGAAGAATTAAATGGAAACACAAAAAATTTTTCCTTATATATACAATCAACTGCACTGAGATAGGAAAGGACCAGAACTAATCACACAATTTTTCAGTGGAAGGCAGAAAATTCAGAGAGCATGAATTATAATACTACAGTACTCTGGCAACCTTGTTAATTTTAGTGGGACAAAGCTTTTTTCTTAAGTGCCAGAGGTACATAACTTGGCACACGTCCTACTGAGTCATATCGCTGGAGCTGACAACAGCATCGATCCTCCACACTCAGTCTTGCTCCATAAATGTGTTTCATTAAGCACTATCACTAGGCTTAAGAAAAGTATTATCAATGAAGACCCATCCATGACCTCTTTCATAATTTTGATACAGACTCTATGTGAATCCTGGAGTAAGGGCAATCCAGGAAACTCTTAAAGTATTTAAGCAAACTTGAGCTCTAGTTCATATGACTCTATTGGGACAATTTGTGAAGTTATTGTGCTTCCAAAGCATGGCAGAGTGAGGAACTGTATGTTCTGAACTCAGGGCTTTTCACAGAAGTCTGACATGAAATGCTGAGCCCTACACAGCTGTAGTGCTTTGATTTAGAAAAAAAAATATATAAAAGACTTATTCTGAAGAAGAAAATGTATTATAAAATTCTATGTATTATATGCTTAGACTTTTCAATGCCATTAATTTCCAATGCCGATAACAAGCTGAAAAATTTAGGGCAGAATCTCAAAATCCTCAAAGTTTGTTGTCATTTTTGTTGGCTTCCTTCTGAACAGATTTGATCTTTCCTTCTTTTTTGTCAACTATTTCTAGTGTTCTCATTGCCATGGTCTCTAAAAGATCACTTCTTTAGTATACTTAGTTTGATGGAAGATGAGCACAGTGACTCTTGGACTGGTTTTGAGTTGTTTGTGGTACAGCATATGGACCTTTAACTGCTGCAGTGGAGAGGTTGGCCTGCTATTCCTGAAGCTGAAATTCCATGGAAAAGCATCTTGTTAATTTTTCCAATCCAAAGAACAAAAAGCACTTTATAAACACAAACAATGGATGTTCATCCCACTAATAAGGTAAAGTAATATCTGGGAGGAAAACAAGACACAAAGCAGTGAAGTGAATTCCCCTTATTTGCTTTGGGAGCCACTAGGAGAGCTATAAATAGAATCTAAATCTCCTGACTGCTTGTCCTGTGCTTCAGCCACGAGACTAGGCTTCATCTGACAGACACTGATTTCTGGGGTGTGCGTTGTTTTTCTGCACAGATGGTAAATCCTTCTGCAGAGTAAACAGCCAGAAAAGGGAACAGCTGCGGATGCCTCTTTGACAAGCACCTCGCCTGATGCTGGCCATGTGGAAGATTTGTACCCGTCAGATACATTATACTGTCCTCATCTTCAGTTATGCTGTGTTGTTTACAGCCTGGTTCCCTGGAAGTCAATAGAGCTTTTCACAGCTAGTCCTTCAATTCTTGAAAAGACATGACTCAAGTATTTTTAACTGTTTCATACCAAGGCTTCTATGACTGTACTGTTTGTTGCTGTTCTGTGCTTGAGTTACTTCAGTCCTTTGGTGTGTGTAACTGAGCAGGAATGTTCTTCCTGAGTGTTCCTGGCACTAGAAGCTGCAGCATGAGGTTAACATAGAGCTGGATAGATTTCATGCTTACTTACATTTAACCGTCTATACATTTCAAAACTGAGACCACGTATGGCATGGTCACTGTCAGCTTCTGATTTGCACACTTGGGCTCTTTTCTAGGGAAGAAGTTGTCTTTCCATTCAAGAAAGCTGATATTGAAATGTTTTCTTTCCCTTAGCCTTTCCAGCCCAGGGTTACCAAAAGTATGACACAGAACTCTCTCACATTGCGTGCCTGTATTCATTGTACAAATGTTTGCTGCTGGCATCAAGTTTGAATTTGCTAGATGCATGGTCTGGTTCTGATGAGAGTCTGCTGAATTTATACATCTGCTCTAAAATAGCAACTTACCAACTGAGTTTAGTATTTTAAAATGTCACTGCCATTGCTATAGCAGATGCTAGCAATAAGCTGACAAGCCAGATTTTCCACTGAGGAATCATTCATGGATGCTGCTTTTGTAGCAGAATCCATCAGTTCTCTAACTCAGCACTCAGAGGTAACCACTACTTTGCCTTTCTTAAAATGCTGAGGAGTGTGTTCTAGGTGATTTTAGTTTTATTCAGTCCTGGAAATGTACTCGGTGTATTACTAGATAAATGTAGCAGAATCTGTCCCTGTTTGAAGAGATTTCAGAATAAAAAGTGATAATAAAGGGGAAAAAATTAGGAGCTTGGTGCTATGAATAATGCAGAAGAGTTATCTGAGAGGTTGTTGAAAATTCACTGGAAGCCACCAAACTATCAAACTAGAGGCTGAGTTCACATCATGTGCACTGACATGTTGTCATTTCAGCATAAACTCGGAGGGATGGACTGAGTCAGCATCTTTTCCACCTCTTCCATAAACCCAGTGAAAGAGCCAGAGGAGTATCATGCTGGACTGGCGTGCTGCCAGGCTGAATAGCTAGGAAGCAGAGAAGCTGTTTTGGCAAGAAGCCTCACCTCTGTTTTCTGTGACTCTGGGAAAACCAAGCTAGACAATGTTGAGCGGTATATGATCCCACGCTTGGGCAAGAACTGCTGCAAGAAATGAGCAAAGGTTGACAATAATGTGACAGAATGGTTGAAGAAAGAGGCATAAAGGAGTGCTTTCAGTTTTAGATTTAGGAAGACAGAGGAGACCTTGGTGAATTTACAGGGGATCTCCTCAGACAGATCATCAAAAGGAGGAGGATAACAGTAGCAGCTTTGGTCCATAGTGACAATTAGGACTGAGCTTAACATTATCACAGAACATTTATTAGTCACCAGTGTTACACAGGTCAGTTTTTGATGGCTGCACAACTCAGACTTGGAGTAGCTGCTGAAATTTGAGTTGCAAGGTTAACCCAGCTTCATTCCCGACTTCACCTAGGCCTACCCTTAACCAGGGCATGTTTTGATACTTAGGCTACAAGGTATAATACGCAGGAACCACTTCGTGTTAAATACCAGTATAGACCAGGACTACTTTTATGACAAAATGCTCTACCAGGATGTTCTAGTATCTCTGTCCATATAATATCAGCTCTGCTAAATGAATTGTTGAAAAAATCATTTTAACTATCAGAAAAGAAGAAGATATGTTATACCTTGCAGGTAACAAACCGGTTGTTTTCAACACCTCCCTGAAAGCTGTAATGGGCTTGCACAACAAAAAAAAACATTTAGGCAGTAAAATTTGTAGTCAGTTGAGTTTTGCTAAGCAATCGAAGTTATACTTAAAAAGTGGTTTTATGACAAAGTATTTGTGCTCACTAGGTCTTTTACCAACACACAAACATAACGGAAAAATAAAAATTATAACTGGCATGTGTATTCTAACAAAAGGTTCAAATACCATCGTGTGCTTCAGAGTGCTGGGATGTCATACAGATGCCCAGTAAGCCGTGACTTGCTTCCCTGCAGCCCATAGGGAACTGGAGTAATTTTTCACAGAACTAATTTTTGTTTTCTGCAAGGCAAACAAGTGAGGGAAGAGGGGAGGAAGCAGCAGGCACACATCAAGTGGTCTTTAGGCAGCTAGCCTCTGCCAATGGAAGATAAAGAGAAATGGATTAGTTACTATGGGACCAACTCCACTTCTTTTTCTTAAATAACTTCAGCTTTGTGCCTAGTTAAAGCACATCCTTGCTTTGAATAGCTTGTTTCCATTCCATGTCAATTTTCTAGTGCTAAACTAATTTGCTGGAGCTCTACTAATGTCCCTGCCAGAGAAGCTTCCATTGCTCTTATCTTTGTTTACTCAGAAACATCACGACAGTATATTTTAGCCCTCTTTTCCTTTCAAGTTATTCTCAGCATCATCCCCATCGGTCCCAAAAGCTGCTTCCTGCACATTGACATGTCTTGGCAAGAGGGTAATGAAAATCCAGCAGTAAAATCCTTCATACATGTTGCACAATGAAGATTAACAGAGGACTGACTAGCTGGTAATAACCCTAACCAAGTTTCCAGAGATCTGCCAGTCAGCAGGCTGGAATGTCACCAACTCTACAAAGCAGCAGAGAAGTGCATAGATGCCCTGCAACTTGCATATAATATTTATTCCAGCGAGGAACCCATTCTGCTTGAACCAGTGTGGGTTGTCCATGTCAGCTCTGAGCTGCAATGACGATGGTGCCTTTCTCAGGGAGCTGCACAGCTCACTGAACTTGGGAAGTCACAGCAAGGGCTGATCTGGCACTGGACTGCTTCAAGTCAGTCTCTTCTTTGCTTCTTCCAAAACTCTTTTGAGGAATCTGGGCTGATTGTTGGGGTTTTTTTTTTAGCAAGTAACTGCAATAAGAAATAGGGATAGACCATAAGTGCTGGACTAATGTCAGGAGACAGGCCTATACACAGTCCGTGGTCCCTTATCTTGCAGGGTCTGAATCTAGTGGCTCCATGTAGTTTATTTCAAGCTTTTAAGTTAGGGGAGTACTTAATGATTTTATAACTAAAATCTTCCCTTATGTTTGTCCATTCTGCCTGTCTCTGCTTCTTGCTCTTTGAAGGCTGGCCCATTCTTCCATCTGGAGTACTGGAACGTGGCGATACACAAAGCATCCGTGCTGAGCTGGAGGAGGTTACTGGAGGGCAGAAGGCTGATCCCTCCCTCTTTCTGAGGGCTGAACAGGGAGCCTCCCTGGAATGACGCAGGACAATCCTGTTCCCCAGAACTAACCCTCATGTTTCCCTAACAGGCAAAATTATCTTCCCAGGAGCTGAGAATGGTGCTTTTCATGGGGCAGCATTGAAGTCGTTCTCTCTCCAAGCCAGGGTGCCTCCAGCAGAATAGACACAAGGCCCTGCCTCTCTCCTGGAAGCTAAAGATATAGAAGAAGCCTGTTCTCTACCTTCAGGGACTCAGCCATTTGGTGCTTCTTGTCCTCTTTTCCTCACCTGCTTACTTGTGGCACTTACTGGGACCAGATTTATGGCACACTTTATGTGTTTAGAACATATGAAGGATAAAGCCTTTCTGTTCTATTTTCTCTGTGGAATAAAGCCCAGGGTTACACTGATTAGAGGTTCTGTTTATTTTCCTGTTAAATCTTTTTTAATTATACATCTTTTTTAATTACAATCTCTTGGCTGATGTTAAAAGGGAATGCAGTAGGTTTTGGCTTTGGAATCACACCTAATGACTTTCCAGTAGTTTCAGAACAACAAGGTGTCAGTGCTACCTCTTGTTAGTAAAATCTGATAGCAACAAGCCAATGACTAATAGCCCAGGACTAGCCTTCCTCTGTTCCACTGCTGCCTCATATAGTCACTTCCATGCTTAGCTTATAGGACCATTGTGGATATTGGGTAGAAAATGTTTACACCTGGAACATGTTTACAACATTGACAAATTTTGCTGCTTGTGACGGCACAAGAGTGAGTTGGCTTTCGTGTGAACAATGGTACAAGTTATCAGCAGGAGTCCTGAATTCCAACCTTTCTGCTCAGACCACTAGTACAGAACCCAAGGATCTAAAGAACTGCTACTCTCCTGAGACACATAAGACTGTAGAAAAACAAAAGCTCTTTTTTTCTTGTTGTTTTAAATTGGCAGGGAGTGCAAGGAACAACAATATCCAGTTTGAATTACTGTTCATTTCTTCTACAATTGTGCCCAAAATCTCAGACTGAGTCTGGGACCCTGTTGCTATGCCCTGTTCTAAAATGTCAAGAGGAACTACAGCACCAATGAATGAAACAGAAACAGTGAGAAAAGAAACAAAAGTAGAAGGAGGGGAAATAATTTGAATAGAATGACAGAGCTGGTGATAGAGCTTGGTCAGGAAGAACCAAGTACTGAACCCACATCTCCCAAGCAGTTAATCGTTCACTTACTTTACCACACTACCCACTTCCTTTTTGTGTTAAGAAAGATGCACGTATCCAGAAGTTATGGCAAAGTTATTACAGGTTTCAGTTAAGATTTTTCTTCTGTACAATGCCAGGGCTTGTTCTATGAAATTATGAGATGAGCTGCTGTACTCTGCTCCGTCATGGAAATGCTAAACTCCTTACTTGTGCATTACTGAGATGAAGCAGCTCATCCCATCTGCACTTTGGGAGAAACTTAGGGTATCTATTGACACCTTCCCCTGCACACGCATACTCCACCCAGGAAAATGAAGGTGCACTTGTAGCATGTGCAAAAATATCTCTGCTAGTTTAATCTAATTAGCATGAATAATTGCAGCCACAGAGATGCAGCTCAGAGGTATTTAACATGCTAGTAACCAGATTATAAACTGAAAGACTCTATGTACATGCTCTGGCTATTAAGCCCGCATTGCCACATTTTTGCTGCTTTTGTTACCAAGCTGTATTAGCCTTGCCCAGGTATCTCAGCATGCGCTGCAATTGCTCCTTCCCCCAGCTTTGTTGCCTAGATACATTCAAAGGCACAATGCTTTAAATAGTTTCTAGCTACTCTTGCCTTTTTGTCTTTACAGGATGGTCTATTCAGATAACCTCAGCATGTATTTGTTTAGTGTAGCAGATTGCTGACCTATGTGGTAGAATTAAAGAACTTTGATGTTATTAATTTGTCATTCGTTGCCCTGCTACCAACCAGCCAGACACTTGGGTTTTGGCCCTTACAGTGCTGGTGCACACTTCATATCCTTGAAGAGAGGTGCGTTGAGGACACAGAAGTGAATAAGCAATAAGCAATAGATTGGTTAACATAGTGTCTTGCACAAAAGGTGGCGTAGATTGCCAAACTGTCAAGCTGAGAGGGAATGAATTCTAAGAACGTGGTTTCTTGAAGGCAGTGGCAATAAAAGTCCACGGTTAACGTCCTGTAACGAGTACTGAGGCAGCACCCTTCCAGAGATGGCTGTGTGAGCCGTGCCTCTAGCACAGTCACAACAGGAGTGCGCTGCTTGTGCAATCCCCCCACAGCGCAGCCATACGAGTGGAGAGATTCTCCCCTAGTGCAGCTCAGTCATACTCGCTTCCTGAAGTGGCTTCCTCTACTGGGAATTTCCAGCCTTGTTAACATTGACTCTCCCTTATCCAATGTGCTTTTGAGTTCTTTGAGTCTGGCAAGAACCTGCTTTTCAGTAGGCTTTTTCCAAGAAACCTGAATTATACAGAGTATTTTTATGTCTTCATTTTTTTTTGTAAAATCAGCTGTTGAAGTTTTTTAATGACAACCATGATACAGGTGATCTGGTCTCTATTCCCAGCATCCACCTGATGTGTGGCCACAGGTATCTAGCTAGAGTTAACGTCATGATTCCTTTCCCTTCTTTCCTTTTATCTGTTTCCACTGTAAGATGAGGAGCTTAGTATTTGCCCTGCGCTAAGTGCAGTGAGCCCCTTTGACAGGGGCTTTGATATGCTACCAGATACTTTTGATATGAATGCATATGTTAATCCAAGCCTTTATGCTATAAACTAGGAAGAGTTTCTCTAGTTTTATAAATGGATGCAATCCCATTAAAATTTATACAACTAGTCCCACCTGCAGTTAAGTGTGCACTCTCTGCTCTTTTAAGTTCAATACTATTAATTACCTTATTTTTACTAATCATTGGCTAAGATCCTGATCCTGTAAAATTTCACCTAACTTTGACAGCAATCTCCTTAACATAAATATGCTAAAGATTTACCTTAAGTGTCAGCGTTGGCCAAACCAGGGCCCTAGACTGCACATGCTTGGGAGCAAGGTCCTACCTCTATTTAGCTGTTTCACTTATAATACCCAACCTAGATCCTTGACTAGGACTAAAGATGTTGATACTTACTTTAATACAAGTAAGTATTAAAAAGGAAGCTGCTCTGTAGCTCAGTGAAGCATTCTTTTGCCTTTAGTCTGAAAGCCTGCATCTCAATTCTTCTGCCAAGCCTTGGAGCTCACACCCCATGGACAGATGCACATGTTTTTTCCCATCAGTTTCATCAGAATAAAACTGTTTTGTGGTTTCTTGTTATAAACTCTTTACAGAAGCTAATTACTGTTGGCACAGAATTAACCACCAGTTGTCTAAGTGAAATTTTGCTCAGCTTTGTATCCTGTGTTGCATTCACAATATGGTAAAAACAATGCACTGCCCAGCTGTGTGTGGTATCGGGCAGAAGCTCTGCTAATGCGAGATCCATTCATCTGCACATCAGGTATTCTGTCTGAAAGTCCTCTTTTACTTTTTTAATGAACAGGGAGTAAATCCTAGTACCCTTGTCAACGTTTCTCCACTAAACAAACTATATTCTAATGTTCACGACTGCAAGCAAACTGCAGAAACCTGCAAAAGCATTGTCATATTTGCCTGAGTAGTTAACATTGTTTCAGTGACATTGATGTGAACTAATATAAGATGCACTTCCAGGCTACTTTGCCTGTTAAGTGCTGAGCAGGTGGTTTTATGCCATTTTTAATAGTTGTTTTCAATGTGAAAAAGAAGGGGGAAAAAATCTGTCCTGTGGAGACCAATAAAATATGTGAAATTTGCATTTCATTTATGGAAAATGAATTCAGCAGGGTCAATGGGGCATCAGTTTACAGGAGGCTCTGGCTCCACGGATGAGTAATCTGCTAATTAATAGCTTTGGAAATGCTGCCAAGATCCTGCTGGAATGATTGCAGCACACCAGCAGACCTCACTCAACTCCTGAACAGAGGTTCACATAATGAACCATAGCTGTTGGGATGACCAAGATGACCTCTTACTATTTCTTCCAGTCTGGTTTCTAGGCCAAAAGATGTTAAATCTTATATCTGTCCTCAAATATACATCTTTCTTTTCATATTCTTGGCAGCATGAGTCTCAGTAGCTGAAACACAAACCCTACTGCTGCTTAAGCAAGATCTCGGTGTTTTCAAAAGCAATAATAAAAAGGCAAATAATCTGACAGCTTACTCTGTGACCAACAAGAATTTAACAAATATATCTGTGCACTGCATCTTTAAACCTAGGAAGTCTTTACACTGAAGTTGAGGTAAAGACCTACCTGTTTATATAGGAAATAGTGAGGTTACACATTATAGTTTCTTGTTTTGTTGTTCTCTTATTGTAAAGTGGAGGCAATACTGACTCAAACTGAATCTGTCAATCAATGCATACTTGAAGAATTAGTTTTATCAGATTCCAGGTTATATTGGCCATTGCTGTCTCCTGAGAGTCTTGAATACTGGGAAAATCTCTTCTAAATCTAAAAATTAATTTAAAAACCCACAAGCCCTTGCTTAGTATTTGCAACTGGTTCTGCCTCCTTGTAGACTGTAAACACTTTCTGTTTAGACCTAATGTTATTTTGTGAAGCATAGTGAAATCTGTTAATAGAAATCACATCTTAGATGTGTGAGAGGTTGGAGTAAGAAGTCAGAGTCCAAATCTGTAAGTTAGTTCTGCTGAATCTAGTTCAAATTCACTAGAACCTACTTGACCACTTCTTTCTTCTTTCATTAGTGGACATGGGTCAAAGTCCCTGCTGATAAGCCTTTCATTTTTATCATTGAAGTGCTATCTTTTCCTTGCTTCTGTCACCTTCAGGAAAGCTGTTACCCAATTCTGGGTGCCATTTGAGGAAGCAAAGATTAAGTAATAGGCAGCAACAGGGGATGTATGACACTGCACTGAGAAACTTCATCTCTGATTAACAGCAGGTTCCGTAAATGTTACCCATAGCAGAGGGACCACTGGATGCTTCCCTGTCTGAAGTTCCTTTCTGGACGCTTTCCCCACTCACTTAGTGTTTATTCTTCTGCAACAGCAAGGAAATGAAGAAGAGGAAGGAAAAGAGGCAATGAGCACACATCTGATGAGGAAGGGGGCAGATTAAGGTACTAGAGGTACCCATAAAGCTTATGCAACTGTCCTCTGCTCAGCAATCACAGTGCCCAAACAAGGCGTAGAAGCAGCTTTCCTGTTAGACAAAAGCCATGAGAAGGAAAGGAGAAGTGGGGCCCTTTGGGTTACAGGAAATCAGTACGGACCAACCAACGCCCTGTCCAGACAGCACAGGCCCTGCCCTTTCCCCTCACCTACCATACTGTACATCTCTGTCAGTCATAGAGCACTTTGGGTGTTGTTCAGCATCAGCTAATGACGGGTATCTTTGTCCCAAGTGAAGCAATCTGAAGATCCATTCATTTCATGTGACTTACCCAGACGCCTGGGGGCAATTCCAGAGACCAGTTTTTCGGCCTATTCAGACTGATATTTTTGTTAAATTCGAATCTAATAAGTTATAACTTCAAGCAAAAAGATAGAAAGGGGCAGGCTCTCTTCTACACACAGACATTAGACAAGTTTACTAAAAGAAAAAAAAGTACTGCTTAGCCAGGGAGGCTGAAGGCAACGGTGCCAGTCAGATGTCCAGCGTCCTGCTGTCGGTGCGCCCCTTATCCCTGATCAGGAGGTCTCTCTCCTACACATGTGAAAACTCTTCAGCTGATTTCTCTGCACGTTGCATCTGGACCCTGAGGATTTTCTAGCATATTAGTCACCTCTTCGCATGAGTCTCTGAGCACGATGAAAAACCTTTCCTCCTCTAGAAGTTCAAGCTGGATACAGTTGATTTGTGGTAACAGCTGCAGCCGTAATTTTGAATGGCTAATCAGATGTTATATTTTTTTTGCCTGAAATTACATGATGTTTATGCGTTGTTGCATTTTTGCCCAAGTGTTTGAGTTTTCCAAGTGCCATGAGTATCAGGTCCAAAATAAACAAACTTTTGTTTTCTGTTACCTTGAAGTCGCCATAAAGTTTAAAATGGACCTGGGAACAAACCTGGAGAACCACTGTCAAGACAAATGTCAAACCAGTGTTCTCACTGCCTTCTTAGATGTTTTCTTTGTTTAATTGTGTTGAGTGTGTTAATCCTATGAAGTTCTTGCTGCGTTTGGCTGCCAGTGACAGAGCTGATCTTTTAATTTCTGGGTCTGAAGAACAACACACTTTCAAGGGAGCTAAAGTGTTATGTTATGCTTGAGCGTACTGCTCAGTGAGAAGAAATCTGCTAAAATTGAAGGCCTGTGGTTTCAAATGAACTCATTTGCAGTTTAGAGTTTGCAAAAAAAGAGATTAGTTTTGCGTGCTGCTAGAACACAAGCCGTCTTTACCTCCCAGTGAATTCTATAGGGCTGAGCTTCATATTGGGAATGGCCAGCATCTTGCTAAGTTAAACTGTCATATATGATTATATGCTGAGGTTGGAGAATGATCTCCAGTACACCTAAGCATGCATTTAAATTATTTGTGTGTATTATAAAGGTGTTTAAGGCTCCCAGCTGCCCAACAGAACTCAGTTGTGCTGGGTGCAGCACAAACACAGAGTGCAAAAGTCGGTCCCTGACCAACTGGTTCTGTTAGTGTGTGCCTTGTTTTTGCACTAGGAAGATATATGGGGGTTTTTGAATGTGTCAACCCCAACACTGCCATTTAACTGAGTCAAAGGTACTGGCTGAGTGGGTGGATTTTTACAGAAGGCCTGGCTAATTTTTAGACCATTAGTAACATGTAGTTGAGGAAGATAAGATAATGAACAGTATGATCCAGCCTCATGCTGCAGAGTGCAAAGAGTTCAGCTGCTAGAGTTAAGAAAGAATTATTTTCCCTGTCTCTGCCATTGCACAATAGTAGAGGTGCTTGAGTGAGGGGATGTCTGAATTGTTGGGTGTGGAGTTACAGCAGGAGGCAAGATATCGGACATGCTGTGGTTTACTGCCGACCAGTATGGAAAATACATTCTTCTTATGTTTCAGAAGTGGGAACTGTATAACTCATTCTGCCTTTCAATTCCTAAACTGTCAACAAAGAGCATTAAGAGAGGAGCTGCAGCCTGGGAACTGCACTGCAAGAGCAGGAGTCTATTCCTGTCACTGTGTGCTGAGAATGAGCTATGGATATTGTCCATAATGACTTTGCTGAGGTGCTATGAAACCTCTTTAATGTTTGTGAACACTTCAGATGAGGACAAAAGATTATAAAGAAAGCGATTGTTTAATATTTGGATGCACAAGTATCAATTGCAGGGCTTAAATTCTTTCCACAGTGTGGTTTAGGTGAATCACTGTCATCTCTTGAAACAAGTGATCTTCTAATTTCAGCCTTAGCAAGCATTACATCAACAGTCACTGGATCACGGACCTGTTATGGACTCACAGAAAAGTATAGAAACGTCCCGTTGCCTGTGCAAACCTCAGTAATTCTCTTCTTAACATGTGGGTCTACGATTGCAAGTAAGAATTATCATGCAGAACTCTAGAATTGTTATCCCAACCCAGAAATAGTGTCCGCCTTCAGCTCTCTTTGTACCATCCAAAAAAAAAAAAAGGTAGAGATGTTGAGTTTCACAATGCACATAGCACTCCTTATAATAAGCATTTTGCAAAAGCAGGCTCCATTTGGATACTAATTTATTTTGTGCACGAAATACTATGCAGACCCTCGACTTCTTTACTTTCTTTGGATACACTGAGTATATAAGCTAATATTCATATTTACAAGCAGTACATACGTATGTGTTTAGATGTCTGTATACACTGTTATAGCACAATTTTTCTTGAAGTTAGATTATAGCCTAGTGCAGGTAATTAAACAGTGATCTCTACACAAATTAAAAGAGTTGGTACATACCTGTAATATGGAAGGACAATTACAGTAATTTTATGTGCATAGTGGCTGCATAAAGCACGCATGCTGTTCTGAAAACCTGGGCCTGTGTTTGGTATGTGTTACTGCTGTTTGCACATGCAAATGTAAGGCTGCCTTTGAAGCTCTCCCGCTGCAGAATTACTATGGAAATTTGCCTGCTCTCCAAGACTCAGTAGGTTTTCAAATGCTTTGGGAAACACTGCTTGAAAATTAAGACCCTTTTCCCCATTTCCTGTGGGGCATTGCCAGGTCTGAGCAACACGTAATACAGAGCCGAGTAGGTGCATTTCCTTTTTCTTCTTCCCAGATTGTGCTGGGGTTTCACTGGAACGCCACAGCGCTCCAAGCTATGGCAGTTACACACTGTCACCAGACAAGCTCCTTGTTCAGTTTATTACTAACTTGCTCACTATTCGTTATAACTTAACCATCGTGCAGGCTCAAGGTGAGCTGGTTATATGAACAGATCATTCTGCATCCTTCTGTGAACGTCTGAGACTGGTGATCCAGCACATGTGGAGTGTGCAGGTCCAAAGGTGCCTGAATCCATTTATTTTGTGTTTGAGAATATTTTGGGTGTAACCGTCCCTCTTCTTACTTTCCATGTGATAATGTGAATGCTTGCAAGGACACTCGCAACGTTTTTCTCACCCTGATCAGGCTCCAAGCCAGAACTCGTGTCAAGGATCAGTGTAACAAGAACAGCAGGTTCAGGGATTGCCTGGACGACAGCGTGCACGCGGCATCAGCAGGGACAGTGGAAGTTTTAAGACACTGTGTTGTTTTTGAAAGTCCGGACTCAAAATCAGCTGAGAAAGCAATGTGATTCCAAGTGACTGCTTCAAATGTAGGTCAGTTGAATGCAAAAGTGAAAGCACATGTACCATCAGATTCCCACGTCTGGAGGGGGAGGGCATGTCAGCCTGCAAGGGCAAAAAGCCCCACAACTCTTGTGTGACTCGTGTTTTCCAGTGAGTAACGAGGGCTGCCATCCCGCCTGGCTGGGGAGAGGCAGGACGCGAGTCCCGGTGCGAGAGCGGCGAGGAGCTGCGTGTGTGTGCGGGCAAACACCCCGGCCCCGGGCTGGCTAAGGGGCAGCACCCGGGGAGGCTCCGGCCGGGGACCCAGAGCAGCGTCCAGGGCTCTCGGGGCGCCCGCCCTGCTCAGCCCTTCCAGCCGGGGAGCTCAGCATCCCTCCCCACCGCCCCTTCCCTTCTCAGCCCTTCCAGCCGGGGAGCTCAGCATCCCTCCCGCTGCCCCTTCCCTGCTCAGCCCTTCCAGCCGGGGAGCTCAGCATCCCTCCCCACCGCCCCTTCCCTGCTCAGCCCTTCCAGCCGGGGAGCTCAGCATCCCTCCCCACCGCCCCTTCCCTGCTCAGCCCTTCCAGCCGGGGAGCTCAGCATCCCTCCCCACCGCCCCTTCCCTGCTCAGCCCTTCCCAGCCGGGGAGCTCAGCATCCCTCCCGCTGCCCCTTCCCTGCGCCGCCCCGGGGCGCTGCGAGGGCCGAGGCGCTTTTCGTGCTGCTCTAACGAGGTGCTGCAGTTTCAGTTACCCCCAGCGTTAATTGCAGTAACTGTAAGCGGCCTCTCCGCGCACAGTCGTGCGCTCCTCTTACAAGAAGCCGCGCGGAGCCGGGTCCCGGGGAAATCCCTGCGGGGCAGCGCCCGGGGGTGCGGGGCATGCGGGGGATGCGGGCCGCGTCCCCGCCCGCCGCGGCGGGGCTGGAACTAGATGATCTCTAAGGTCCGTTCCAAGCCAAAGGGGTCTGTTGTTCGGTGCGGGTGACGGGGTGGGTGCCCGGCGCCCCGGGGGCTGCGGCGGCCGCGCGGGGACGGGAGAGGGAGCTGCAGCGCCGGCTGGAGCCTGCGGGACACCCGCACGGGCACCCGCACGGAGGGCAGCGGGGCTGAGCGGGGCCGCACGGAGCCCAGCGGGAGGAGAAGCGGCTCCAGGCGCCGCTGGGCTGCAGCAGCAGCGCTCAGCAAGTGCTCCCTGGCCGCTCCGGGCTCGCTCCCCGCCGCGCTGGTCCGGGACGCTCGGCGTTACCTATGGAAGTGGTTTGGGAAACAAGTTACGGCTTTTTCTCCCTGTGGCTGCATGAAAATAATTTGGTTAAATAGCGTCATTAATTTGGATTAAGGCTGTGTATGAGTTTTTAATGGATCACTGTTCGTCAGTGGCATGGATGCTGTTCCAGGATATAAGTGTTGTAATGCAAATTAATTCTGCTTCCAAAGTGGATTCCAAATGAGCATCCGCACAGGGAGCTCATTAGGAGTAGCTTTTGCCTCTACAATAAAGTCTTGAATCCTGCAGTTCTTTGGGAGGGTCACAATGCTGCTGTGAGGTGGGACTGGGGCATCTGAAATGTGCCACTTAGCTTGTAGTCACAGCTTTCAAAAAGCCACAACACCATGAGCGTAAAGGGTTTCTCCAGTCTAAACCAGAGAGATACATCACCCTGTTTTAAACTTCTTCCAGACAGCATTATTAAAAATTCTTGAGGGGATATTAAAAATAATTATTTCTAAGGGTATGGAGATGTGACTGCTGTGGGGTAAGGTGAGGTAAGGTGTGAAGCTACTGCATGTGATCTGTGCTGTGGTTTGCCTTCTGTGCTTACTTTTACCCTGTGGTAAACGCAAAGCTACTCCAATATGGAAGAGGAAGAGCCTAACTTGAGACATCTTGGTAAGCACTGCAGCAGAACAGTAATTTTTTTATTTCTCCTTAATGACTTGAGGCTATTTCTAATGCTCATACATACATTTAATGTGTGAGTGCTGTCAAATTCTAACTGTGGTAGTATCTTATGGCAAAGTGTTCCTCCGTTTGACCAAAAAGAGTGGTGAAAGCCGGTGATGAATGAAGAGTGCAGAGTTAAGTGCTGAGAGAGGCCAGCCTGTGAGTAATGGTCTGTCACTGGTCTCAGATCATGAGCTGTTTGCATAACTTTAGCTCAGGACAAACCCAAGCCAAAGATGACAGATGATGCTTTCCCAGTTGCTCCAGTTGGCTCATTCCAGTCTGATCTAGATCAGCTGGGCCCCAAGGTCATTAGCACTCTAGAGCCATTTATTGGCAAGGGTGACAGAGTTTGTGGCCTCCCTTCTGAAGGATGACAAAAGGAAAGATAAACAAATAAGGGAGTTATCTGCTACTCATGGCCTACTCTGAAGCTTCATCAGTAGGGAGGAGAAGGGATGAGACCAGGCTAATGCTGTTCCTTCCCAGAAGCCACCACCCAGCTGATGTCCCTGGTGCACATGTGATTGCTGTATGCATAGATGAGGGCAGTGTCATGCTCTCCCCAAGATTTAGCCACTTCCTAAGTTTGTGGTTTGGTGCACAGAATAATACATTGTGTTTGATGGCCTCAGAAAGGGACTTTTTTTGGACCAACACTCGTGGCTGGCATTTATCCCCTATCCTTCCTTCTTGCCCTGCAAGTTAGCTACTTCTTAATTGAGTTGGGAGGCTCAAAGGAAAGGCAGTGGTGTCATTGTACCTGACCACTAATTGACCTCCTATGAATATATAGGAGGAACATAAATACAAGACTCAAGTGTACTTGGACAAACAGGACTAGTCTTCGGCTAGCTAGCTGGTGCTGTGCCTACCAGTAATAGCAGGGACCTGAGTCAGTGGCGCAGGAATACTTTCCAGTCCTGTGTTCCTTGTGCTGAATCCCATTCTGCTGGGCACAGGACTAGCAGTTCTGACTGACACACCTTGTCCCCCTCCCTTTTATGTATCTGAAGCATTGAGAGGCAGTAGCACTGAAGTGATCACACATTAGTTGTGTTTAAGGCCTCCTACAGGCAAGCTGTTTCCTTCATCCTTAAGGGAATAATTCTTGCTCCTGTTCCAGGAAGAACCTTTCTCCTTGGGAGATGGCAGCAGGCTTCAGTACATCTTCCCTATCCTTCCCTCTCCCTTCCCTTTGGTTTCAAATTCAAACAGGAACAGACACTGAAGTCACATGCACCCCAATAATCCATTTTTTCACCTTTAATCCCTCCTCCTTGTTGCCTGGCCTTCCTCTCTATATTTCCTTGGAAACCATCACATGGGAGAATCATGGTCATGGGAGAAGGATCTGAGTCTCATCCTTCTGGTAATGTATCCACCCCTCCTACCCGTGGTCAGGCTTGGGCTACTCCTGTTCGCCAGGAAAAGAAAAAGTAAACAACAAAAGTCAGCAACTCAAAAAATCAGGGAAGGAAAAGGCTTCTCAGCAAAGGCAGGGGCCTCCAGCGAATGAAAAGGAGAAGGAAGAGCAACTGTACACAGCCTGGTGAATCTGTCTACACATGCATCTGAGTTTCTTTGCTGAAACTGTGCACTACGGTGGGTGGGGAAAGTTCTGAGTGAGGAGGGGACCCTGTTGTTTGTTCACACTCTAGAGTTGCTAAGGGTCTGTCAAATAATCTTTTCCTCATGCTCACATTTGCTCCTTTGGACACAGCACTGGTTGTTAGGACAGATCTGACCTCCCTTCTTTTATCTGCCATTTATTCATGCATCTAAACGTGACAGCACTGGTTTGAGTATAATACTCAGGTCTAGGACTTATTACATTCCAGCTATGGCATTATTATCTTCCTGGAATTCAAGCAAAACCTTCTTTCTGACACCTGTCTGAGGAACCTCCTCCTCCCTCCACGTATCCCTGATGTTCTTGGAACTGAAGATCATCTCATCTCAGTTCTGCAGTGAGTCCTTCTCCAGACTGTCTAACCTTAACATTAAAAGATACTTGAGGGGAGACTTTTAATTCTGCATCCCTAAGTGTCAGTAGGGTTTCATTGCCTGTCTGGACCCATTGTGTATTGAAAGTCCCAGTAAATCCAGAACTGCGGTTCTCCTCACTTGGAAATGGGAGACATGAAGCCATCTCTTGATGAAGGGAGAGTATTTCACCTTTGTTTGTTATTGCTGTGAGGATCTGTATTTGTGATGTGCTGTGAGTCACTGATTGTGGTTTCTCTGAGTCTAGATTTTTCCCTGATGTGAAAAGAGGACCCCAGATACCAAATAGTGTAAGAAAACGCTACCTATTCTTCTTGGCTCCATTGTGATACCAGTATCTTAATAATCAGAACTCAGGGTATGATCTACATTTTCACCTGAGTTTCACCAGTGCAGACCAACTTTATAAAATGTGCATTTGTCCACATACCTGCAGGGAGCAGAAGGAGATTCCAAATCCCAGTGGCTTTTCTGTTCACCTTCCTTTTGTTGAGTATCTTCAGTGGTTTCTAAGTTGCTAAGACAGTGAACAGGTCTCTCTATTAGTAAAACATACATGAAGAGGTTTCATTTGTCTGTGCTCACCACCTAGGTTTGGATGGGTATCTTCGACACAGCCCCAAAGGGACGTGGTTCATGACAGGTGTCTTTCCCAGCTACAAAATTCAGGGAATGTATGTAACGCCTAGACTAAATACAGCAAGAATATCAATTGGAGCTTAATTCTGTCATATTTTTCCTTCTTTCTCTTTCTTTAGAATCCTCAGATTTGATCTTGTTTGTATGAGTCAACCCCTTGCACTTGGGGCATTTATCAGCCGCTCTAGCCATTTTGTTTCTTGTTTTATTCATGGTATGCTGGTTTCTTGCATTGCCTTGCACTTTCATTTACCCGTGCTCAAACACCCGGGCATTCTAGGAGCACGTAGACTGCGATCCAGGGAGCAGGTTATCTACTCAACACTTCTTGAACAGCCCACACCCCCTTGCTGTGGCTGCCCATAAGTTCTGTGGTTTCTTTGTTCTAGCCTGGCAGTGTTCCACTGCAGTGAAATCACCTCAGCCCTGTGAGCTGGTAGATGGCATGGATGGTTGAAGGCTGGCCTTAGCTTTTGCCTTATTTATTTTGTTTGCCAATGGATGAGCACTTTGTCCTCTTTGTAAAGCTGACCACTTCAAAATCCAACCACTTTCAGGTACCTGATTGCACCACAAGTTCTGGAAAGTTCACTGACTGTATTTGCGTCTTGAAAGTAAGTTTCTGGAGGTATTGATTGGGTTTTTTTTCACCATCTCCTGCAATTCTTGTATGTACCAGTGAATATGACTGCAAGGACATCTTGACTCTTTCACCATATTTGCACAGTGGCAGGTTTGCACAGTGAGTTTTCAGGTATGTCTCAGGAGTGCCGTAATAGGATGAGGGTAATGGTTTTGAACTGAAAGAGGGGAGATTTAGATGAGATATTAGGAAGAAATTTTTTACTGTGCAGGTGGTGAGACCCTGGCACATGGTGCTCAGAAAAGTTGCAGCTGCTTCATCCCTTGAGGTGTACAAGGGCAGGTTGGATGAGGCTTTGAGCAACCTGGTGTACTGAGAAGTGTCCCTGTCCATGGCAGCAGAGTTGGAACTGAATGAGCTTTAAGGTCCCTTTCAGCCCAAACCATCCCATGATTCTATATGTGTCACCACTACCACACTGGACAAGTTAAACAGTAATGGTAATCATAAAAGCACCATCAAATAGACTACAAATTACTTTGGCTTGGTCCAATTCATACCGGGGTTTGGATGTTGTGGGGTATTTTGACTTAAAATTGTTATGTTTTGATGGTTAAAATCGCTCCCATTTAAGCTGGCTTCCAGCCAAGACCTCTTTCCACTGTAGGTAAAACAGAGCAGCCATTGGGTTTGCTAACTGCTCCACTCACTATGAAGAGTATGTACTCCCTCTGAAAATGCCACTTTTATCTCCCTAGACACAAAGTTATGGCACAAGATCCCATTAAAATGCTACACGAGCTTCTGGGAATCCTCCCCCTGGTCCCAGAATACTTTGAGAACTGTTTATCTAAGCTCTATGCCAAACCACCAGGTGTTCCTGTGTGCCTGGGGCCCCACTTGTTCTGGAAGGCTTCCTTGTTTCTGATTTGCACAGACTGTTATCCTGGGTAGTGGGTTCAGTGTACCTCTCCCAATGCTGTAGGCATATTCCTGTTCATTGGGAGAACCTTTTTATGCTTCCCCGTGGCAATCCATGTTAGGATCGCTATGACAGCAGTTCACGGTCCACTTCCAAGGACTGCAGCGGGTGTTGGACAGGACTGTGTAGTGGCTCTAAACTGTGTCTGCCTTGATCATCTTAAATGCTACCTGTGGGCATTTCTTGCTTCTCTACAGCCCCATTCCTTCTCAGGCACGTGGGACCTCAGCTGTGCATTTCTAAGCGTGTTTCTGTTTAATGTTATGCAGACTTCACGTTGTTTTCAAGATGAGCTCATTACAGTGAGAACTGGATGAAGCTCCATAGCCCTGTGTTATGCAGGAAGTCAAACAAGTAGTCCATCACATACAGGAAATTCTAAATAGAAACTGTACAAAAATCAGCACAGAATGACTGAAAGAGAGCTAGTCATGTGAAACTGCCCGAATTTATATGCCCAGTTTGGAAATTAAAGGTTAGGTTCCCCATATGGAGAGAAATAAATTTCTTTTGAATTGCCCTCTGGAAGATAATTCCTCTTCTCTTTCCCCAAGTGCTTAAATCAAAAATACCCACCCTAAAGTATACAATAGAAGAGTCCAGTTCTATCCACACTCAGCAAAATCATTCTTTTTCAGCTTCCAAGTGAAACAGACAACTCTGTGGTGCTCTTTTTCTCAGATGGTTCTCATACCAAGTTATTACTAGATAGAAACGAGGAGAATTATGAGACCAGGAAGAACAAATAACACCTCGTTGGGTACCACATTATCATTCTCCTTTTTGTCCTTTAGAAAAGCAATTAACTGCTTACTTGTTTCATGCAGGTGACCATCACAAGTAATAGCCACAAGCTACTCTGTGATACCTGGGTTAGGTGGTGTTTTGGTGGCAGTGCTCTGCCTGCTCCTCCATACTTAAACACACAACTGGTTCGTGCATTTGCAGAGATTACTCTCCCTTTTCAGACAGAAAGCAATGACTGGACCAAACCCAAGCATTGTTTAAGAGTGGCCTGTGACTCTGTAGTTTGTTTTCTTGTTTTGTTTGTAAAGGTCAAAGACATAATGATACTTTATGGAGGTAAAATTAACTTGTACTTGGGTATTTCACAGGGCTGAGCTACAGAGGAAGTGAAAAAGTAGGTCTTGGTCAAAAGTATGATATTTCTTTGGTAATTTCTCTCATCAAATACATGCTCGAAGTTGGTCATGTCTCCCTGTGAGGCCACATTACTCTCCTTTAATACCACAGTCTGCCTGTCTAAACGTAACCACCTGGATTGAGGTTTAAATCTAGCAAGAATTTCTGTTTCTGACCTGATTTTTCAGGAGCGCCAAGTTGCTATAAACTTCAGTGAGGCACGTTTCATAGTAAGCACTTTCCAATTCCAGAGCCCGGCCCTATCTGGGGTATAAGCGAGCCAGGCAGGAGGATATGGTGTGCTGGAGACTGGAAGGTTAATCTGCATTGCAGTGTGGATTTGGTATTGAGCAGCCTTTCTTTAGATACCTGGCAAAGTTTCAGAAGGAAGAAACTGGTCATGACTAACGAGTCCTTCCTGCTTCACTGGAGTCAAAGAGACCTTCAGTGGATTATTCTTAGCTGTTTTTCAAGGTAATAGACAGTGTGGAATTTTTAGTAAGGGGTTGCTTGTTATAGGCAAGTGCCAGCGAAATGTTCTGCAGGGTCTGATACTTCTGGAGGTCTAGGCTTTCAAGGTTATTTACTTGGAAATATCATAGACGTTGTACATAAACACTGGTACAAACAAGCTTAAGAACTAAACCTCCAGTTTTTACAACTTTCTGTATGCTTAGCATTAGCTAAAGGATGCAAACAGACATTCAAAATAAGAGTGGAATTGTTATTGAACAGAATATCTTATTCATTTGAATATGTCAGATTTTTAAAATGGAAGTATTCAGAGGTGCAGAATTGGTTCCAGTGAATGTTTTGTCTTGGAAAAAAAAAAGAAAATGTTTTTGAAAAACAAAATGACTCATCCTTCATATTTTTTCCTCAATTTTCAGTTTATTAAAATCATCAGCGTTTTTTCCAGGTAGGTATCAGGGAAGTTTTTGAAATCTCAAATATTCACAGGAAAGGAAAAGCATTTCCTGCTGATCTCAGCTTAGATGAGTATGACATTTTCTGCAAAATTGACAGAAACCAGGTAGGATCTTCACTGCCTGCCAGGCAGGTTTGAAAACCTGCTTGATTTCCTTCCAGCTCACCCACCCAGCTCCTAGGGATCCTGCTGTCAGAGAGGAGGAGAGCTGAAAGCCAGAAACGCGTATCTGTAGCTCTTGAAATCTCTGGGCTGTCCCCTGCCCTCTTCTGGAGGTCTAGTAGGGGTGACTGCTATAGCTTTATGCCACTCATCAGTGGACTTTTCCAAGCTAGGTCTTCCAGACTAATTGATCTCTCATAACCTACTGGGATCTTCACAATCTCATAAGCCTGCCAGGCTAGGGCTCTTGAGCAGTCTTTATCCCTGACCCCTCCACAGCTCTCCAGGCAGGCCGCATGGGACCAGGACTCCCCGAGGGTTCTGAGCCCTGGCGGCTCGGTTGCTGGTTCCCACATGTTGTCTCCTCCAAGGGTCAGGCAGACGTTCCCCCTGGAGGGCAGGTATGCAGACGCTCCAGGTGCCCCATATCATGTTCAGTTTCAATTCAAACTATCATTTTTTTTTCAGGACTGTGAATTTATCCACTAATTCATGGTGATTTCGCTGAAATAAAATTGGAAGTTATAGATTAATTGACTCCTGGAACGCTCTGGGAACTGATTATTCCTATCTTTGAACACCTTCTGCCCTAAGCAACATTGATGAGTCAAAGTTGATGTGGCTCAGACTCATAATGTTAAAATCATGTTTGAATCATGTTTGCTGCTTCATGGGGAATACATCATCAGCAGTAAAAAATGTTAAAGAAAAAATGATAAAGAAACGTGGTCCTAGGGCAGTGTAAATTCTTGATTTCAGAAGTGAAATTTTAAAACTGCTGAAGTTATCTGATGGAGAGCTTTGTAAGTCAGGGATTTTTTTCTGTCTTTGTTACACCTGTTTTGCTCAACAGAACTGCACACTCCATTGCCATGGTGTTCATCAGCTTTCAGCTGGCTGAAGACCCCTTTCTGGGTGTCAGCTTGTGACACCTCCGCTGAGTGTGCAAGCTGTGGCAGAGCTTTGCCACGCACTCAGAATTGTGTTTGGGACCCCACTGGCTCGTTTTGTCCAAGCAGTTTCAGTAGCTACTGATGTGAGCTGAGGTGAAGCTTAGAGGTAAAATGTCCATATGCTTCTACCAGTGGATCACCAAGACCCTGTGGAATATGGCTTGTGTTCAAAAGGTTGACAACATTTAACCTCATAGAGCTCTCAGGCACTGAGACCTGAGTGCTTTAGCCTTTACTAAACAAATATTTTTAATGATTTGAGCCTTAACAGGAAAGTCCAGTGGGGGCTGTTGAACTCTGGAATTCGCTGCAGGGGGCACAGGAGAGATTAGAGGCCATGCCTAATCAAAGAAAATCTGCTTTACATTGTACTGCTGCCTGCACAGCCCCCAATTCATATCTGCAACTCCCTTCTGCCTTAGAGGGACCTGCATGTGTAGACTGACCCTTTCCTTGCTGAACTTTCCTGTCAAGATCTTCCAGGATAACTTCTGTTTTGCAGGCTATGAATTCATGTTAGTTTTTCAGTGACCACTTCTGTCCCTGCAGCTTGTTGTCCCAGTTCTTGCACTGCCCCTGTTTTGAATCAGCACACCTTTTTCCATGATTGTGGGGTAAACTGAACTGTCAGCTGAAAGGAATTTTTCAGCTGTTCTGGTCGACTGCGCAGCTGCACAAGCAGCTGTGCCAGCAGCACGGTGAGCGTGGAGGGCAGGGGTTGCCTGTGTCACTGGATGTGAAACCACACTCCATCGTTACAACTGAAAAATGCTGTGATGCCAACAAACCGCTAACGGCAAAGCCATTGGCTAGTTCTTCATTTTTCTTGCAGGTAGTGGAAGATAAGGATGAGCCCTTAGATTCTGCAGAGCCAGTAGCTCTTCAACCACCAGATACTTAAACTGAGAAGCCTCCAGACCGAAGTGTAGGTGATTGGTTGGTTTGTTCGAGGTTTATTCCAGCCCAGCTCTTGCTAGGGTCTCATGTTAGTTTTATGGGCCTTCAATGCCCTGGATCTGTGCTTGATCCCAGCAGATAGAAGTGTGGTGATGAAAAACATCACTGCCCACCAGCTGTTTGTTCCCACATTGTTGCCAAAGCTCATGTATCTGGATCTCCGCTGGCAGGACTGATTGTGGCATTGCTGCACATCACTTGGGGCAAAGTCAGCTGCCTTACCTTAAGCTATTTGAGATAGTTGGAGGCAACCTGGATGACTTCGTACTGAAGCAAATGAGACAAATGCACACTGTTCTGCTAGCTTATCTTCCCTTAAAGCACTGTGGAGCAATAACTTTCAGAAACAAAGTGGTAAGATGTAACCAGAATGAAGTAATATCTCAAATAGCTTCCTCTGTTTCTGCAGTATTTCTTTAATCATGTTTGTGAACAGGTTTGAAAAACCCTAACCTTGTTCTGTGCACACGCACTGATCCCCCTTAACTCCTCTTTGCTCCTGTGCAAGACTCAGATTGATGAACCTAAGCACCAGAGCACAGCTACGCACCAAACTATCTTTTGGCCACATCTACATCCCAGTTGGAACATGTCTTTTAAGAGGCAGCCTTTTGCAGTTTCATACTTCAACTACCAGCTAAACTCCTTATCAGTGTGATTCTATCAACAGGAAACTGGTAAGAAAAAAGAAGTACCCAACCCATACACTACGATATTGTCTAATCTCTCTCCAATCTGCTTCTGCTTGGGGACACTTGCAACAGACTGCAGTAACTGTATGTGAGAAGGTCAAAGAATACAGGCAAGGGACAACAGTACGAATAACCAGTTGAGTCTCAGAGGATCCAAAGTTAAAGCAGATTTTTAAAGTTGCTGCTTAGTAATCAAAATATCTCACTGTGCAAATCAGCCTTTTTCTTGTGGTCATAGCTCTTCTGTTTTGTACTCATTGGAATGTTTGTCACTGTATCAGAGATATGACAAGAGGAATATAAGCACAGAAAGAAAGGTGGACTTAGGGGATTGCCTTCAACCATGTACCTGTACTTTGCAGATATGAAAGAAAGTGGTTTAACTTATTGTAATAGAGACTTTTTTTGAGCGCAAAAGTCAATTCCCGAAGTGTTCAGCTATTACAGTTGTGTGAGGATATGAGACTTAGCTAAAAGATCTTATAAAAAAAAAAGGATAAAATTATTTCTAGGTTTACAGTGGCTACAAATGAATAAGTTTGTAATTATAGTAGACTGCTCTTGGCATCTGGAAGATGCTGTCAAACTATGTCGATTAGAAAAGATTATAACTACCTCTGGTGCTTCTTTTTGAGGTTGTGCTCATCAGGGACTGAATGCCAGCTACAATGGGTGAAACGAGGACCTTTTGTCAAACACAGCACTGGCAAAAAGGAAAATTCAAACAGCAGATAATCTCCCTCTTCTGCCCTCCAGAAAGAGGTGCAGTAAGAATAACAGAGTACATGCCAAGGCAACTTTGACCATCTGAAACAGATGGCACAACAATCTTGTCATCCCTTCCCACTGACCCCAAGGTTGCCTAAAACCTCTGCAATCCAATTATTGGTTTTAATCGGATTGAGTTATTGCACTAAGCATATTATTTAAAGACCATAAAGGTATGGTTAGCTGGCATATGTGTGAGGCTTGCAAACTAAATGCGTTAATGAAAGTGGACGTGGGTGTGTGTCAACAATCCATTTACAAGGAGAGTGAGGAGCAATCAAAGTGGGGCGATTGAGAATAAGAGCTGAGAGTCAAACAGTTTCTTAGCATTTTCTTTGATAGATTATGGAATTAACTAATTCCTGAGTCTGGGACCCTTCTGCTGGAACTGGTAGGGAACATCCTGATAACAAAAGAAGCTAAGGCCAAATGTGACTCAGCTGCGTTGTGTACATAGTCCTGCTGTACTTAAGGTGTGAATAAAGGAAATGGGAATAGGTCTGAAGTATATAAAAACCTGGGAAGTTTTTGTTCAGGAAAGTTAATAATTAGAAAAATATCCTTAACTGGTCCAGGAGTTTAGCAGATTTCACTAAGAAACTCCGTCTCTGTAAAAGCAGCCATCACACATCCTACCTTGACCACCGATGCCTGAATGAACTTGAACAAACCTCATGCTGAGGTCTTTTTGTTTCCTTATTTCTGACTGCAGATGCAGATGATGCACCTTTGAGAAGTTCTGTAAGCTCTGCAGGAGCAAAAGTTTAGATGTTCTAGGAGTGTGTGGTGTAATCCCAGAATGGATGTTAGAACAAAGCTTATTGAATAAAAAGGTTAACTTTTAGCTTTATATATATATGTGTCTTTCTAGAATTTTGGCCTTGTTACTGTTTCTTTAATTGCATAATTGTTTTCCTATTGCACTCTCTCTCTCTCTCTTTTTTTAATCCAAAGCTACACAGCCTGTTTGCAGAAATGCCCTGAGTCTATGCTGGACAGACTTAGGTTTTGCAATCACTGAAACCTATGAAAATTGTCTTGTTTTCTATTGCTGTGTTTGACAGGCAACTTTCAACTTGTATTACTGGTGTCATCTCCTTGGCCTGGCTAGCTGTGTATTCACTTCCCTTCAAGTGGTTAAGTTAGTGGTTGGTTTGTGCCTCTAATTTAGTTATGGGAAATAGATCTTCCTTGCAATGTGGTACTAGAAAAATCCCTAGAACTATTTCATGCTTTTTCTTCCCACTCAGTATTATGAAACATTCATTATAAATTATTGAAAGCTAGCAAAAGCTGTGTTGTGATGGTGTGTGCCCAACAATACCAATCTATGCTTTTTATAGTATATAGGAATGCAAAAAGAGTACGTATGAGAAGTGCCTGCTGTGGGTAACACGGTGGTGTGATACCTTGTTCTTCCAGTTTACTGCTATTATTTCTCTGCATTTAGCCCAGTACGTTAGCTAAAGGAACACTAGACGACATAAAAGGAGGAAGGGAATTCAAAAAGGAATTGTTTTTATCACTTAGGAGTTATACAACTAAAGCAAGAATAACTGTCATTACACTTGTGTGAAAGTGCCTTTATGAATGTAATTTACCATGACAAGTTAACTTAGGCCTGGTCTGTGCAGAGCACCTGCTCTAATTCAGTGATATTTATGGGTTTGGGTGTGAGGTTTTGTGTAGAGATAGTCGTACGGGTGGGAAAATGCAAAGTGAAATGATTATACTGAAATAACTCGTGCAACTAATGGTATCGGAAACAGTTCTTTCAGAGTAAAAGGTAGGATTATATCCGTGCCTTGGAGGAGGAAAAGAAGGGAGGAGGAAAAAGGATGTTGTTGCTGGGGTTTGCTGAAGCATTTCAACTTATGTGTTTAAATAAAGCCTTTTTAACTGATGCAGTAGGCTGTGTGTAACACATCCTTGCTTATTCTGCCTTCCTGCTCCTTAGAGCTTGGATAGACTCCCACCAGTCAGAGCAGCATGGTTTCACAAAAACTGTGTGCTAATCATGAGAATCAGCAATCAGAGCTGGTCCTGGGAAGCTTCTATTTCCTAAAGGATCCACCAAGAGTCAAGGCCAGCTGAGGTGAAGAGAAAGCTGGAGAAAATTAGGTGCTAAACTCTCACATTCCAGCTTAAATTAGGTCTTTCTGAAGTTAGTTCTGACTGAGGTTAGGCTCTTCTCCAGAAACTCTCCAAGCTGTGCTGTTACCCAGAGTCCATGTCATAGGTAAATCAGAAACACAGACGTCCTCAAAAAAACCTCCTTGGAGAGAGATGTGTTGGGATGGTTTGAGCCTCAGCAAAAGCAATGGTTATATAAACAAAGCATCCTGTCCCCTGCATTTGAAAGAGAGTATTTATGAAAGGAATGCACCAAAACCCACGAGAGGTGAAGGGACATGCAGAGCCGCCTACACCCTCCATATTCCTTACACACTCAGTCACTGCAAAAACAAACAAACAAGACTGGACCGGCTTTGCCAAGATGGTTATAGAGACTGACTCAAGGCCTGTGTCCCAGCTGTAAACAAAAGTGAAAATGCATTATTTGGAAAATGAAACATTGATATGAAGAGCCGTGTGCAAATAAAGGATTAGGAGAAGGGAGGGGTGGTGGCAGGACACTCACATTTTACCACTGAGAAGTGCATAATGGGATGAGTGGGACTGTGTGTTTACCTGGGCTTAAGCCTGTGTTCATGTATGTGTCTACCTGAGCGTGACTGCCTGCAGACAGGTATCCACCCCTTCTGTGGGGCAGGACCAGAGGACAGGCCTTGTCCTTTCAGCTGCAGGGGCAGCTCCTGGCCTTGGAATTTATTTTTTTTTTCATTGTTTCTGGCCCTGCCATGAGCTGATGGTGCTGCCTTGAGCAAGCCATGGGCGTGTGCTTATATCCATGTAAGCACGTATGTGTGCGTACCCATGTGCATTTCTGAGTGCGCTGCGTGTCGAAGCCTGCATGCAAGTGTGTTTATACAGGTGCATGCATAAATGTGTGATGCCAATGTTTGTGTGCATACACTCTGTATAAATACAGTTTTAACTGTACGCTTACATGAGACTTTGTAAGTCAGCATGTGGTGGAAGTTGTGTTACACATGTGGGTATGCAGGAAGCTGGTTTTGTCTGTTTGTGCTTCCTGCGTGCATATAGGTTCTTGCCCATCAGTGAATGGGGCTTTTCCAAAACAGGGAATGCTGTTTCATTTTCTACAGACCAAGTGAGAAGTTTACGCAAATCTGAACTACTGATTGGAGCAGGATAACCACAGTTCTCTAGTACAACAGTGAGGTTTTGCCTCACTTGCTTTGTTGAAAACTTATCTGCATTTACATCAAACTCCGCAAAAGTGGAAAATGGAAAGTGTCAATTTTGATTCCAACCTCTTTGGGGTTCTTTAATCTGCTTCAAATGCATCATGTCCTTTGAATACAGTTGTACCTCAGATGCCAGGATAAGGCTCTACCTCTTCTGCATCTCTTATGATCAGTTTATTAAATTATATCGGGTTAAACATAGAGGTCCAGTAGCAACCCAAGGGCTGAAAGCAACTGGGAACTCACTCACATTGGACAGCAGACATTTGGCTGAGTGCCTCTTAATCTTGTCTGTGTCTGGAAAGATCCCAGATTCCTTGGGCACAGCAGCTACAGTGATTGAGCTCTGAGGGGGATTGATAGGGACATTTGAAGTTATGGTTTTAAACAGGCCTGTAATTCACCTAGCCCATCGTAGTGACAGAACTGATTGCCTAACTGGGGTGCTTACACATATTTCCCCCTCTTGTTGATGTTTCCCCTTTTAGGTATCTGGTGTTTTAGCATGTCTAAGAATCTTATATTACATCATTTAATTTTCAAAGAAAAACATTTCTTTGTGCTTAGCAAAACTGTTGTTCCCTTCAAACAATACTCTGTGTGTGTACATAGGTGTATGTGTATTTATGAAATAAGAGTGATTATTATCTGCACTATGCCGTGTGCTGCAGTATCCAGTTATTATGTCCTGGCCACATCTGATAGGTGCTGTGCTCAGCAGTGTTGCATTTCATGGCATTGGTTGCTCTTGTATGATGAACTGCCTTGTTGTGGGGACTCAGCGTTATCTTCTGCTCACAGATGCAGTGCCAGGCTGTATTGTTTCCTGACGATGTTTGCTTTTACCAGTTGTATCATCTAGGGCCAGGGCTGGTAACAGAGTTTACACCATTTGGGCTGCTTTGTAGTAATGCTCGTAGCATCAGGTTGTGGAACATATGTTGAGAGTCCAGGTTTGCCATGTAATGATATCTCTGTCAAGTCTTGCCATGTCTTCTTGGGTCTGAGAATTCTGCTGAGATATTCACTGCTGAAGTTACTTGATCTGCTTAATCTGAATTGGGCTATGCTTACTTTAAGTATTCAGTGCACTTTGTATCTGAGTGTAAATCTACCTGGTTTGGGATTTTTTGTGAAACATCTGTGATTTCTGTGCCAGAAGGGTTCCTTCCTCTGTTTCCTCAACTATAGAATTAAATGAAACCTTAAAAGTAGCAAGTTAATTGCCAAGGACTCCACAGTAACTATGGTCAGTGTTTAATTGTGTTTAGCTTCCTGACAATATGTAACAAATTAGCTTCAGTCTAAGGAATTCATCTTTCTGTAGGCAAAAAATGACATAGCAGTGATGTGGCGTGTCTCACTTTTGTGTCATTTAAGTGCACAGTATTGTGTTTCATTTGTGACTTTATAATTAAAGTAAGCCATAATAATAATTTTGACTATTTAACCTGATTATTTGTTCAAACAGTGCCTAACTCTTGAAAAAAAAAGAAAGTTAAAAGCATGACCATATGTAAAGCATACTCATTGCATATTTTTTCATGCACAATTACCCTGGTGGCAAATGCAATTACACATCATGTATCTACAGCTGCATGCACAAATTGGCAAGGGCTCAAATCAGTTTTTTTTATGTAGTCTGGTGAATTTATTTGGCACGAGAAGACTTCAGAAATGAAGTCACAATCTTTGGACACAACAAGCTAACCTTTCTGTAGGTTATGCCTCTATCCTAGCCTCTCTCAGAAGTGCTGTTTAAATTCCATCCCCATTGTCAGTTCAGACATTGAACTTTTCTCTGGAAAGCAGTGATGAGTTTTAACTTCATGATATGCTCATCTGTTCGTATGGAGGAAATGACAGAGCACTCTAACTGATCTGATTACCTCTAGTATGATTTGATCCTGCTGAAGACCCTGTCCTGCATTAAAAGAAATAGCCCAGATCTGTTCTGATCTTTGCTATATGCTCTGTGGGTGTTATTTAAGCTGTCTGCATGTTTCACTAGCTCGTGGTGTTTTTCAGGGTTCTTGTGTTCTTTGCAGGTCTTTTACTCTGGCTTAGTCAGGGAATTTTATTGACTTTGACCAGAAAAGCCTTGCTGTTGCTGATGCTCGTGCCTCCTGCCCAGCTGACAAGTGTAGTTATGCACCCATAGTCCAAATTTCAAAACAGGTGAGATCCAGATTTGCAGTGTTCAACACTTGCAATTAGAGGCCGTATTTTTAAAGCAGCTCTTCGCTCATTCTGAGACTTTTGTAGCTGAGCGCCCAAATGGCCAGTGCCTTGCAGCTCCTTCTGGGATGCTAATGGCTGGATTTTTCCAAGGGCCCAGCAGTTTCTTGGAAAGCTGAACAAGGTCCTCAAAATATTTAAATTCGTGCTACTTTTCTTTCAGAAGGTGAAAAATACTGTGTGATGGCCCAAGTGTCCACAAAACTGTTAAGTCTTATCTGTCACAAGCTGGCAGAAAGCAGACTGGGTTATAAATGAAGCCACAGCTTTTCTTCGCCTTGCAGGTCAAACTGAAAATCCATAGAACATCAGAAACCTTGGGCGGGGGGGATTCCTGTAGAAGTTGCTTTTATCCCATCAGTGTATTGAAGAAGATGAGGTGGGAAAGCATTATTATTGTTGTTGTTGTTGTTGTTGTAATTACTCATCTCTTGGTAAGGTAGAACTCACTGACTTTTGGTGACTGATTTCAAATGGAATCCTCTGTAGGTAATGAGTGACTGTGGAAGCTTTTAGAGGACTGAAAGCTAACTAGAAGTTAAACTGTGTGTTCATTTGTTGCCTGTGGCTGAAAGGAGCTAGAGGGGAGCTAGAAAGTCATTTTGCTCCATGGGAGAGTACTAAAATTATTTTTCTGGCTTACACAATGGATCTGATTCTCCTGTTCCTTATGAAAGGTTTGTAGCTATGTAATCTTATCTGAGCTGATTAATTTACTTCAGTGCAGGTGAAAAGAGAATTCAGGGTATTGCTTCTATGAGAAGTGAGCAAGCAGGTGCAGTATGCATTTGTCTCCATGTTAGCCTTGTTCCTTTTACTCAAACCTTTTGTTAAGCTCTTACTTCTTGAGCATCTTCCAAAAGTAAATAATATGTGACAAGAACATGACTGAGATGATTCTTTGCACAAGGATATGGTGGGAAATTTGTGAAATGCCCTTAAGCAGTCAGGCCTAGGCATGGACTTCTTAGGGGAAAGAGGAAGGAAATCACAGGGCTATAGTCCCCCTCCCGTGTCAGACTGTTCAGTTCCCATGTGATGGGAGAGCATCTGGTTGATTATGCAATCTTCCCTACCAAAGCACAATTCTATATGCCCCACTGAGATCTTTTCTGGATGGTTATTGCCACGGTCTTATTGTATATGTTGTTGTCACTCTTCCCTGCTTGTCATTTGCCACTATACATCAGAACATCAAGTTAAAAACTTGCATCAAGTCACTGTAAGGGGGCAGCGTGAACTGGAGGCTCCGTGTGAATCCAGCAGACACAGGTGTGCTGGGGAGGTGACACCGTCTCTGTCCTAAGGGAAAGGTTTGTTGTCTGTCCTTCTGCACAGTGAGTCACAGAGCAGAACTCCAGCTGACAGCAGCAAAAGAAGCCAACAGGGAGAGAACATGTGAGAACAGAAATGGTTGTTTAAAAGAGGCAAACAGTAGACAATCCCCAACTTCGGTGTGGCTGGAAATATGAGGGGGAAAAAAAGACACTATTTTCAATGCTCTCCCAGTTCAGCTTTATAAATCATCAATTGATCTGATTTATTTATAGCACAAGTAGAAAGATGTTTTTCTTTTGTTACTGTCCCAAAAATCTCACTCTAAGATCTAAATGTCAGGGTCTGTCTTTTGGTTTTTGCTTGAAATCTGCACTTAACTCCAGATCTGAATGGGAAGTGTTTTGCATCCTGACAAACTTCTCAAAAATTCAAGAGTGTTCCTGTATTCACACTGAATTGGAACTCACATCTTTTCATGCTTTCTGCACAAAACTCTTAGAAGACTCCCGTGCCAGTTTAAGGAGCAGCCTGGTGATTCTGGCAGCTCTTTGGGATGAGGAAGTGCTGGGGCAGATCTCAGTTCTCCCCTTGCCCCTAGCACGTGCCTGGCTGCTGGAATGCTGACTGTTCAGGGTGGCGCTTCCTAACCCAGCTGGCATCTGGGAACCCTTTCTTAACAAACAGCTCCCTAAAAAAAATGTTCAAAAAGGTAGCTTGATAGAGAGCTCTTTCTTCTGTTCAAAAATCCTTTTCATTGACAATTCCCAAGCAGCTGTAGACAATGAAGCTGTAGATAAAGCATGCACCAGGTGAAAGCTTTCCTGGCCCATTTACAACTGGTCTTGGCTTTGCAAGAACAGCCAGCAGCAGAAGGGCAGGAGCTACAGTGAGAACAGCAGCTCTGATTGTGAGTACCCACAGGGGACAGATTGCTGGGTGGAATAGGTCCAATTTTCTCGTACCTGTTTTCTTTTCTATATAGTTCTACTGCTGTAGCTCTTATGATCAGGAGTGGCATGAGCTGTAACCCAGAGCAAGAGAGCTAGGCTGACGAGAGTCCCTGGTGTAAATGCAGTCCAGCTGGGATAGAAGCTGAGCCCTTATGGGCCTGTGTTACTGGCATGGTGGATTGGCTTGGCTCTATTAGTGAGGTAACAGACCCAATTACTGAGTATCTGAATCATACGTGGAGAGTTTGTTTATAAGATGAACAGCAAAGTCTTTGCTTGTCCTTTTAGTCAAAGAAGAGGCACTATGTAGACTGAATGTTTTAACACTGTTTAACTATTTATCAGTTTTGCACCTTCAAAGGCTGTCCAAGTGGTTTATTTACCATAAATTTAGCCTTGGACAAAAGCTGAGATGCTTAGATACCACAGCGATAGGTACCTTACAAATCCTGAGGCAGAGATAAGGAGTGTATCATCATATGGAGTGAAATGAGAAGAACTGTCTGGCCCCTTCACAAATACTGAGGATAAACAATAGCGATCTTTGTACTTGGGCTGTAGGCGTGTTGTCAAGGTAAATGAGACCTGGCAGAGGGCCCTATTGTCTCCATTCCCACAACTCATTAAGATTTATTTGTTTTATCATCAATGAGTATAATAACCAGAGCTCTGATTATGCCACAAGGACATCTCAATGCCAGTGATTCATAAAACACAGATAGATTGTATTAGTCATCAGAGGGTCTTCTCAGAAGGATTCTTCCTTGTCTTCTAGGAGGTAGGAACAACATTTTTGAGTGGGCTGCTCAGCAGGGTACACTAAGCTGATATTGCATGTTTGCGTGAAGCTCTTCGGGTCCTTTATCCAGCCTTCACCCCCTTAAGTTTATCTACCAGTGACACCCTTCTCTAATGTGCAGCATCAACACCCCCACGCAGAGGCTGAGTTGCAATAGGGCTGGAGGCTACTTTACTTTAGAGTCTTTGCCAGCAAGGATTGCAGCATATAATGAATCAGCTGGATTATGCTTACCTTGTATAGGTCTGCCAAAAGCTCTGACCTGGTTTCCTCTCCCCCCACTCTCATTTCATTGTGAGGAGCCAAATGGGCTTTGGATGCAATACAGTGCCACCAGCTAAGTTGCCAACCCACAAAATTTTGCAATAATACACCTTTGTCTGTCAGTAGCATCTCTTATCAAACAGTTCATAGTTATTGTTACAGACCTCAGAGCTTCAGTGGAGCAGATAAGTGTTATTCCCCAAGCTACAGAAGGACCAAATAAGATACTGGAAGATGAACAGATCTGGGAGCAATTCAATAGTAAAAGTTAAGACCACATTGGGCTGCTCTGCCACATTTGCTATTTATGAACATCCACCTAGTGATTCCCAGGTGCAAACAGAGTACACTCTAGTTCCTCATACTACTCCACAATTTATTTCTTAAGGAGGAAGTCAAAGATCTGTGATAATTACTACAGTGGGGCTTGTTCCTCAACAGGTGGAGGTTCAAGTACAGTTGTCCCAGCACCTTCACCTTAAGTTCAGTTCAGGGGCGTAGCTACCACTGGCCATTCCAAGCCCCTGACAGCACCTATTCTAGATGATATTTTAGAATACATTCTTGGACGCATAACCTATAATATTGAATACTGCATTTGAACATTGCTCTGTCTGTGGAAGGGTAATGGACCTACCGAGACTTTAGTCTGTTTGTTTTCCTGGAGGGTTTTTTTTCTGGAGATAATACTTGCAAAACAGAAAATATGACATGCTTATCTCTCCTAGTTTCTAGTTGAACTAATGCCCTAGCTATTGGTGAGTTAATTGCATAAGCAATGTGGGTAGTATGTGTTGTAGGGGTTTTGTTCTCTTTCCCTTCTAACAGGGAAAACTGCGTGCAGCAGTGTCCTGTTTCATGTTTATTTGTTTTTAATACACATGCAATGCATAACAAAATTCATGTAAGAGACAGCAACATCAAAGTAGAAGAGAATGGAACATAGTGAGAATTGTGAGGATTCTTGGTTCCCTGGGAGATTTTTCCACGCTCTTGGACTGGACCACAAAACCCAGCACATCAGGGTCTCTACAATTCTGTGGTCCCACATACCAGATTCAGGGAGCTGGAGAATGCCTGTGGCACTGCGCAGGGCGAGCAGCATGTGATTCTCCGTCTGCAGCGCTGCGCCTGAGGCCCGTGCCTGTCACACAGTACAATGAGGAGCTTGCCCCCATCATCTTGTGGTGTGGGATAGGACTCAGCCCGTTCCACTGAGACCTGGGGTGCAACCATCCCTAACTAAATTCTTCATCTTTAAACTCTGGGCAGTCCTTTGCATGCCTGACCTTGGGTCATGGGCTCACGCAGGAGAGGGAATGGAGTTAGTATTCCCTTGAGAAGCACCACAGACAAAGAAGGACAGGTTCAGCGTGTTCGATCAAGTGTTAACCCATGTTTGAGTATAGAAAGCTTTTTTGTGATACAACTTCAACAATGGAGGGACTATGGAAATAACTCTTGGAGGCTGATTTTTGAGATATGTGGAGGATACTTTTTAATGAAATAGGTATAGGATTTCCTTTGGTGATTCTTTTTTCAGAGGAGATATTTAATACAATGTACTGCATACACCTAGCTCATGCATTGGAATAATACACCATGTGCTAGATATACAGACTATTTTTGAGGATTAGTTGTCTCCCAAACATCTTTATGATCGTGTAAATATTCATAACTGAATTCTTTTCTTGAATAAGATAAATTGCTTATTTGCATATATTTGGAATTTTACAAACAAGTTAATTTTTGAGGCCAATCCTACATAGCTTTGCCAGAGGAAAAAAATGACTAATCCTAACAGCTTTTTCATAAGTTAATTTTTACTTCAGTTGTATCAGCAGAAGTGTAGTAACTATCTGAAATGGCCATACTGCTGCTTGCAGAATTTTACTTACTGTAAGCCAAGCACTTGACAGTTTCATTGTAAGCATATACTGCATTTGGACCTTGCCTGAATTAATTCAGAAAGTGAATGTGACATCTTCATCCACATGAATCTTAGCAAGAAAGAGCTTTTAAGAATAAATGTCATTATTTGCAGTAAAATCATAACAAGGCATTTTTATCTATGTACATTCTAAGACTTTTTTATCAATAAGACTTTATCAATTTTTTTTCTGTCAGCTGAAGATCATGTTTGTAATAATATGCAAACTATAAGTAGGCAACACCTTACACAATGCACCACCCTCCTTAGTTCCCAGGATATCCAGAACAGCATGGTAAAACAGTGTGTAATTGAGGCATGTTTGCAGCACAAATCAAATGGAATTTTAGGTAAAGTTTCTGTTCGGTGTAGGGCAGAACAAAATTCTTCCTGGTTTTCTCTGGGAAGAGATAACCTTATGACCAAGCATTCTACCAAAAGCTGTAATTCTAGTGAAATAAGACAATCAATCTTAAATATCATAGTTCTAGCACCTGGGTAGGCTTTTTCATTTCGTACCCTGGGTCAGCTGTGTCTGTCTCTAATGCTCTTTGTTAATATGAGTGTGTTTCTGCCAGTGGATCACTTTTGAAATATTTGCCCCAGCTTGATTAGTGGTGTAATTTACACTGGTCATCAAATATATGGCAGTCTTCAGGACAGTTACCAAAATGTTGCTAATACAATATGCCTTTGCAGGTGTTTTAATAATATGGATATTCCTGTGCATAACCTAGTGAATCTCAGACATTTTGCAAACTTAAAGCCATTCAAGTCAAAAAAGGAATAGGGTATTTCAGTGGGGAACGGGGACCTGCTCTGCGAGGGACCTGCCAGCCTGTTGACTCCTCAGGGTTTTGCAATCTCTGTGATGCATCGTGTACTCTTTTCACTGTCTTCTTGTCCACTGACTGTATTTATATGTGAAAACATACAAAGAGTTCTGTGCTGAGTCACACTGCAATCTGCTAAATACATCAGGCTGGTATGCCAGGTTGGTTAAGTTCTTCTCTTGATAAGGGTAATGAGAAAAATAGATAACCAGAAAAATGAGAGGAGTGGGACAGTGAGTGTCAGGCTTGTGAGTGGTGCAAGACCGATGAGCCAGCAGGCTCCTCAACCTCAAGATGAAGATAACCTGGATTGGACTTGAACTGGTGGCAGTCTGTCCCGGGCCATTTCATCTCATAACTTGAATCATTATGAACCCCAACAAAGTTAACAAGGTTTCGTTTGAGCCACACAAACCAGGTCCATAAGTGCAATGAGATAAAACAAGACTGAAAATGCCATGTGGGAGACACAATGAGGCAACAGAAACAAGACACAGAAAGGCCAGGTGAGACTATGCTGACCCAGATGGCATCAGGTCACATCAGTGACTGTCTGGCCTGTGTCTGGCCACAGGGGTATTGTTAACACTGCAGCCTGTCAAACACCTTCCCATAGGGTTGCGCCATATGCCTCAAATTTTTGCTTCTATTCTGTCCCAGTGGTAGTGTGAATCGATAGCCTGATAATTAATAGGAAATTCCCAGCCACCTCTGTAAATCAAGGCAAGTCCTGATTGGCTTAGTGAGACAAAGCAGTTGACTCTTTCACAGTTGCACTCGCTAGAGCCAATGCCATTTGATATATTGGTCTGTATGTGCTTGATCTAACTGTCGGTAACGTCAAGGACTGAATGCAAAACCTGTACTGACAGTCAGCCTTATCGCCATCAGGAGAGATGGAGCTCATAGTATTTTTGTGTTCTGCCAAGAATTAATTGTGTTCAAGTTAATACCTGAGTTAAGATTAAGCTCTGCTTGATTGACAGCTATTGGTAGGGCAGGAAGCGTAAACCAAAAGGAGCCAACTTAGAAACTAGCACTTTTGTCTGGATCACCTTCTGCAGATGGGGGAAAAAAAAAAAAAGGAATGCTTCACTCTTCTGTTGAAATGCAACACTCTGTCAGGGATCTAAACAGGTGTCCAGGGCACGGAAGGTGTTGTCATGATTAACAGTAAGTAGCTGTTTGGGCTGAGCTACGAAGAGGCAGTTTAAAAATAAAAAGGGCTCTTTTGGTGATAGGCAAAAAATGGGCAGAGCATGGTATTAGGGTAAAGGAGAGCATGGGAAGAAAGGCAGGGGGGTCGGCTGGTGTAGCCAGTAAAGCCATCTGGGAGCAACTGGCCATAAAGGGGCAGATCAGTTGGGGAAAAATTAAGACTTGAGTCATCAACATGTCTGTGGTGTGACCAAATTCCCCTAGGGTTAGCGTACCCGCTGAGGGCAGACTAGGAGTCTGGAGAGAAGGAATGGGAAGAACTAGCAGCAGTGTTGTGACTGAGGGGTAGGCAGTGAGTGATGTGAACCTTTACTCTGGGTGTCCAGTGAGGTTTCCCCGTTGCTTCTTAAGTTCTGTGATGAACGTTGCTATGGACTTCAGTAATAATCAAAATGTTAACATTGTATTCCTTAATAATATATTAGGCGTGTTCCTATTTTCTTGGGTTTATGCCCAGTCTAAGATAGGTCAGATTAAGCATTCAAAAACCTCAACGGTGCCTGCTCAATATCTTTGTAACAGAATGGTAAGAGAACATTAGAACATTGGAATAATGAGCACTGGAGGGAATGAAAACAGCAGCACTTATGAGAAATGTTTCCTTCATTGTAAATGTATTGTGTTGTGGGGGTTATTTTGGTTTAGTATATGAGTTTGTGGCTCACAACCTTCCTTTGTTAAAAACTGGACAGGGATCCCTGTCTGGTGCTTAGACACACAAGGGACCTGAAGCGCTCCTTGTCTTTGGGTTTTTTTGGTGCAATTGTTGTTCAAAATGATGCTGGGTGTACACAGGGTGTGTTGATGCTAGGCCTTGAGGGTGAGTCTATCCAGAAGCTGAATAAGCCTGCCTGATGCCCTAGTACTACCTGGAGTGTCTATATTGGAATAAGCAGCTTAGGAATTGCAACATTTTCCAATTTTCCCTTGGCTCAGTATCTCACAGCATTTCAGATCAGACTGGGAAGCCCTGTCAGGAGGGAACAGAAGGGACCTCACAGGTGAGGGAAGTCTTCGGTCTCAGTCAGAAGAGCATTTACAAACCACAGATTCCCCAGTGTTTCCCAGCAGTCAGCTGTGCAAAGGCATCTGCGCGCTATGCAGTACCACACTCCTGTTTTCTTTTGAGCATTACAACCCCACCACGTCATTTTAGTTGAATAGTGCATTTGACACAAGGCCTGTGGGCTGGCTGTCTTGTACGGGAGCAGGATGGAGCAGCTCCTGCTGCATTTCTGCAGGTGCTACCTCGCTGTGTGGCTCAGACAGAGGCAGCACTGCTGATCAGCTGATTGACAGCAATTCCCTGGTAGTGCCTATGAGAACTTGGCAAGACCTGGGAGCTGCTACCTCACTGGGAACAGGAGGCTGGACATTGCTTTCAAAGTGGTAGGTAACAGCTCTGAGTTGCCACTGATTTGAAAAGCACATCTACAATGAAATCCCATTCCCCTTGTGAGTGTGACTGCCAGGCACAAATATTTCTCTCACAACTGCTGTGCATGGGAGAACATGAGCTGAGGCACAGCTGGAGGAGCACGCTGTATCCCTGATGCTGCCTGGTCAGCTGCACATTGCCGCGTCCGATAACCCTTCAGTGTCCAGCCACACTTGAAAGGAATTGAGGGGGGGAAATGGCTCCAACGGGGCTGTGCCTTCCCTGTCTCTCCTGTGGGATCCAGTTCAGAATGTCCAGCCTGTTTGAAGCCTAAGCTCTTCAGGCAAGGAACGTGTATTATCTAGTTCGTATTTTATGGCAGTATATGAATGTTTTGTTGTAATAACAACAACAACAATAATAATTAGGGCTGTGAGAGCCCTGGAGGGCTGGAAAGGAACCAAGCCCTGCAGGTTCTCTCGGATGTTCAAGTTTGACAAGGTTGAACCATCCAGGTTTAACCCCCATCATCGATGCCCTCTCTCACCATACTGGCTACCATTATGACCAGGAAGTCTGCTCCTGTCCTCCACATGTCAGCTGGGAACTGGGATACCCTGGGGCTTTGCAAGGGAGGAACCCACAGTTACTGAGGAGGATGTAAGTGAAACTCACTGAACTTTCATGAATGTGGGCTGAGGGTCGTGAATCATCAGATCTTCAGCCAAGGCCAAACCTGAGTGGGTCTGACAGTCTGCGCAGAGCCATACTGTGATTTGGGATTGCAACACTGTCCTTTGTCCATAGAGCACTCCCAGGTCTCTGGGTGACAGTCCTCCTTCTATGCCACTTTAAAAACACTGTGAAGACACTAAAGCTGAATGTGTTAGGAAGTGCTATAGGTAGTAGAAGTCACCCTCCTCTGAAGCTTTGGTCCTTTCTTTGGATCTCCTGTCTGGGCAACAGCAGAATCTAGAACAGATACTGAAAGATATTTTCCCAAATCTCCACACAGAACACCTCCGTGGACCTGCAAGGAAAAGATATTGCTGGTGCACCAACGGGTCATCGTTTGGTTATGTTCATGATACTGTGCTGAACTGAGGCACCACGTGCATTGCCCAATAAGGCAGCATGGCAATCACTGCGTGGGATGGGGGTCCAGGAACTCCTGAGTTCTCCGGAGCTCTAATCCCAATTCTCACAGTGTTGCCTCAACTAATCGCTGCCTCAGTTTTCCTCACTTGTTAAATGTGGGGGTAATAACCACGCATACCTCACAGAAGGTTGTGAGGATTCATTAATTAAACGATGTTCGGGAAGTGCTTTGAAGATGAAAAGCCCTATATAAATGCTGGGTGTTACTAGTGCTTAGTGAGTACCTTCACAGCCACAAGCAGGGTGTGCCTGCAGGAAGCAGAGCCATAGGCTGAGACTTATGGCTAAGTGCCTTTAAAAATAAATATGGTCAGTAAATGCACTGGAGGTCAGCTTCCCTCTCCTTCCCCTTGGGGTGAGATCCCACCTCAAAGGAACTAGGGTTTTTCTTTCACTCCTCCACTTCTGGAAAACATGAAAGAGTTTTGGGAGTGATGGGGAGAGAATTGTACTTGTACTTGTGGTGGTGATGCTGGGAGTGAAGACATCGCAAGCAACTAGTTTACTGTAAACCAAACAGGTATAAAAATCTACATGTTCAATGAGAAATATTGTCCTAACAGGTACCAGAACAAGAGGTTAGAACAGCAGCTCTCACGAGTCCACTTTGCTAGAAAAAAATGCTTCCATGTGTTTGAATGCGCTTGCAAGCACAAGCATTGTCACTATTAAGACAACCACCCAGATGACACACAGGTGGCCAGTCGTGTACACACGTCTCATGACTCCCTGTGCAGTCATACTAATTACATGCATACTTTAGATATACAAAGGCAGATCTGTACTAGCTCCTTCATATGTGTGTTTGAATGAAAACAGGGATGCTGATTTCCTCTTTTCCCCCCTTCCTTCCCTTCTCTCCCCAGGAAAATCTAGTATTTAATATTCACCTGACTAGGCAGAAATAAAAGGGATTTTTGATTAGGTTAATTGGTTTTAATGACAGCCTGCCACATTTGACAGATCCTTCTTGTAAAGCCTCAAGAAAAGCAAACTTTTCTTTCTGTTGCACTGTGCATATTTCTGTATTTAGTAGGCTGTGCTGAAGTTTCATTTTCTGAACTGGGCAGGGATGTCACTTCTTTCACAGTTCTCTCCAGGTTTCTCTGGGAATGACATACTTAAGCAATAATGTATGACTCTGTGGAGATGTCCAGCTGGAACTAACGGCAAAAACTGATAAGTTAAAAGCTGCATCTGCTAGCATAAACAAGGCTTGATTATAGAAAATTAACAACTTAAGAACAAACTTTGAACCAGACTCAAATGTTTGTGCATAAGAGATTGAGGCAAAAGGTGGAAATTCTTCTGAGGCAGATGTGTAAAGTGCTTCAAAAGCAAATGCTAGTCAGTAAACACTTTATAATACCAAACTTCACCAGACATATCGTTGGTTCTTTATAATCTAAAATTACCCAGAAAAGCAGATGTAGATACCTGAGTCATAGCTAAAGCTGAGGCCAGAGTGTATCTGTCATGTCAGGAATACTGTTGGACTGCTGAAGGGAACGTGCAGAAAGATTAACAGAAACGTGTGCATGTTATAAGGGGAGGACAGACATTCTGGATTTGAGAACACAAAGACCTGTAGGGAGCCAGTGATTAGCAGGTTCTTCTCTGTGTGCAGTCTGGAGGGCGTTTTATTTCATTCATCCTGGAATGCCCTTTTGGTTTGTTCCTTCTTATCATAAAGTATATCAGGTAGCTTGGTCATGCACTGTGACACACTGAGCACCAGGCTGGTACGTGAGGGTAAGTTGTGGTGCTTTAAAATCTTTGTGCCTCAGTTTACCCATTGATTAAGATTATAACCTTCCCGGAGTGTTGTGGTGATAAATTATTAATGTTAGTAAAGCATTTTGAAGATGAAGAGTGGTACATGCTGGCTAAAGATATTAATTACCTCAGATGAAATTGTTATATTTACATAATAAACCAATCACGGAAGAGGTGCAGAGATGGTCTGTCCCAGTGAACAGATTCTTCTAATTCAGCTGTCTCTGCCATTGTCATTATCTAAATCAGATCAAATACTTTTTTCCAAGGGGATTCTTCTCTTAGAGCAAGCATGTATGCTCCCTGTGAGACTCCCGGGATGGCAAACAGCCACTGTACCTTTCCTAATTTCAGTCCCTGCCCATGAAACTCACCTCACCCAGAACTTGTTTCAACTTCTCCAGCTGTTCTTGGCATGTGTTGAGATTTCATAAAGTTGATGCCATCAACTCCCACACATATGGCAAGAGAGAGTGAGAGAGAAAACCCACACACAGTAACTAATATATAGGGAGAAGAGGTATTTGCATGGGAGAGCACAAACATAAAGCTTTTCTAGCTGGCTGCAGTGGCTCTTGACTGTTAATGCCAAGATGCAAAGGGATATGCAAATTAGGAGGATGACTCAGAGAGTCCTTTCCAATGCATAACTCCTAACTCCAGGAAGACGCAGGTGGCTTCGAGCAGGGCCACTAGATGAATTTTTATGGAGGCCAGCTGGGTCATTTTTACTGCAGTCCACATCGTAGTGTGAAGCAGTGTCATCACTTGGACTCTGCCAGACTTGGCAGGTAGCACGTGGTGGCTTCATGGCTGGGAACTGTGGCTCCACATTACAGCTGTTTCCTGAGAGTATGGTGAGAAATGTAGAAAGTGATACACGTCCAGGACACTTGAGAAGCTGGGGAGATCTTGCTAATGGTGCAGATTCTACCTTTTGAGTTAGTTTTGCTAAGACATTATACCTGTGGTACAGTAGGTTTATTCTTCTTATATGCCCTTTTTCCTTTTCTTTTGGAGGCAAGTGCATAATTTTTCAAACTTTCTTCACCTGTAAGATGTGATTTCAGTCCATAATTCATTATCAAGCTGATGCCTAATTATTTGATAGATCCTTATAATATATAATCACCCACTAGGTTCAATATGAAAAATCTGGAAACTGCAGTCAAGGGAGAGTTTGAACGCAAACACAGTGCAGGCAATAACACCCATTTCCACACTCACATTTAGATCTGGGCAGATTTCCAAGGGAATCCACATTTGTCTCTTAGAGTCAGTATTTCAGCAGGAGCATGGTTTTTTTTCAGCACTGAGCAGTCAGACAAAACTTTTACTTGGGGTTTGGTCTGCCTATTGCAAGACAGCAAGGAAAGAATAGAAACAATACCAAAGCAGTGCAGCACAGTTTCTAACACTGAATGGGGATGAATCTCAAGTTCCTCTGCTCACTTAGCCTCAAAATCATTGGGTGTGAATGGACACTGGACATGTATCAAGACTCACTGCCTCTGTGTTAATGAGGACCTTGGCAATGTTCATCCCTGGCCAGTCTCTTTCACTAGCTGAGAACAAAATTGCTTCCTTGGATCTTCTAAGCCTCCTATGCCCACCATGCAGTTTAGCATCTTTTTTGCTGTCTTGTTTAGTGCAGGATCCAACCTATCAGCTGTAATTGTTTCATTAGTCACTAATGGGCTGCACGCTTAGAAAGCATGTAAATATATTTTATAGCGATTGAAAGACTACAATGACGGTTTGCTAATTATCCCACTGCATACCCAGAAAGCCCTGAAAAAATCTTGGCCACATAATGGGGTTTATTGAACACCAAGTATCAGGACTTCCACTTCCTTTTCTATTTATATTCTCTGTTTCAATGAAAACCACAAGTCTTTCCAGGTGACTTGTTTATTAAGTGAATTTAGAACAGTTATCATTTGCATTTATTAATTTTCTGGGAAAACTGGTATTGCTAGTTGCTTAGGACGAACTGCTATCTCAGATTTCATTGGATACCAGCTACAAGTCTTAGTAATAGGACTTTGTTGATGATTAATCCAATGACGTGGCTTTCAGTGGCATGGAGCCCCTGCAGCTTCCTTCAGTTTCCCAGTGACCTGTGGAGGACTCAGCACCTCGGACAACACCTCCTCCGCCATCCCTGCGCCGAGAGAAAATCCGTGCAAAGAGTCTCTAGGATCAGATTTTCACAGCTGTGTTCACAGAAGGGTAGCTGTTCGTATAAGCTGGCAGTATATCTGCTCTGATACCTCAAGGTACTGGCACGTTTGAGTTATTCTCATGGTTCCCATGTTTAAGCAGAGTATGAAAGCCAAATCCTAAAGCTCATCCTGTCCTAATCCATGAACATGAACTGGTTGTATTTTCAATACGGGTGTTTGGGTTTCTGAGCTCAAGCATTGAATTTTGATAAGCCCTTATCTGAAGAAGTATCTGCAGTACCTTCTCCTCAAGGTAGTACTCACAGATCCCTCTGTGCCCTGGAGTTCTATTCTACATTTCCTTGACTGCATGATCAGAAATGCTCTTCCAGTAATTTCCTCTCATTTCTTTTCACTAATGACAGATCTCTTCTCTTTGCAAAACCACCTTCAAATTCTTAATTTCTCTTACTGGGTCACTGTTGACTCTTCTGTGCTCTACATAATAATGCTGGAGATTTTTTGTAGATAGGCGTTATGCCAGTCTCCTTCATAAAACTGAATTGCATCTTGAGCAGGTATGAACTTGGAATAATTCCTACCTCCCAGGTAAAATAACTCATCTGATGCATAAGCATACCACGAATCCTGCACAATAAAGAGCCTGGGAAGGTGGAAGGAAATTTTTCTAGTTCATAGCTAAATTTCTTCTGATGAAGGATATGTACAACCAACTGCAAAAAACCAAATGATTGTTCTGATTTATTTTCCACTGTAGGAATAATTGCTAACATTGTTCTTCTTGGCAAAGATGAATAGTTGGAACCAGACTATTTCACAGAGACAAAATATCCACAGGGAGAGATTTTTGAGGCAGTCATAGGATGCACCCTACAGAGTGTGATTCTCATGACATTAAAGCAGTGCTAATGGCATTGCGATTAACTTCTAATGAAAAAAGAAATAAACCTGATAAACACTGCATAAATGTTCTATGGAAAGGACAATTAAAATATTACATTTTAGGCAAGGTCTGGCTCTCACTAAAGCCAAAAGAGTTGAGCTTACTGAACTTATCCAAAACAGGAAAAAGAATTTATAACTGTAGAGGACGAAGAAATACTGCTATGAATCTGAGCTGCTGAATAACTGTATACCACAGTAGAGATCCCCCAGAGTTTTGCAACAGTAACTGTTGTGTTACTTTGTGGAATTTTCTGATCCTTTGATAATGTTTCTTCCTTTTAACAGCAAAATCCACACTGCTTCTTGAAAGCTTTTAGAATATTTTTTTTCCTTATGCTTTTATCCTAGAAGAGAAGGCAGGACTACATTTGGTATTTAGGACAGGGAGCTGGCAATCTGGATTCTTTTCAGCTTTGTCACTAACCCGTGGTATGACTTTAGTCTACTCATTGTACAGCGCCATGGTTTACAGAAGCTATGGGGAGTTTCTCTGTGCCTGGGAGAGGGTTCTGTTTGTGCCTGCTAAAGGGAATGCCTTTGCAAACTTGCTGCTTGGCTCCTGCACTGCGTTCTTTGCAGCCTGGCAGAAAATACTTCCACCTGCAGCATCTCATGTAGCTGTGCTCAGGCACAGGTTCTCAGGGTCGCCCGCGTGTGCTTCTTTGACTCAATCTATGATCTTTGCGGAACTGTAACACTGTAGTTTTGTTTTCATTTACCTTACCCTCAATGTCAGACAAGCGTGGTAGTAAAGCAAGTGTTTATATAGAAACCATTAAAACCCAAGCAATTAGATACTAGACTGGGAGGAAGTAAACAAGTAAAATGTAAAGCAAACAAGTAAAAATTATTTCAATTCTGGCTGAAATTTTGCAACCAGAGGTCAGTGTTTTAAGCTCTCATCCCTGGGATCTCAAAGAATGTCCCTGCACCCAGGCACTGGGATCCATTAGTCCCAATCCTGAAGAGACATTGTGCTTCATCCTTCTTTGGGTGACTTTGAAATTCTCCATGCTTTTATTCCCTAGAAAATAGGTTTTATAATATAAATGTGTTTCTAATTGGCTTTTATGAAAGCCAGAAGCAATGGATATTTTACCAGTGGTTCCTCTGGGTTTAGACTTAATTGACCAGCAGGCATGTGACCTTTATAAATACACCTGCTGGCCCTTTCTGGGAACCAGGTGCCTTATTATTTCTCCCTTCCTCCTAGCCAGTCTGCTGGCTACTGCTTCCCACCCACTCTGAGCTGCTCCCTTTATTTCTTTTTAAAGAGTTATTAATGCTACTCAAGGAAGTGGTTGTATACAGGTTTTATTAAGTTATGATTTGTGTTGTTACTGGCTTCCTGTAGAGACGTGTAGATGCTAATCTATATGAATATAGATTATTGATTGATAAGAAGTTGCTCTGAGAGTGCTTGTCTATGAGAACAGGAATTCCTCAGCATCATCCTCAGTCCCAGTCACTTAGGCTAAAATTTTCAGAACCCTTCAAAGATGCTTCATTTTTTATATCTGCCTTGAAATGAATCATTGAACACCTTGCAGTTCAATCGACCTTATTTAACATTGGATGCTTGTCTTGAGGTGAGGCCACCATCACTGGGTACCTCAAGATTGCCTTGACTTTATTTGGATTTTGGGTGCTTGCTCTGGAGGATGTATGCACTGGGAAGAACAAAGTAAATAACAACATGGATTCTTCGTAAGTGCCTTCAACTTTGAAATGGGACTTTCAGTTTCTAAAGGCTGGCAAGGAGGGTTTTTTGAGTCAGTCTTTGTGTGGTCGTTTTTATTCTGGAATGAGAGTATTCTTGTGCAGACTTACACTAAAAAGTTTTGTCAAGAAACACTGTCTTTTGTTTCCGTGATTTTGCAAATTATCCCAAACAAGTTTGATGTAAGCCAGCAAGACCCAGCTTTTATCCTACTGAATAAAAGCACCTCCCTGAACAACATAAACCCTCGGCTAAGCTGGAGCACAGGGAGTGCGCTCCTGACTCCGCGGTGCCAGTAGCCATAAGGCCCAGGCTCTTTGCCATGGCCCAGACGAGGTAGTTTGCAGCTGCTTCAGGGGATCTCTGTATAGCACTGTCACAACATCATGTTTTGATGAGACTTTAATAAACGTTCTAAGTTAACTGAATTCCTCTGATGAAGGGCATAATATGTGTACAGTTTGTTTGTATTGTTGCCTAATTATGAAGAGCAATTAAGACTTCACACCTACAATTTGTATTCCCAATTTGTAAAATTCCCTTGCCTTGAGTTCTTTACTACTACCAGCAAGGCATACAGCAAATTTTATTCTTTATTCAAGTGCCAGTGAACAAGCCACTTCCATCAGCCTTGGCATCTTCAGCTCACAGCAAAATGGCCCAGACCTGGAGCAGCTGACGATGCCACTGTGATTGTGGCTTGCGTGTATCTTAACAGAGATTCTACACACCTTAGCAAACTGAATTAAAATGATAGTGCACAGGCATCCAGCACATACCACTAAGCCTGATTCTGCAGATCCTCAGACCATGAGTGAGCTCACCCACAGGAGCAGTCCAGTCTGGGGACTCCCTCTGATTGCAACATTGCAGTGAGGTGATTATTCGTGTGGGTACATTCTCGTATTTATACATTCCTGTAGTCCTAGATACCATCAATTTTGGGTGACCTTCCTGGGAGTTGGCAGTGTTTAGGGCTTCATTGTATCCCATGCAACAGTCCTAATTCAGCGATTCATTTAATATGTTGGTAAGATTCCTACAATATCCTTAAGTGGTTTGTGCAGTGGAGAACACATTGAATGCATTCAGGGGACAGGACAAGGGGGAATGGCCTCAAGCTGTGCCAGGGGAGGTTCAGACTAGATATCAAAAAGAAATTTTCCACAGAAAGGGTCATTGGGCACTGGAACAGGCTGCCCAGGGAGGTGGTTGAGTCACCATCCCTGGAGGGGTTTAAAAGACATGTAGACAAGGTGCTCAGGGACATGGTTTAAGGGCAGATAGGAACGGTTGGACTCAATGATCCAAGAGGTCTTTTCCAACCTGGTGATTCTATGATTTATGCACCTCTAATTTACAATGTAATTGTACTTTCAAAACATTTCTTTGAAAACAGTGTTCTTGGTGAAGAATAGAGCCAATGCTAGTATTTTCTTGTTTTTTTTTCGTGATGCTATTAGATTGTGTCAGGTTGGGAAATCTGTGTGCTAGAGAGCGAGTAGGCAGGTACAAGTAGCCGGTCCAGCTGGCTTTAATGTCAGTATTTGTGGGAGCTTACCAGAGCTCTGCACTGGGGCCCGTGGTGGGTGACACACAGCAGCCAGGACACAAATGTCTTGCTCAGATGTGGTAATTACTGAAGGAAGTAGTTACCTTGGAAAGAGACTGACCGGGGCTTCTACATTGTATTATTATTTTTGTTGCTGATATCTGTACATGCTAATCAGTGTCCTGGGCAAACCAGAACACGGCTACGTCGTTTGGCCAAACAGAACAGCAACAGCCCCTCCTTTGCAGACTGCATCTCTTGAAAAATGCTCATTTTCTGACTCTGCTGGGGAGTTTTACAACAGTATACAGTGAATATATTCAAATGGGAAAGTCTCCAAATGGTGACTATAATGTCAGTATGAAGTATTATTAATAAATTAATTGACTTTGTTTTTATTAGCTAGAAAAATAAACCTAAGCTCATGTTGTTTGAGTGAAACTCAGATCAGGACAGAGAACATTGAGAACACAACTAGTATAAAAACTACCACACAGTAAATCAAAGAACAAGAAAAGTACACTGCTATTAACGTTCTGCTATAACATTCCTCGCAACCTCTCTGCAGTGTGGAAAACTGCAAGCCAACATTTTTCAACTGCCTAAAGAATGTGAAATGTAAATGTTTAGAAGAGTGTTTTTCTTGCCAAGCTGAGAGCGATCATAAACATCAGCTTCTAATAGAAACATTTTAAAAAGATGCACTCCGTGCTGCCAGCTTTTGAGAGCAACACCATTTAAATTAGATCAGAGTCTCTTTGAATTTTTAACACTGCATTGCTGCCTTTTATTTTCCAAAAATTGTTGGATTGATGTTATGTTTGAATTTAAAGTAGGAACTGCAACTGTATTAAATACACTGCTTAAACACCATGTGGATAAACAACAAATTACCTGCCTAGGATTCATTTTGAGGACAGGCCTAAAGAAAATCTTGGGGGAAAAGAACCATTTTATAAATTTGGACACTTTATTTCTGTGGCATCACAGATGTGCAGGGTAGCAGGGTATTTTCCTGCCAAGTGGAGATTATAGATTTGTTGAGATGTAACTTTGCCATAGCTAATAATATACTACATGTGAACCGTGACTTACTCCTTACTATGCTCACTCCACCTTTCAGCTGAGAGGTCTGTAGGTATCATTGATTCCATACTGCAGTACATGCCATATATACCTGTATTCAGTAACACATTCAGTGATTCTGACACCACAGCAGAGAATAAGAGGATGTGAGCTGTGCTGTACTCACAATGAAGTCACTGGGAATTTTGCCACGAAAGCAGAGCTGAGTTGTTCTTTCAGGTATGAAAAGTACTGCAAATTACAAATACAGAACTCACATTAAGAGGTTAAGACAGGAAGCTGTTTTCTTTCTAGGATGAGCCAAGAAGCTACAAAAGCTGAGTCCCTCAACTTGTGTATTGTAGCCAAGCCTCGGCAGAAGTCTTTCTTCCAGCATCCCTTAAGGGTCTTTTTACTTCCCAGTAACATATATTGTAGTCCTCCCTCCCCTTCCTTGAGTTGTAGTGGCCTTCCTTCTCTTTTCCATCTGGAGTCGGCACTGTAATCTAACGTATACTGGAGTCAACAGATGTCTTTGTATTGTCTTTAACAGGGTTTGAATGAGAGCAGAAAGGTCATAGTTCTTAGGCTTATAATTTGTTTTGATAAAATAATAAGATAAATTGGGACATTTTGCCATTGTTTTGATCTGAACCTAAGGTAGTCATAGAAACAAAAGAAGTAGCAAACACATAAAGCAAGATTCGTGCCATTGGGACAACCAGAAGAGTTTATATATGTCATCCCAATACAAGTAGGATCTTGACGACAGAACCAGAAATGATGGTGAAGAATCCTGACTTCCCTCCTCATGCTTTTACCATTCAATCATACAAACTCCCCAAAATTATCATAAAATTAGGCTAAGAGTAACATCCAGCAGAGACCAGCTCTGCCTGGCTTCTTTCAGCTTTCCAGCGCTGTTGGGGTAGTGAGGGCAGAGACACACAATTCATTTTAAGAAGGTTTTTTCTCCCTTTTTGTCATCTTCTTTGTGGTGGTTTGTGAAATGCCAGGAAGGAACAGTACAATGAACAGAAAATGTTCCAAGGAAACCAGCCTTCTCCGTGCCATTGCCCAACAAGCACCCAGCGTACCGATCGCGTGGCTTTGCAGAGAAGAGTGTGGCATACACGGGGACTGTGATTTCTGCTGGCATGAGGCCTCTCTCCCCTTCTGAAGTCACAGAGCAGAGAGAGGGCAGGGAATCAGAGCCTCTCTCTGCCTGGTCAAGGCTCCGTCTCACCTCCAACACAAATGCAGGTGCAAAAGTATCAAGTCCATATGCTTTTTGCATAATTTGCAGCCATAAATTGGAAGCTGCCTTTGAGCATTTGGCTCTTCCTCTCTTGCGAGTTAGGGCCAGATGCAAAAGAGGACTTAAGCATCTACAACTGAGTAGGTTCCTCCCTGTTCAGGATAACATTTCTTCCAGTACCAGCAACTTTATGTCTAGACATGTCCAGAACTGCTGTGATCTGAGCAGCTTAGTGCACAGTTCCCACCTAAGCCCCACTTCCTGAAAGAAGTAAAGGAGCGTCTATTTTCTCAGGACAGCCAATTCAGGTGGGATATTCTGAACAAGCCTAAAACACAGCAGCAGGACCAGCCCCCTCACAGGATATAGTCATACCTATATAGTCATACCTCCTTTCTTTTAAACTTGACCAGGTGAGGAGAGGTGCTGCCTGGCTGGACGGTTTGGTTTTGACTGACCAACCTGAGCAGAGTGAGAGCTATCCTTAGCTATTTTGCAGAAGGGTCCAGGCCTGTCCCAGTCTTACAGGGATTGTCTAGGAGAATAAGAATTCCCTGTGGGAGTGAGATTGTAAATCTGAAAGTTTCCAACACAAAGAAGAAACAAAAATGCAAGCTCCTTTCAAAGAAAACGTAAGTGTAGAGAACTGAAAAAAAAAAAAAAAAATAGAAACCAAACAAAACCCAACAAAAAACTGAAGAAACCACAGTTATTTTGCTGGCTAATATTGTGAAGACATGATAGTACTTGCAGCTTCCTGCTTGGACCTGGCTTGCTCCAAAGTTATTTTCTGTGTTAATCATGTGGTTTAGATGATGAAGATTAGCTCTGAGTGAGCTGGTTCAGATAAAAGGGGAAAAGGCAGCAACCAAACCTTCACCCAAAACTCCAACCTGAACTTTTCTGTGCTTTGAATAAAAAAAAAAAGGTATTACCTTTTCTTTATTATTCTTTTGTTTTGCAATTAAGTTTTTATTTAAAGGTACTATTATTCATTAGCTACAGTTATTCATTCAAAGCTTTGAACATGCACAATGCTGTAAGAAGGGCTGCTGTTATCACTGAGGAAACAAAAGTGCACATTTCAAGCTCACAAGAGTACTTTTCTGTCCCTTTTCCTGAACTGAGCTTTCTAATGTAACTAGATTTTTTAAATCCTTTTGACTGTTTCCAGTGTAGCCACTACCATACTGCACAAGTTTCTACCCAGTTTTGTTTTCTATGCGTGTTGGCCTGGAATGTTCAGTTACAGATATCGCGATAAAGACTCCAGCTGACAGCTAGCAATTTGGCAAATGCTCCTCCAAAAAATAGGTATATAAAGTCATGTTCCAAAACCTAAACAGAAATGTGTGAGTGGTCCGATCCTCAGAAAAAAAAAAAAAAACAAAACTAAAAAAACCCAAACGCATATTTGGCATAGAGTGTGCGAGGGAAATCCGCACCTACTCCATTTTTGCTCAAGCTGACTTGAAATATTCCATAATGGACTAGCTAAGGAGGATGGGTTACTGGTCAGGGAGATACCCTAACATCAGGCATTTCACAAGACAGTTGGACCTTGATCCTTCCAAAGTACAGGCAAATAAATGAGATGCTCAAATTAGGAGTCTAGCTCCTTCACTGTAGTCACTGGTGAGAGGCAGGTACCTTCAAAAAGAGGTTGAGCTTCCCAGACATTAAGGAAACAGGGATTCTAACAGATCACTAATTTTAATCCAAGCCTTAAGGCTGAGTACGTGCAAAAATAGTGTCATGGAAGGACACAAGACTGTGGCAAGCACTGTCTGGAGACTACCGTTCAGTCGGTTGATTTTTTTTCTGTGCACCTGCAATTACTGATTTTGAGCGGGTGTGAAGGAGGGAGCTACTTTTCATGACAGCTCCTGTTCATGCAGCGGTTCAAACCCAATTTCAGTCAGGATATTAAAACCGGAATGAGTAAGCCATCTCTGCAGAGTGACTTCCATCATTATAAAGAGGCTTGGATTAACATTTGAACTTTTTGAATGCTTGTTCTAATTTAACCACAGAGTCTTCTGAAAGCTTCAGCCATCACTAATTAAGACATGCAACCATTTATCTGTGGTTCATCCATGCGCTTAGCAGTTTTTGCTTTTGTGGCACTTAGTACTGCAAAGAGTCTGTGCTGGGGTGAATGCCACTCAGAAACGCATGGACTAATGAACCCTGTGCTTCTCTATTACACTCTTACCCCTTCCACAGCTGGGAATACTACTGTGGCCTCAGATACAGAGTGAAAACAAATAACCCACTTCAAAAATAAACTGCCCTAGGAAGTGTCTTTGAAATTTTTTTAATGCCAAATTAAAAAAACATAACGTGAATGTAAATAATTTTCCCTGCAATGAATGCAATACAAACATCCCAGTGTTTTGTTAGTACCTGAAAGCTTGAATATAAAACTGTCTATAAACAACAGTTAATCTGGCAGGTCTGTTTTATTTCTCTTCCTCCTCCATCTCTCCCCCAGTGTAAATTAATAAATATTAATGAAAAAGAGAAGCAATAACACTTATCTATTAATTTTTCTCCTTTTATTTTCTGATGGTGCTTAATTTAAAAGAAGTGTTTCAGTGTTATGTTTAGTTATATATATGGTTGTGCGAGCCTCTTATTAGTGATGATTCATTCTGCGCATCAGCATAAAGTGGTGCTCATGCTTCCAGTCTATATCTGCTCCATGATGCTCAGTTATCTGTCTGCCCCTGAGCTATTGGTACGTATGGATTTGCATGTACACTGTTCTCCTATGACAATAGTATGCCAGGAATGACTGGTCTGGTATTACCTGGTCAGGTGGGGTTCCATTCAAATAATGTACGTGCCACCAAAACAATTCAGATCAAAGGTCTGTCTTTCAACAGAATTAAAATGTAAGGACTTCTAAAGGAATTTTAGCAGTTGGCTTTACAAATGAACTTATGTCAGCTGCTCTGTATGATGACTGACTAAATTACTTATATATCTAATCTTATCTAGCTATCTGTCTGTCTGTTTTTCAGCATTTCAGTATCCATCACCATATTATCTAGGCGCCACTATAAGATTAAGAAGCTCTGCAGTGACATTCTCAACATGATCTGTTCAAAGGTCATTAGCAGAGCCTTTCATACTGGAAAAGATCGGAGGAGAGTATGGAAGTGAGCCACAGAAGAATGGAAAAAAGGAAAAGGAGGTGGTAGGATGTTGGGGCCGTTTTAGTTGTGCTCATCCTGTGTGCTAGTACTTAACTATAGGAACCTCATCGCAGCTGCCTTTATTCTGCTGGAGGGACTATAGTTCTTCCTGTAGGCTATTGTCACCTCAGTGAGTTGTCTCACACGGCCTTGAGATTGCAGTCCCTGTGCTTTCTTCACATGCTGTTTACGTGCTCAGTCTTTATGATTTCTGTATCTTGCTGCCTCAGAGCAGGACATTTCTCTCAAAAATTCCTAGTAGAGAGCAAGCACTGCAACTCGGAGAACCACATTCTCCAAACTAAAATATGAGTTAAAATTCTGTATTTCTCTTGGTGTGCAAATCCTACAAACTCTTCGCATTTGAAGAAGCAAAAAAGGGTGGTTTTACATGTGCACAAAGTTACATAGGACCCATGGAATCAGAAAAGGTTATTTTATCCCACAGGCCAGTCCTGCTTCCACTGAAGCTGTTTGCTGCAGTGTCTGATTGCCATGAGTGCCTGCTGAAGACAACCTGAGGAACTTGCATTATGGACAGCTGGCACTGGCCGTGCAGGGCTCACTGATTTAGTCTGTTGCTACTGTTTCAAGAATTACACTGCTAAGTGACAAATTTGCCAAAGCTCTTTTTTTCACTGCTGCAATTAGGAAGCCTGGTTCAGTCCTGAGGAGGCCAATGACAGGATGCTGATGCGTTGCTCAAACCAACCCCTGGAGATCTTTTACACCCCTTTTGGTACAAAAACACTAGGGAATTTACACTAGGGGATAAATAGGTGGTTCCAAAGCGAGAAGGAAAGAGCCAAAGTTGGAAGCTAACCACAATACGTGGGTGTAAGCGATTACCAAAGGCTTCCAGTAACTCTGCTATCATCAGAGACAGGCTTTATGGGTATGGCCTCAAGAAGTTTCCCTCCACTTAATTAAAGAGGCAGATAAGTATCTAGGTGGAGTGTGCAGATAGGTTCTGAATGAGTTATCCACTAAGGCTGGTTCGCTGCACCTATTGTTAAAGCCAAAATATAATATCAGATTAATGCATTATATTTGCCTATTATAGCACTATGTCATCATTATATGACATGTTATAATTAAAGCCCTGCGTTAGAAACAAAACTATTTGGCTTGGGATAAGTTGCCTTTATGACTTCTGTGGTTATGATTTCCTCCTTTTCTTAACCCCTGAAAACTGCATAATATAGCTATTTGTAACTGTATAAAGAAAGTTTCTAGTTTCAGATTTTAATCTCTGGTAATGCAGTGTAAATAAAGTCAAAATCTGGCAGATAGTCTTTTCCTGTGTCTGGATATTTGCTAATAGAGGGAAATCCATGTTGTTTGGGTCGAAGGAGTCACAAAGACGGGCTTTAGATTAAAGGAAAGCATGCATAACTCACCACCCAGCCCTCTCAGTTGTCATTCAGTTGTCCGCATCAGTTCCTGATTTTGTACAATTCCTCATTACTTTTCAGGAGAGGAAGCCACTCAGCAGACTTTCACTCGTATTTTTCCTTCCTGGAACTGCATGAGGAAAAATTGATTCTTAGACTAGTTTCTGGACCTAGCTCTCAGGAAACCATGCTCACAAATGCAAATCTGCAAAATGGGTGTGTGATTGCGTGCCTAACTTGGAGATACGATTAAGATTACAGTTTGGGTAACTGACTATGCTAATGTCTTTAATTAGTGATTTGCATATGCAAGCTTTTAAATTTCAGTAGTTGGTGAGTCATGCAGCTCGGTGCCAGGCTTAGCCTTGCTGTCAGACTCAGACAGAGAATGACAGCAGGATCCTCTCCCCCCGACGGCGAATGCACAGAGCGAGTGTTGTCACCAGTCGAGGTGCAACTTCCCGAAAATAGCCAGGCTTTCTCTGTGTGAGAAACAAGCGTTGTAGGGCAGTGAATCTTCCTGCTGTTGTTTGGTAGCAGCCTTCATTATTTAATATTTTGCAAGACTCTTATATGAATCTAATTGGTGTCTTTTATGTTAGCAACTGAGCTGTGAGTTTGTTTGGTGTGGCGATGACCACCTTAATGAAGGCTAATGAGGAGAGGACAGTTGCCAAGTGCTAGGGGTGATATCCCACTGTCTTAGTCAATCAGTTGGTGAGAGTTTATTCTGTTGCTGCTGTGCCAGTAACTCAATAATTTGCCTCTTAATTCATGGATGACCCTTCACCTGGACTTCGAGAGAGCTGGATTTGGCCTCGATAACTTGCTAGTGCAGTTTCAAGGTTTAAGCACACCGGGAACTGTTTTGTTATTTCTGTTCCGCTTAGATCTTGGCATTGTGCTTTCTCTTCACGGGGCAGTTTCTCTCATGCAGGAAGGCCCCAAGCGTTAAGTGTCAGATGTCTCAATCATCAGTCTGGTGTACATACTCACTTCTGATCTACATAGCTTACTGGAGACATGTTTTTAAAGCATTTCATCTAAAATAATAATATTCCTAAAGTGAAAAGTAAAAATATAATAACATGCAAAAAACTTGATTTTTTTTTTCCCCCAGTAAAGTTATTTCACCAGCTTTTGCCAGGGTACCCTGGGCACCGTTCAAGGGGAAATTTCCCTCTATGGCTGCTTACTCACATGAGTAAGTCACTAAACTTAATCCCACTGTAACTGCTCCTGTTAGCACGGAATCAGTGATGGGGAAGGAATGACTCACAGGGCAAAACGGGATATAATGGGCCACACAGGGGCATTCCAGAGGAGTGTGTTCTCTCCAGTGCTAATTAATTTTCTGCTCTGCAAAATACTTAATAATACAAAACACGGCTAATTTCTTTGTTCTTTAAACATTTCCATCATCTGCTTAAAGGTGCTTTTATGAACCCCATTCAGCCTTTTTCCATGTGGACTGATGAGTCAGGCCTAATTAGAGTTGGGTGGTTTATTATCATGACATGTTGTCCCTGAACAGGGTGTTATTACATACTTAATAAAACTCTGATCATACCCACCAACATCAGGAATTACATACTGTCAAAGGGAAGGGAAATTGAAAGGAAAATGCTGAGGACTCAGCATAATTCTGTGAATGCAGAGGACGGGTTCCAGGGGAGAAAAGGGAAGAGAGTATCCAACTCTGAGGCTGATGTCAAATACCTTGAGAAATATGAGGCATGATGAAAATATGGCCCTCGCAGGGGATTTCATCACAAAGAACAGGCCTCTCTACTCACTGGGTGAAAAAAAAACTGCTTTCTAATAGCATCTGCCTGTTTTACATACATAATGAGCCAAACTCTTTGTGGTCGTGTTACTACCTGGGAAGTGTTTGGAGTGAAGGACAGTTGTGCTCCCAGTCATTTATACCAGAAGACTTTCCCTGCTGAATTAATTCATATTTTTATCTCTTAATATAAACTTTAAATAATATATGGTATTGTCAAGGTCTCTTATCTCATATTTCGTGGCTTTTTAAATAAATAACTCCTGAGACAGCATACTCTGTTCTCCCATATCCAGGAAGGATCTTTCTGTAGGTAAAAAAGTGAAGCAAAGAAAGCTGAAGTAACTTGCCTGAGATCCTGAAACCAGTTTGCAGCAATGCCAGATATAGGCCTTCGCCTTCCTTACTCCAGAATCACTAGGTCATCACTCGTTCCTAATTTATTCAGGGCAGAATCTCCACAGCACAGGCTGAAAAGCGACCACCTGTGCTTAACATTCAACACAACCAGTGCAGTGCCCTCCTGCAAGTCCCAGCACCGAACCTGGCTCCGTCGTGTGGTCAAAGCCCTCCTGGTATCCCTAGCTAATGGTTAATCCTTGGGAGGAGGCTGGATAAGAGCAGAAATTAGCTGAGAGGAGTTTATTTGGAGATCACGTTCACCTCCCTTCTCAAGACAAAGTGGTAGGTAGTGGGGTGGGGAGAACCTAGCACTGCATTTGTAAAGAAGCTTATAAGAAATGGGCTTTTCTGCTCGAGATTTGTACACAACAGTGATTTGATATAAACAACCTTGGATCTTGACGAGCTGTGGATGCAGGAGGCTGAGTCAGTCGAAATTCCCAGGATGTAAGATAGGAAAAAAGATAGTATTTCTCACAGGCAAGCTTTATGTGATATGAAATGTTTTTTACATGGATAATTAATTTTCCCATTTGCCCTCTTCACGTCCTAAAAAAAATTCCAGTGACAAACTCTTCTCAGAATAAAGCCTGTTTTGAAGCAAGTGAGGGTTGCAAAGATCTGAAATGCTGTTATCAAAAAAGCTTGTTTTGGACCAGCAGAGACTAAATTTTTAAGTGGTGAGAATGGCTCATAAGAAAGGAATAGGGGGCTGTTGGGACAAGGTCCTGACCCTCTTCTTCTTTGAATGTAGATGAGGCTGAAGCCTCATGCTTCGCGGCAGCACAGCATACCCGTAGTTTCACAAGCAGAAACACCGGCTGCAAAGATAACTTTTCTTTGAGAAAGAAAACCGACCATCCATTCTTGCCTTTATGGTAATGAAAGTAACCCTCAGAGTTGGAGCAGTGTGTGAAAAACAGAACAATGTCTGCTGCATTCTGCAGAAACCAAGAGGTAATCGACCGGTGAGGTCCCTATTGCCCTCTTCATTATAGTAATCCGTTGATGAGAAGATTAGGAAGGCACTAACTTCAGAGTGCAGGTACTACCTTGATTAGCAGTTTCATAGTCTTGTAAAAAGCGTCTCATTTTGTTCTCCTAAGTAGGTGGAGCTTTGTTGGCAGGTGGGGTCTAGGAAAGGATTACCACTTCTTTTTTTTTTTTTTTCCCACATCTAATGCTGCCTTGAATGTTGAAGTGGAGCTATTGCAGCGGAGAGGGTGCAGTTGGGGACTGCATCCTCCAGCCCCCTCCACGAGCTCCCTACTAGGCAGTCACTGCTGGAAGGGAGTGCACAACCCTGCTAAGCAGAATGTTGCTGGGCTCCTGCCTGCCTGGGCTAGGACAGGTACCCTACAGGGTGCACTGCTGCCCCCTCCTATTCCTACTCTGGGAGTTAAATCTGTTAAAGCAAGATTTTGCCTTATTTTTTCTTAAAAGAGAAAGATTTTAATTTTACCTATGGTAGTAAACTGACTCTAATGCCAGTAAAGCATGCCTAATTGGCAGGACTTAGAGACTGATCGTTTCAATTTATGCCCAGAACAGGTAGGGCAGCAATGAAAGCCTCTCCCACCCAACCCCACCCCTTCTCCCCAATGTGCCTCAACCCTGCCCTGAAGGGACCACCTGGAGGGCTGAGAAGGGAGTTCCCTCCCTCTGCGCAATAAAAAGGCACAGTCTTACAGTAAATACCAGGTTAAGCTTAGGGCTGTTTAATAGTTACTGTATTTCTGGTAGTAAAGCTTTTGCAGGGCTCGTGCAGAAGAGCACCTGCTAGTGAATTAATGCAAAAGTGAGAGCCATTTGCTAAGGTTTTGCCTTTAAGGACTTGGCAGAAGACACTGCAGTGGAATTTTCACTTCATGTTACCATGAGGTCAGTGGGAAAATAGTTGATTGTCCCTAGCCTGGCTGTTGGAAACAGTTCCCATCATTGCCACAGCTCGCAATAGCCTTCCCAGAACCATGTACTGCTCGGTATCACTTCCTTCTTTCAAGATATCTTCAGCACATGGAGATCTGCCACCTTGTCCTTTTTGCCAAACCCTTTCCAATCTGTCAGCCTCGCTTGTGAACTGTATCCCCTACGCCCTGCAGAACTGAATTACAAGAGATCTGAGGGCATCATTCCTACACGAGCGCCTCATCCTCCCAAGCCAAAATTCACAGGAGTTGATTCTGGAGAAAGGTGCAATCAATTCTTAATGACACAGGAAGAACTACCCAGGAGTAGTGATTATCCCCCGTGAAGTGGGACCATCCATTCATCTAAAGAAAATTATTTGCAAAAAAGAAAAAAAAAAACAAACAAAAAACCCAAGCAAGCCCTGTACAAACACCATGTCCCTGTGAGTTCTTAGTGAATCAGGCTTATACAATTGCAGAACTGAAATAAAAATAGCATTTTCTAGTAGTCATTAGTAGCCCTTGGATTGCCCAATGCAGGCACCATTGCTTTTCTCAGCATCTGCTTTATCAGTTGTCTTCTAGTCCACAGAAGTCCACAGTTCTTGGTAGCAGGTCTTGCTGATGTGGAGCAGGTTAGTGCTTAAGAATCCTTTAATCAGGAGCCAGATATTAACACCATGCTCTGAAACAGCAGCTTGCCAGACCTGGCCAATGTACAAACTGCACGTGCACTTCTTTGGTACCGCGGCAGGCAATTAGGATACCTTTTGGCCTGTTTGTGTGCCTCTCATTCACCTTCTCTCTGGACATCCAGAGTTTCTATCATGCTTTCTTCCCCAGGACTTATGCCGGTGCAGGAATATAATCCTGAGGCCAGGCGGCTGCAGCCGAGGCTCCGGAAGGATGTGTTTCAGCAGAGCACTGGGCACGTCGGTAACATACACTCAGATACTTTGTCAACGATACCTGTTAGAGCATAGGCTGTATCCCGCTTGTCGGATGTTTTTTTCCTGGGAAATTCAAAAATGCTGAAGCCACTGTCACCTCCTTTTGTATGGGAAAAGACAGTCAAATCAGCCCCCGTGCATGGGTATCTCTCTCGAATTTGAGAACACGGAAATGCTTAACCTTTGCTAGGGCATGTGCTGTAAAACTGAGCAAGGCGCAAAAATTTTCCCAGACACACAGTGATCTCAGACCCATGTATATACAGATCCATGTAAATACATCCATGTAAATACAGATCTATGCATTTATCATTGCTCATGCGTGTAATAATAGTTTCACTGAAATCACTACAGCTACATGTATAAAATGAAGCATGTACGTAAGATCAGAATCTAAATATGTAATCAGCAAATTTACCTGCAGCTGCAGCTACTGCATTTATAACTAGAGATCCAGATATGTGCATACAGCTTCTAAGACATTTAGGGGTTAACTGATAATCTAAAGATACAGAGCTACGACCAGAAACTATCTCTTCCATTTCATGTGCTTTTGCCAAAGCTCAGTATTTATCCTTTGCATCTTAATTTTTGTCAGCATTCTGCACTCATTACCTCTGCAGCTGTGTAATTTGCTTTGAAAGTAGTTAAGGATACTCTGCACCCAATAGCTAAAGTCATACCTAAAGGTCTACTGCCTTTTCTTCTGCTCCTTCGGGTTTGGGGGCTCAACTCAGCAATCAGCACTACTCTTAACATTAAGAACAAAACCATTTTCTGCCACCACGAGTGGTCACCGATAACTCAACAGCAAGAAAACAGTCCTGCTCGGAAGTTATCTTTCTTCACAGAGCTGGCACAAAAGCTGGCTTGTGTGCTGGTTAAGCGTAAGTGGCTCTGGTCCAGCCTGCATTCCTTTAAGCAACCCAACTCCTTGATAATTACTCCTTTTTTTTTTTGTAATTCTACTCATCTTATTGTGCCAAGTTACCCCACAGATTTTATTCTGCTCCTTGTACATGTAAATGTTAGGCACGCTTAAGTATCTTAATAAATTACATTCCAGGTTAATTTTCTGGCCTTTTTCAGTTCCAAAAACAACAGAGGCAGTATCTGTATTTTACCATTTCACGTCGGACACCTCGGCTCAGAGAAGTGCAGCAAATCACTGTCAGAAACATCCGCCCCCGAGTTATTGTCAGGATGGCAGAGGTTGAGGAAATTCGCAAAACAATGTTTCTGCTGGTGAGCCACCACTGCTCTCCTTCTGCTTCTCAAACCGGCTCCAGGCACTTTCTCTTGTTCTTTTAATTCCTTTCCTGAATTACTTCAGCCAAGTAATTGTTTCATCATGTTGCACAGAAATATTTTCCCATCGTGTCTCTGTGATGTTCATTTCTAAACTCAAAGCTCCTCTGCTCGCTTATAGAAAATATCTCGCACAACTTTGGTGCAGCCAGATCCCAGGTGAGCTACCAGAGGGGGGGATACAGCAGATGAGGTGTTAGAGGGACTTTTGCATTGTTTGAAGGAGCCTATGATTCCTGTTACACTGATTTCTAGACAACACCAATGAGCACCTTACCACAGGCTTAATGAACTGCTGTTGCAATATCCTAGCAAACCCTAGGTATTTATAGAAAACAAACAAGCTGCTGTGCTTGGTTTGTATGGGGATAGGGACCTCGGCAGCTTGTAACCTCTATCAAAAATTCAGTTCTTTGCTCTAGGGTGATGTACAAGGTGTCTATATTTGAACCCACCAAAACCAGGTCTGACCAACCATCACAGCTATAGCGTGAGTTCTCAGAGGATTTATTCTGCAGATTGTATGAAATTATGAGACCTAACAAAGCCCTCTGATTTAAATACCCTGAACTCTGAGAAAGTGCTTTGACAGCTATGTAATGTGTGATACAGGAATCCCAGAGGCAAGAGCAGATAGGACAAGGCAAGGAGAAAACTGGATGCAGATCAAAGTCTTCCTTAGCTTTTAATTAGCGAGAAAATATTATTGGCATTTATTATTATTTATTATATGAATCATTTAAGTATGTGAGTTAGTGAAAAATTTAAAACAAATGAGGGTTAAATTTGGTGTTGCTCTGTGAAATTGTGGCAGTGAGTCGGAAAGTTTGAAACTAAGTAAGTCCCGACTGTAACTGCAAATTAATTATCTTCGGCAACTATTATTCCATTTATCCTCATTTTGAATTCCAGCCCTATTGTTTTTCACATCCCAGCACATGTAAACACCAACATTTCTAGGAGGGGAGGAAAGACTTTTAATCAAGCCGAAACATTCAAACAGTTTAGCAGGTGGGAAAATTGTCACGAAAGGGATTTTGGTTTCCAATAGTCTCCGACAGATCACCCTGAGCAACCCAGAATTCTGGCTGTGCCAAGCTGGGGAGCTCCGGCACCAAACCCCAGTGAGGTGCTCCTGGCAGCCACACTGCCCCTTCCAGGATCATCTCAAAGAGAAACTCTCTTGGAGTTGGAGTTTCACATAGTTTTGCATCAGGCTAACTCCACACCGTGAATTTCACGTGATCGCAATGTCAGTTCAAGGCTGTATCTAATCTTTTTGTTTATTTACATACTCGCCAGAGATTGTGCTGCTCATCTGCCCAGGCTGGGGCTTAACAGTCTCAATTACTGTGAAAGAAGCAGGAACCTCCGAATATTATCCAAGTGTAGAGTTTCTACCGAGGATTAGCTTTCTGATGGAAAGATTGAACTCTCAGACTATGTTTTGGGTCCCACCAAATAGTTAAATAGAACTTCATTCTTTCAATGAGTCTCTCATCTGCTCGGTGATTATCTCTCAAAAGTGAATTAATTCCCTCACGTGTTTCATTTATGGTTTATTTATTGATTAATAAAACTATTCAGAATTTGAGCTGGATTATTTCCTTGGGAGTAGTTAACTAATATTCCTAGTTTTGTTTGGATTTCCTGATTCATGTATTTGGACTCTTTCAACATGCATATATAGGTTTACAGTTTTCTTCACATTTGTGTATGAGGTTTGGCCTAAAATTCTGACTGTCAGGGGTTAGTATAGACTTAAACACAAAAAAGGCTAACACTCAGGAGAGCAATAATGACTTTTTTTTTTTTTGTGCATTAGCAATCAGTAACAAAAAAAAGTTAGAACAAAATTCATGATTACCCCCTGCCCACCATATAGTCATCTCTATCCTGTACAAACTGAGCGCAGGACCCTGCCAGTCCAGTTTGGTGGTGCTTTAGATTTACTTTGTGTTGGTATGATGACAGGAAAATACACAACAATGCTCGTTATATCTTAAGTGATATCACTACAAATAACAAAAGGTTTTTAATTTGGCCTCATGTACATTTTCTCTTTATTAAAGCAGATACGGAGTTGCATTGACTTTTATTCTGGTCACAGCTAATGAAACACTGCTTGAAAACTAACTAGTATGAACCTCATTTTCATACACATCCACATCAATGACAGTTGTTGTAGCAATGAAATTGTAAAGATAAACATTGTGCACAAAGCTTTTTTCAGGTTGTAATTTCAATATCTGAAGGCTATTGCAGAATCTCAATGAGGAAAAAAAACCCATACTGTTTTCAAATGTGATCAAGTCTCCTGCCCAATAACCCTTTGGTTTTGGATGATTTTATTTGCTAGAGGAGAAACAATTAGCATAGACACAAGCATAAATTTTCCTGCATCTTCCAAGAGTCAGTAATGGAAGGCAGTAGAAGTGTGAAAGCAACGCTACAAATGTCAGAGCTGCACGGGCTGTAGAAACATTGGGCAGATAAGCAGCAAGTAATAATTTCTGTTAATAGATAGAAAAACAACTAACAAAACTATAATTGTATTTAACTATTTTGTTTTAAAACTATATAAATGATTCCTTTTGTAGAACTAAGCACAACTGAATTCAAACACCTAGCAAGTGAGAAAAAACCGCTAGACGCTTTGGAAAGGGGAGGTCAGGGCTAGGGATTTGATCTTGCAGACATTTCTACATCAGAAGAAACTCTGTTATTTTAGTAGTAATAAGAAAGACCTGTATGAATCTGTCAAGCTAATAAATATTTTGAAAGATTAGAAAAAAGAGCCCATAAACTCCATAAAATTAAGGCACTTACTCCAGTCGTTCTGAATTTCTCTGCATGGTCTGCCTGCGTGTAGACTGCAAAGTCTTACCGCACGCTGTACTGAGTTGCTTTAGGAAGAGACGCTCCAGAGACCTTGTCAGAAGAAAACCGAGAGGTACCAAGTACTGCTTTCAGTTGACAGAACCTTGTTTGTAATGGGAAACTGTATCAATATTTGGAGCTGAGCCACTGTTTGGACAGGGATTTTCCAACACCACCACCCCACGCAGCACCCCCCCCCGCAATTAGAAAAGGTATTTGGAATCTTTTGTCTACTTTAGTGCTTGGAGTTTTCTCAGATTCATTTCCAAACTATTTTATTTTTTTTCCATACTATTTTTTTCTAGGAAATGTTATAATTACAGGGGCTTTTTCGTATGCTTGTTTATAAAGCAGGGTATTTCATGACCTCCACGCATTTGATAGCACTACAAAGCTCCTAAAATCTAAGTTATGTGAGTAACATGAGATTAAGAGTGAAGGACTCAGGCATTCTTTTTTTCTGACTCTTTCATGGATTCTTTCTGAGAATAGTGTAAAATAGGTGCATTCACATCCTCATTTTTCTTGTCTGTAGTTGCATCTTTCTGACAACAACTTGCTGCTGCAGTTTTTCTCCTGAACAAGAAATCTGTAATCCCAATCAAGAGATACATTGGAATACAACAGTAATTTAAACATTATTCTTTAAATTGCAGCAACACCACCCTGGCTCTCCTGAACTGTGGCAGGCAAAGTTTAAGGATGGGGATTAGCTCATTCATGCCTGATAGGGCTCTATCTCCAAAACTGGACTATTATTTAAGCAAATATAAATACCTTTGGTGCATCTTATCTTTCAATCTACCCTGCCTTCCAGCCCCCATAAACTGAACTTTTGTTGGAAGCTCTGTCTTTTAGGAAGAAAGAAAGAAACGTATCTGAGGACATCTTCAGTCCTCCAGCAATTCCACCGTCGGCAGCGCTCGGTTCTGACTGGGAACCCTGCTTGTGAGTTTGGGTAACATTACATGGCCTACAGCACAACAAGAAAATAGCATCTAACGATGTGGATAAGTTTCGTAACTAGAAGAATAGTAGAATAAACAGCCACAGGAGGCTGGAGTAATCATCGTCACGAGGGACAGTCAAGACAAGATCTAACGTCTGTTTTGCCTGCAAGAACTTGAGTCATGCTGGTGCAGGAGCTAGCTCACCCAAGAAAATCTATTCTTAGGGTCTCATAAAAACAACTGCACTGCACTGTACAAATTAAAAAGCAAACAGGACAAATCTGTATTGGGACCATCACTCCGCTGCTCACTACTGCACAGCGGGAGCCAGGGGGCACTGGGGAAACAGGCAACGCGCAACAGTAAGAGCTCGGGGAGATTCAGCCGCAGGAGGCTATGATCGTAAGTGTCAAAAAAAAAGCAGAACAGTTCTTTCAGGAGAAACCACGTTTTGTCTCAAGAAACTCTAGACATAAGCAACGAACTGAAGATTTGTGCTTCTGCAGTCTGTTTGTGTGGGAATGTGTGGCAGCAAATTCAAGTCCACTGTCTTTGCACTGAAAAGCCCTCCTGTGTTCAGCTGTCAAACAGAGCATAGAGGATGAAGAAGTTTGTTTTCTGGGGCACTGGGAATCTGGATCTAAAAATCTTAAAGCTTAAATTTGGCCTAACAGGAAAATGGAAAATGCTGAGTAAGACCTGATCATTTGCCCAACTCCCTCCACATAACCAGCTGGAGGCTGTTAACTTCTTAGAGACCTCAACATAGCGTACGGCAGGGGAACTAACACAACCTGGGAGCCCAGGCGAGGCTTGTTCCTTTGGCAGCCAGAGCCTTAGTTTTCTCTAAAACAAAGTTATGACCTGCTGCAAACTTCCTTCTCTATGTCACCCCCCATCTGTCCTTTGCCCCACACAAAGACACACGCACACAGAAACAAACACCTCTCACGAGAGAAACTCTGTCTACAGCTTTCAGAAAAATGTCTCAAGAGAAATGAGAAGAGAGTCGTCCACGTGCCTCTCACCTGGCTGGGAGTCGTGAGAGCTTCCCGAGCAATGACCGAAATTACTGACATCCAACAGAAATGCTACTTTCTCATGTTTATTCCTGTAAACTACAAACATACGAAACGCTGAATCATAACTTAAAGAATAGAAACTCTGTAAAGACAAGAAAAACAAACACAAATTCATTTCAGGCTTCCTCCCTTCCTTTCTCTTCCTCCCTCCCACTTCAGACTCGCTGCTGCTTTGCCAGGGATTGGTCATCGTTTGGATCGCGCCTCTTGCTCTACACGTTCAGAACAGCAAGAAGTGCAAAAAAACCAAAACAACAAACCCCCATCACAAACGCCTCCTCCCCAAACAACACCCAAGCGGCAGCTAAAGCAAGTGATTAGAGGAAATAAACTGAGGCAACAAGACGTGGCTAAAGCTTCCAGCTCTACTCTTCGCTGGGTTTCTCCTGGGATTCGGGGTTTTTTTTGGTTTTACTTTCCCCACCCCTCCTCCTTTCTCCCAGTCAGAGGAAAAAAAGCCAGAAGACCAACAAAAATCCTGATCCCAGCACTGAGCCAGCCTCAGCCAGAACCTCAGCCCTGCGCTTAACCTAACCTTAAAGGTGCCTGCAAAATAAAACAAGCTACTTTTTAACCTAGTCATAAAGTTTATTAAAATCGTTCATTAATGCTTCAAATGTAGCAAGAATGCGTAGATCCCAAAATATACATATGTATTTTCTTATAGAAATAGATTATTCTTTATAATAAAAAAAACCTGTAGGAACATCTTTAACAGATTACTCAATCCATGACTGACAGTTACACGAGATTGCATCATGTACACAGCATCCCCAGCCATGCTCGTAGATTGCATCACTGCGCCTCGCTCTGCCCTCGCTCCTTTAAATAAACCCCCAGCCCGGCAGCCGCGGGGTCCCCAGCCCCCGGGGAGCCCCCTCCGGCCGCCGCGTGAATAAAAACACCAAACCCACCCCAGGACAGTAAAATCCGAACCCGCAGGCTCCCCCCCCCCGCGCCATCCCCGAGCCCCAGGGGGGTCAGCACCGCGGCGAGGAGGCGAGCAGGGGCTCGGGCAGCTGTTTGAACAAGTTCCTGAGGGTGCTGAGCTCCCGGGAGAGCTGCTCCACCTTCTTCTGCAGCCGCTCGTTCTCGGCCGTCAGTTCCAACACTTTGTGCTGCGTCTCCAGGTTGCGCATCTTGGCTTTGTCGCGGCTCTTGCGCACCGCGATGTTGTTCCTCTCGCGGCGGAGCTTGTACTCGTCGCTGTGCTTGTCCACGCACTTCTTGGGCTTGTTCTTGCCCGCCGCGGGGCCCGAGTAGCCCCCGCCGGCCGCCGCAGACTTGGAGGGCTCGGAGGGGTTGGGGGTGCCGGGGGGGCTGGACGAGGACGACGTGGACAGGTTCCCGCTGCTGCCGCTCGGCACCGACTGGTAGCCCAGGTAGGAGCGCACGGCGCTGCCGTAGGGCGAGGCCATGCCCCCCGGCGCCGGCCCCGCGCCCCCGTCCTCCTTGCGGGGCCCCTTGCCCGAGTCCAGGCTCTCGAAGACCGGCTCGGCCTTGGGCTCGGGCGGCTGGAAGCAGCCGGGCGGCGCCGCCGGCTTGTGGCCGTGCCCGGGGCAGGGGCCGCCGTGCCGGCCGGGCCCCAGGAACGCGTACTCGGCCTTCTTGCCGCCGCCTTTATAGTCCTCGGCGAAGAGGTCGGAGAGGAAATCTTGGCCGGCGCCGCACGGAGGCTCGAAGGTGCCCCCGGGGGCTGCCGCGGGGGGCGGCGGCTGCGCCGCCGGCGGCTCCAGGTAGGGGCTGAAGTCGATGGCTCGTTCGTGGTCGCCCACGCTCGGCTCGGGCAGGGAGCGGCCCCCGGCCGCCCGCGGGTGCAGCTTGTTGAGAGCAGCCAGACAGTCCGCCTCGTAGTAGAAATTGGCCACTTCCATGGATTTAAAGGCGGGCGGCTGCAGGGGGAGGCATGCTGCGTCCCAGGCCACCAGGCGTTGCATGAAAGCAAAGGGGGGTGCGGGGCGGAGGCGAGGACGCGGGGGGGGCCCCCCCGGCACAGGGTCGCGCGGCCGCCCCGGGGTCCCGGCCCGCTCAGTCCCTGCGGCGCCGCGGGGCTGCGGCGCTCCGGCTGCTGCGGGGACCCGCGCGGCTCCTCCGGACCATCCGGGGCTGCGGCCGCGTCCTCAAAAGTCTCTCTCCGACTTAGGAAAGTTCCTTCCCTCGGGTATTTATAGGGGCGGTGGGTCCCATGGCAACGGGCGCGTCACCGCGGGCCGCGCGCCGCCCGCACGCTCGGCGGCACCGGGGGAGGCTCCGGGGCGGGGGCTGCAGCGGGGCTGGGGACGGGCTGGGACGGGGGTGGGACCGGGCTGGGACCGGGCCGGGACCGGGGGTGGAACAGGGGCTGGGACCGGGCTGGGGAGCGGGGCTGCGCTCCCGCCGCACGGAGGGCTCCGGGCCGGCGAATAGACCCTCTAAGACTTGTTTTCTGCCTGTTGAGATAGTAACTAGTTGTTTTACTGACTGGTTGTCTCGGCGGGAGCGAGGGGCGCGGGTCACGCTTCCCCCTTGGGGAAATCGAGGCACGAGGGACATTTCCCAGTCCTGTCGCCGAGGGAAAGCTGAGGGGCGAGAAGTTGCTGCTAGAAGAAGTGGAGTGTTTTTTATTTAAGAGTTAAGTTTTGTCTCAGCGATGTCTTCCAATAGAAGGCAGGTCCCGTTATTGCCCGTCCAGCTTGCTGAGCAGCCCCCCGGCAGGCAGGACCCTGCGCTGGGAGGTGCCCGGGGGGCTCGGACACGGCCCGGGGGGCTTGGTGCTGCTCCAGGTGCTGCTCCAGGTGCTGCTCCAGGTGCTGCTCCAGGTGCTGCTCCAGCCTCCCTTCCTGCAGCCGGAGAGCCCGGCAAACCCAGAGCTCCCCTCCCCATCTCTCCGTGCAGGGATGATGCCCTCAAAGTTTGTCTTGGCATGTTTACTTAACGTGATATGGAGCAACTGTCAGGGTACACGGGCGATGGGGGATCTGTGCGCTGAAGCCAAAGGGGCCCGTGCGTAACGCGATTCCGAAGGGAAGTGGAATACGTGCATGGAAACATGGAATCCGAATGGTTTTAGAATTGCGGGATAAGTTTGGGAAGGAAGACTGAATCTTGATGTCCGTTTTAATTAAAGACACCCACCTTGGGAATCAAACTTATATTTTCACTCTCTTACTCCCACATTTACCTGTCTACAAGCTGGTGAATCATCCCCAGAATAAAGGACATTAATTTAAAACAAAACATATAATTAAAGGAAGTAGGAGTGTCCTTTGCCTCAGTAAAGAAGACCTAGCACTGCAGGGAAAATGACACTGCCTCTTAGAATAATGTGAAGCAATCCTGCGGTGTGGGAAATATTGTAACGTTAAGCCAGAGGAACAGGTATTGCATTATACGATCCAAACAGTCAACTGTTCATAATGTTCAAACCTCAGAACTCTGAAAAGAGGAAGAATTCAAGAAGCAGTCAGTGGATCATTGGACTTTTTCTTTCTTTTATTTTTTTCCCTTGGCTTTTTCATTTTGTGTTTTAGAATTGTTGTTTCTTTCCATAATGGAAGTACCCTAACAGGTTTTAAGGCCTCAAATATTTCTAGTTCCATCTTTATCTACCAAGTTAATCTTTGGTGAATGCACCAGAGATTAAACTGGAGCTGGGCCTGGCCAGAGAGCTGGGTCTGGAGGCTGAAGTTGGAGCCCAAACCTTCATAAATACAAACATCTGTATCGGGTGCAAATACTGGCAAGTTGCAGTGAGCCGGGGCTTGTTCTTCTGGCTGTTTACTCCCTCCCCATGTGCCTTTATCCTGCATTCTGATCTGGCAGTTACATCCAGTGGCTGCCCTAACTGGCCCTTGCAACTGAACCCCTAGAAATCGGTCTCATGTGCTTCTTACCTCCAAAATGTCTTAGGGGCCCACAGGCAGGACGTCTCCTGCCGTGGTGACCTGCTCAGGTGCATGGTTGGTCTTTCTGGGCTTTCCCCTGCCGGGTCTCCAGCTTGCCACAGCCGTTCGCTAAAACTAAATGCTAAAACTGGTCGCTAAATTTCCTGGGCCATTTTTCAAGATATTTTTGGAGATCTAAATTTGCCCTCTTCAAATTTCTGCCCTATTCTCTGCTGCTTTGCAGCAAAAAGTTGTATTCCTGCCCGGGCTGATCTTCTTTAACAAAATAAAATGTCTGTGCAACTGTCATGTGAAACAGATTATATCAGGGATGGTGTGGCCCACACCTCCTCTCCAGACCAGCGCTGAGTAATCCCGTAGTCACCGAGATCACACGTCAGCCAGGGCGGTAATTGAGGTTGGATGCCCAGCTTGTCCCCTCCTTCCCTTCTCCCCTCTCACCTCCCTGCTGTACCTGGATCTCTTTAAACTTCCTCCAGCTCACCTCAAATCCCAACATCCACTCTCCTGGAGCCAACGTCCGTTCTCAGCTTCTCATGGGAATCTTGTTGGCGGGACTAACCACTTATCCAAACCCCTAGCATTCGGCAAGCAGGTTTTGAGCTAACTCTGGTCTCTTTTAAATTGTTTCTGCACTTGTCATAACAAATGCATGGCTAGAAATGGGGTTTCTGAAATGCGAACAGGTGCAGAGTGAGGCTTGCACCGCACAGGATTGGGTGGAGGTCTGGGCGCACCGAGCTCTGTCCCTGTAAATGCCGTGGTGTAGTCTGGAGAGATGTGCAGAGGCTGCTAACAATCGTCCAGGAAAACCTCTTCAGAGAGATGCTTTAGATAGGAGAAAAGATGCAGACATTCCTGGTGAAGGGATCCGGGCAGTGGTCCCACCCTGTGTGAAAAACCCAAGGCCGGCAGCTCTCCTGGGGCACGTCTCCCAGCGGAGCAATCTTCAGCAGAAAGGCAGCACTGCTGTGAAAAGTACCTTCTTTCCAGTGATCTCATGGTTTCTGTTTTTCAGAACTAGGGAAGGAGAGGAAGGAGACAGCATAGCTCATAAATTACTTAGTAAGAACATCCACATTTTTCAGCAGAAAAAAAAATAATCTGATGCAATGGAATTCAGAGTCCTCTACTTTCATGTGTGAAACAACAGAGATGCTGGGAGGGTAATAGAATGATACAAGAACAGTGAAAAGGTGGAGGGAAGAATCTCATCCTCACTGCTCATTTCTGTCATGAATTAAATTCTGCTCTCCAGTTACCCTTTTGTTCTGTAGAAGCCACAACTTTTCAGCTCCAGGATCAGACCGACACTAAAACATTGCAGAGGCATTTTCTTCCTGGAAATTGTCTTGAGTTTCTGTTCTGCAGGTCTACAGCAGCTGTCCCTGGAAGAACACCAGCTTTGGGGAGATGCTATTACTTTAATGGTGATAGCTCAGACACTGAAGTGTTTATAAGAAGGCCTGTGGATGGAGGATCGCGCTCTAAAAAGGGCTGTCTGGAATTTCTGATGCTTCTTGCGGCAGACTTGTCTCACGTATTATTTGCCTTGCAGGAGCTCTTGCCAGATCAATCAGATCAGAGATGCATCGCACTAAACCCTGTGGGAACATAGCTGCTCACCCTTAGACCTGCAGCCTAAACCAATGTGGAGGGGCAAAGAAGAAAGAAGTTCGTGCCAGAAATTGACTGTTGCATCAGCGAGCAAGGTGTTGTAGGTTGTGTATTGGAGGTGAGCTAAAGAGGAAGGCATGAGGGGTTTCAGAGCAGAACAGTATCCGTGCAAGCAGGCAGGCTGGGAGAGAGCACAGAGGTGGAGTGGGAAGGTCTCTGGAGGGTAGGAGGGGACTTCGCCTGAAATATTGACCAAAGTGCAGTGATGTTGCAATATAGGCTGCAAAACAGAGAAGTAAAATTGAAATTTATTTCTGAGCATGTTTTACACTCTCTATTTTTTCCTTCCTAGCCTCAGGTCCCTCTATACCAACACTAACTCATAAGTTGTGCCCGGCAGAGGCCAGATTTCAGTCTATGGCTTTCCACTTGCTGGTCTCTGCTGTAAAAAACAGCACCTAGGAAATATCAGAGACAGTGTCTCAACTCGGAGAGAGGTTGGCTTTCCTTCCGTCTCCCCCAGCTCTTAGACCAGGCTCAAGACTTTGCCTCATTTTACCATAAAAAAAAAAAAAAAAAGATTGCCACATGCTTTTCTGTCTTCTGAAACAGCAGCTGCAATTCTCTGCCTTGCAGTCCCCAGTGGCAGGGAGCTCCCCAGGCCACGTCTCCTGGCCTCCTTCAGTTCTTTTGTTACAGACCAGAGTCCTCCCCCTCTCTAAGTGCTCACCCCTTGTTCCCATGTGACATGGGGATGCTCAGGTATTTGTTGGTCTTCTGCTGGGTTTCTGCTCACCTCTGACCCAGCGTGTTTGGCTGGGTTGCTCAATCCCCCCTTTATCTACACGTTGCTCTTTGCCCTACCGAGTCCTGCAGAGACGACACCTAGAGATTGGCACCGCTGCCTCCAGCCGGTGGGACAACATGAACCAAATACCTTCCCCTACCAGACTCAAAATTTTCCAGAGCAAATTGGAGGTTAGAGCACCCACTCCATGTTTCTGCAAAGGAAAGGAAAAGAGAAAGAGTCAGAGTGTGTACAAATGCCCATGGCAGGGAACAGTGACAAAGCAGAAGTTGCAGTCTCTGGTCCTGCGCTGCAGAGACAGTCCCTGCTGAAGCCATTTGGCCGGCTCTTTCTGAGCAGGGACAAAGAGCTGACTTTGTATTTTATGAGCAGCCTGTTTCCTTGTATTCCAAAAATAAAAATGGCAGAGAAGTTACTGTCCACTAACTTTCCCGTTCTCCATAGCTGTCTCACATTTTCTAGGTAATCCTAGCCTCCTAGTTCGATGAATTGGTTACAGATCACGTATTAGTGTTTTTTTTCTAGTGCATCCAAGCTTTTGAAAGATCCATCAAGGACACAGGAATCCTATCCTTCCAGGATACTCTGCCAAGTATCAGAAGAGCCCAGTAACAGAACTTGGTCATTCATTTAGGAAGTTTCTAAATGAGGAGAACTATTCAGAGGCCCTGAGGCTACAGGCCAGGTAGGTGGAACTCCATAGGGAAACATAAACCAAGGGAAGTCTTAGAGAGGATGGCAGGAGAGTGGGCCTAAGTGATGAATGAAAATATTTTCCTTCATTAAAGGCATTAAAGGTCTGTGCCCTAGCCTCTACAAATATTGGGTTTTTTCATTTGCTTTCATCTTGTGTCGAGCACCACAGGGAGAGTGGGGCTGCCAGGGAATCAGTTAGGACTTGCTGGTTGTGAGCTCTGGCTCCTAAGAACAGCCTGGGCTGGTCTGTGTCATTTGGCAGCTGGCCTTGGTGGACCAGGTGGGGATAGCCACAGCATTACCATCATCCGTACACCTCACTTCTTGGTCCCTGTCATCTCCCTATCTTTGCATTTATGGCTTTGGACAGGAGCTGTAGGAGTGGCTGTTCCAGCTCTCCCACCCACTAACACTTTCCCATGCCAGAGAGAGTCGAGCAAGGGAGCTGCAGCCAGTTTCTGCTCCTTCTGTGTCTCGTGGCTCAGGATGAGGTTGGAATGGCTGAAGTGAGGGTAGCAGGCAAGAGAGATGAGGTTTGTACTGATATGATGAGAGGCGATGGGTATAAACTGGAGAGGGGCAGATTTAGACTAGACATAAGGAAGAATTTCTTCACCATGAGAGTGAGGAGGCCCTGGCCCAGGTTGCCCAGGGGAGCTGTGGCTGCCCCGTCCCTGGAGGGGTTCAAGGCCAGGCTGGATGGGCCTTGGGCAGCCTGAGCTACTGGGAGGTGTCCCTGCCCGTGGCAGGGGTGGAACGGGATGATCTTTAAGGTCCCTTCCAAGCCGAACTGTTTGATGATGCTGTGGTTCTTTGATTCTACAAGCCCGCACGCTGCCCTGCGCTGGCGGGTGGGCGGCTCTCGGGTGCCGAGGGGCAAGGGTGCAGAAAGCTGGAGGCGATCCGGCTGGATTCCCAGGGTGGAACAGCAGCCAGGGCTGTGCCAGCTGAAATCCTCGGCATCGTTTAACGGGAGGAGGCAGGGCCAGCCTGCCCTCGGTCCCTGCCGCTCCCCAGCACCCGCTGCTGAAGGACCAGGGGGTGAGTTTTGTAAGGAACGTCCAAAAACTGGGGCCGGAGGGGCTCGGGGCTTCACCCCCGTCGCGCTCCGCAGCCCCGGTGACCGTCCCGGTGACAGTCCCGGCGGCATCACCGGGCGTGGAGCGACACCCAGCGGCGGCGGGCGGTTCTGCTCATGGAGTCATGGGGTGGTTTGGGCTGGAAGGGACCTCACAGCCCATCCAGTCCCACCCCTGCCATGGGCAGGGACACCACCCCCTGGATCAGGGGCTCCAAGCCCCATCCAACCTGGCCCTGAACCCCTCCAGGGATGGGGCAGCCACCCCTGCTCTGGGCAGCCTGGGCCAGGGGCTCCCCACCTGCACAGTGAAAGATTTCTAATAGCTCATCTAAATCTCCCCTCTTTCTACTGAAAACCATTCTGCCTCGTCCTGTCCCTGCCCTCCCTGATCCAGAGCCCCTCCCCAGCTTTCCTGGAGCCTCGTTCAGCACTGGAAGCTGCTCTAAGGTCTCCCCAGAGCCTTCTCTTCTCCAGGCTAAACAACCCCAGCTCTCTCCCAGCCTGTCCTCTAGGTCCGAGGGTGCTCCAGCCTTCGGATTATCTTTGTGGCCTTCCCTGGACTCCCTCTAACAAATCTTTGTCCTTCCTGTGCTGAGGACTCCAGAACTGAACACGGGAGTTTATTTAATGGAAATCTCCTCCTTGCCATCCTTCTGTTATATTCCCACAGCATCCCTCAGTGGCAGAATATTCCCGTTGCTAAGTCTAAAGGCAGCTAATTGAGGCATCTCAAGCCAATATTCACGAAGATGATCACAGAATCACAGAATAACCAGGTTGGAAGAGACCCACCGGATCACCGAGTCCAATCAGAGGGCTAGAACACCCTCCATGTGAGGACAGCCTGAGAGAGATGAGATTGTTCACCCTGGAGAAGAAAGGCTGCGAAGACACCTTATGGTGACCTTGCAGTACTGAAAGGGGCTACAGGAAAAGTTGGGAGGGGCAGGGGTAGGATCACAGGATCACCAGGTTGGAAGAGACCCACCGGATCATCGAGTCCAACCATTCCCGTCAATCACTAACCCATGTCCCTCAGCACCTCGTCCACCCGTCCCTTAAACCCCTCCAGGGAAGGGGACTCAACCCCCTCCCTGGGCAGCCTCGGACAGGGACCAATGACCCTTTCTGTGAAAAATTTGTTCCTAATGTCCAGCCTGACCCTCCCCTGGTGGAGCTTGAGGCCATTCCCTCTCGTCCTGTCCCCTGTCCCTTGGGAGAAGAGCCCAGCTCCCTCCTCTCCACAACCTCCTTTCAGGTAGTTGTAGAGAGCAATGAGGTCTCCCCTCAGCCTCCTCTTCTCCAGGCTAAACACCCCCAGCTCTCTCAGCCGCTCCTCATAAGGCCTGTTCTCCAGCCCCTTCCCCAGCTTCGTCGGGACTTTAAGCTGAAAGAAGGGAGATTTATATCAGATACTAGGAAGAAGCGTTTCACAGCGCGGGTGGGGCGGCCCTGGCGGGGGCTGCCCGGTCCCCGGGGGCTGCAGGGGGCTCGGCGCCGCGGGGCCCGGGGTGGGTCTGGGAGGCCTTCCAGGTCGCTCCCCACCGCCCGTCGGGACCAGCGCGGGGGCAGCCGCGCCGCCAGGGGGCGCGCGAGGCGCGGGCGGGGCGGGGGGCGCTGCGGGGCTTCCCCCCCTTCCTGCTCGGCGGTGGCTCCGCCCGGCGCGATGCGGAAGCGCCGTCCCCCCCCCCCGCCATTGGCTCGGCCCAGCGCGCGGCGCTCCCATTGGCCCGGCGGCGCGCGGCCGCGGCGGCGATTGGCGGGGAGGGCGGGGGGGGCGGGGCCGGCGCGCGCTGCCCCCGCCCCGCAGCGCCCCCCGCGGCCAGTCCCCATGCGGCCTGGGCGCCGCCCGCCCGCCGGCCTCGAGCAGCAGCCCCCGCGGGGCCCGGACATGGCGAGCGGCGGCCCGCGGCGGGAGGAGCCGGCGGAGGGCGGCGGCCGGCGCTGGGGAGCGCAGCACGCCGGGGCGCGGGAGCTCGCCGAGCTCTACTCGCCAGGTGCGGCGGGGGGGACCGGAGTTGGGGGGGACCGGAGAGATCGGGACCGGGACCGGAGAAGGGGGGGTGACGACTGGGACCAGAATCAGAATCGGAACCAGTGCGAGAGGGCGGTGGGGGGAACCGGGACCGGAGGTGGGGGGGGACCGGGACCGGAGAGGGGGCTCCGCTCGCCCCGGGGCCGTTGGGGTGTGGGGAACCGGGGCCGCCCGCATCCCAGCCGGTCGGAGCTGGACCGGGCGGCGGGCGCGGCCCCGGCTCCATCGCGGGTCCCTCCCGGGGCCACGAGACCGAAATAAACCCTCAGCCATCCCCCCGCCCCTCTGTGAGGAGCCGTGTCCGCCGCTGTAGCGTCTGGAGTGTAGATTTTCCAACCAGCGCCTGTGTGGAATCGCAGAATAGTTTGGGTTGGACGGGACCTTAACGATCACCCAGTTCCATCCCCTGCGCTGGGCAGCGGCACCCCCACCGGGCCCCGAGCCCCCGCAGGGACGGGGCAGCTCCCCTGGGCAGCCTGGGCCAGGGCCTCACCCCTCTCCTGGGGAAGAAATTCCTCCTTATGGCTAGTCTAAATCTGCCCCTCTCCGGTTTATGCCCCTCCCTTTGAAAATAACCCCCAGAGTTAACCTGTCTGTCCAGATGCAGGTGTACAAATTTGGTTGCTAAGGAAGGTAATAACAGGCGTGTTGTTCGGGATGTTTGTTATGTGAACTACTTCACACCTCACAAAGGGGCAGTGGGATGTTTGAAGTTTTCTTTTGGTCTTATCTTACTGAAGCTCGTGTTTGCCAGATCTCAAATGAAGTGACAGCAGCTATTTGATTATGCTGGGAAAAGAATTGCAGGCTTCTTATAATAAAATATGTGATTTGACTTTAGCTCACAGACTGAGCAATAGTAGTTATTCTTGCTGTTCCCAGTGAATTCATTTGCAGGTTTAGAGGAGGGGAAGACAGGTTTTCAGCATCTTGCGGTTTCCAACAGGTCAGCAGAACAGCTTATCTTGTGTGTTCAAGGCAATTACTGGAGAAGCAAATGTTCTTACTTCCACAGAGCCAAGTAATGATAAGAAAACAAATGCGATCATTAGTTTGTCATTTTTCTAGACTGTTCAGGGCACGTCTGCCCATTTCGGCTTGTACTGGTGACCTCTGCCTTGCTGTGAGAGAAGGTGCCATGTGACGTCTTTCAACTGGTCTGGATGCACAGTTGTGATCTAAGCAGTGACCGATTCCTGTGCTTTACAGAAAAGCAATCACTGACTTGATCTTTACACTATGCTCTTTCTCATAAGGAAAATATTTTCCTCCCCAAACAACTTGGTACTCTTATCACTGGCTGTAGGTGGAAATTGATTGGAAGTCTGTGAAGCAGTGTATGTGCTGTGATACCTGTCAGCAGGGACCTGTGATAATTTGGTTGTGGGGTTTTCGCTGGTGTTACAGAAATAAGTTACATAAACAATGTCAGAATGTGTTATGGTGGAAGCACATGATTTTGAACCATGGAATACTTAAGACCAGGGGTTACATATAGGTGTGCAGGGTAACTATGGCTCTGGAGTGTTTCCATGATTTCTTTAGGCATATATTTGTGTCTTTGGCACTTATTCCTTTATGTAGAGCATATGTTTAAATTTGAGTGCTCTTCATACACTCCTTTGACTGATTTGCCTTCCCAATCTGCCCAGAGCTGTGGCTGCGCTTCTGGACTCGAATACCTGCAGGCAGCCGTCTCGCAATCCCCGAGTTCCCAGTGCGGTGGTGTTGGCACAGGCTGGCCTCATGGGATTTGTAAGGAGCCTAGCGTTTCCCCAAAGCCAGCTAATTGTTCCGTGAGGATCTACCCACTTAGCTCCTCTAATCAGGGAGTGGTTTTCTTATGTAGGAAGTGAGTGTTAATTAACTCTTACTTTCATGGCTCCAGGGATTTCTTTATAGAATCTCCCACATTATGACCTGATGCTGTCTTGAAATATGCTGGTTCTTGTGTCTTAATTTGATTTAACTACTATTTCCTTTGCTACTGCAGAGGATGTTAATTTATGTACTTGTGGCCTTTCTAGAACAAAACTCTGAATTGTAAAAGTCTTTGTTCACGCTTCTTTAAAATATTGTGTTGTGGGCATGTTGGAGCTAATATTGATTCTCCTTTGATGTTCCTAGTTTCCTTTTCATTGCATGGTATAGTTGAGAAGGACTTGATTTAGCAGTTAGGAGGAGAAATTTGACCAGAGCATAGAGGAGGAGCAGGAAAGAAGCTTATGTCCTGAACACATGCCAGACAGGTGAGCATAACTCTGCTCCTGCGAGAGGGTGTACACCTCACACATAGTCCTCACCGATAGTTCGGCTGCCCCTTGCGTTGCCCCAGACTCGCGCGGTGCAGTGTCTGAGGCTGCAGGAGGGAATGGAGAATGGCCTGCAGGGTTAGCTGCTCCGGGTACCCCTGGACAAAGCTTCCTGAAATAGGTGAAGACTGACCTGTCTGCTCCTGAGTATGTTAAGAGCTAAATACAGCCAGGGCCCTTCTGGGCCGAGGTGGCAGCCGAGGTCTTCTTCTTGGAATTAGGCATTAAAGGTTTGTTTCTGATGCTTTAATCCGTATGGGTCTGGCATTGAGCTTTCTCTTGCTCTCAGTGTCATTGCCGTGAGAGCATCTAGCAGCGATCGACAGGCGGAAGCTTTCTGCTGCCAATCTAAATAGTCAGAGTGTTACCATACTCTGATACGTCTGTTCTCTTTTTATAAGCAATAAGTGAGGTTTTTATAGAGGTACAAAGTAGTACAGCTAGGTACAAGAGAGAATTTGTGCCAGTTCTTTCTGTGTGCCTATCCTGTCTCTTGTCATCTTGGAATGTGTGAGAGGTCGTAGCCTTCTGCCTGGGAGCAGGAAGGCAAAGACAAGACTGCAGGCATTGAGTAAGTAAGATTGAGAAGCACACTTGCAATGTTAGGAAAGCAATTCTAGGGCCACTATAATACAGGATGATGATTTTCCTTGTTAGTACAACAGCTTTATTTACAAGCTCTGAGATTTGAAATGTTACAGATCATAAGGTGATTTATTGTTTCCAGATTCAGACATACCAGCAGCAGTGAATATTGAATGAAATGCAAATTTGAAAAAAGATGAGATGCAGAGGAACAGTATGCCAGCAACCGCAGGGAAAAGGAAACTAGGACAATGTGAGATATCTGATTTGTCCCTGTTATTTGGGCAAAGGCAGAGGGAAGGGCTTAGTAGTGACTCAGAAAAGAGCAATGTCATTTAACAAAATGTGCACACTTCCTATGGATAAACTAAGTTTCTGTTTCAGTTCCCTGCTGGACAAATGGAGGGAGTCATCCAGGCAGTAGAATAGTCTGTATTATTTTAGATTTCAAAATGTCCTCCCAGATGAAAGGTAAACCATGCTTTTTTCCTTTTTTTTTTTTTTATTTTCCAACAGGAAAGAGACTACAAGAATGGATCTCTGTCATCTTATGCTTCTCTCTGATCTGTTTCAATTTTTACAATCTTCTCTTCTACTTGAGACTGGAACACACACCCTTTGTTATTGTTGGAATATGTAAGTAGGCACTGTTCCCTGCTCTGAGCAAGGCAAGACTGTTCTAATGCTGGTAGCAAATGTGTCATCGTTTAGGCCTGACTTACTGCTGGAAAAGGACGTTTGTGCATGTGCATTTGTGGTGCCTCTGAAACTGAGTCCATCTGCAAAAATTGTTACTGCTTTCTGTCTTTTATCTCGGTGACTTCTTAGTATCCCAAAAGTGAGTTTTTTGGCATAGCTGTTGAAGTTTGGTGTCAGTCATTGCAGGCGTGAGGACTGCTGGGAGGGAAGATAGCTGTCCAGACTGTCAGAACGGGAAGCAAAATACATTGGGGATTGATAACTGAAACAGTATTTTGGTGTATTATGCTTTGGTGCAGGGTGTGAAGTTTGGCCGGGTATGAAAAGGGTCTCCACAACATTCATTACATCATTCAAAGCCTAAACCTGTGCAGAGCTTCAATGTTGCTAAACCGGCAGAGTGAAAAGTGTCAGTGTTTACATGATCTTTGTTATTAATGTAGTGCTGAAACGCTGTTGCACAGAAACCTCCCTGGGAACAGGCAGAAGGGAGGGCGCTTCACCAGTCTGCTGTTGTACTTGTGATGCATGTTGGATGCTAACCTCTTGTGTTATGTTTGTGTTTTCATATCAGTTGCCTTTTTAGCTGAAAGAACATACGGTGCCATTCATTTGGACACCATATAAGCCAGAGAGGTGTTCAGCTTCTGCTTTTCATAGCAGAAGTAACTTTTCTGTAAACTGTGTGAGGTGGTGTGTTTAAAAGAGAGTGGTACTTGTTTGTAATTGGTGTTATATTGCGAATTATTAAAAAAAACAACCAAACAAGCGGCAGATTCAAGTAGTGATCAATGCTGTGAATTTCTGTCATAGCAGAGAAGTGGCAATTCCTGGTGTCTGTTTTAAAGGTTCTTGGCTGGGTGTTAGTGGTGAGAGGGAGCAGTGTCCTCCCACTGTGAACCATTCTAGCTCACTTGCCCAGCTTAGTCTTGCCTGCTCTCAGCTGATGAGGTGGGGGTGTTGGGGAGGGATGGAGAAGAATGATGAGGACAGATGTAGACAAGAGAATCTGTAATGATGGTTAACCTGTAGTGCAATCTGTCTGCAACTGGCTTTCATCTCAGAGTTAATATTGATAAAAGCTTGAGTTCTCTGATATCCTAGTTACCAGTTTGACTGATAAAGCAGCCAATTAACTGATAATATTATTTAAGCAGTAGTGAATGATTAAAGTAGCAGAATCTGGATTCTGTGTAAACAAAGTTGTGTAGAAGTAACTGATAGTGTGTATAAAAATGAGTGCTATAAAATAATAAGTCGTGTGCGCTATCTTGTTCTGCTGTCTTCCTTCCATACGTTATTTCTCCAAATAAAGTGTGAATCATGTCTATCGTTCCCAGTGATGATTAGGTTTTTATTAAGATGTGTGAAACTTGCCCCCATAAATGCCCCGATTCCTAAATACCACAATGGGTAAGATAGGGAATATTGAGTCACAGACCGTGTCAGATGTGCTCCCATTGAAAACTTTCCTGAAGTTTAGATTAGATTAGAATATTGACCTTTGAATTGAGATCACAAAATAAACACTCTGCTAATAAAGACCTAGCTCTAGGTCAAGTTCACATCAGGTCAGTGATCCAGTGCGCTGGATCTGATCTGCTGCACAGACTTGTTCATTAAGATGAGTTGTTGAGATCCCACGTATATTCTTATATAAATACATATTTTCTTTTAAGAAATTGAGTAGTTTGACCCTTCTGCTTCAGTTCACCTAGCCTAAACCCTGTATCTATAATTAAAGGCTGTGTTATTTTTTTTTTTTCCATGCTTTTAGGGACACACGTAATTGTAATATGGGTAATACTGTAAATATCTTAATCTAGAAATTCTTGGGGCAAAACGTTCTGTTCCTCCTCTTGCTGGCAGTCCGGGAGGCCTTACTTCCTTATGTGATGTGAGCAGACAGTCTGCTAAGAATGGAGCTGGCGTGGCCTGCTGTCATTTGCTGTGCTGAATCACCCGCAGACACTTGCACTGTGGAGTGAGGGAAGGCAGTCGAGAACTTTGTGGCATTGTTTCAGAATTGCTTTTGAACTGGGTTGTATTCTGTTTACTAAAGACGATCTTGCTGGAAAGGAAAAGGAACCCATGTGAGTGTCTTGTCTTTCAGGCTGCTTTAGCAGAGGCAGGAGGCAATTCCCTTCACTGTCAAAAAAGAAAGACCAGGCAGAGGATGGATTTTTGTTTCTGTGCTAAATCAAATCATGCTTATTCTGAAGCCTTCCGCTGCTGTGGAGTTATGAAAATGTTCTTCTTTTTGTGCAAGCTGATGACTGGGTAGTCTTGATCTGGATGTTTTATTTGCATGCACACTGTTAACTCCAGGGTAAGCCTGCTTAGAAAGGCTGGGTGTGATGCACGGTTAACACCCTCAGTTTTTCAGCTGCAGATGAACTGGCCTGTTGCAGCCTCTGCCCCCCTAATGGAAGCTCAGCAGTGCCAGGGACAAGACTGGCCATAGGTATTAACTCATGTGATAAGTGGAAAAACCTCACCAAAACTTGTAAGATTACACTTCAAAGCTCTTACACCTTCAGGTGAGTTTGTGGTGTCCAGCACATTATTCAATATAAATGAGTTATATGTATATAAATAGATAGTATATTAATAGCATCTAGATAAAAAGTTTGGCAGGTTACACCGTGGATTCTGGTTTTCATTTTCCCCTCCCTCTTCTTGTCTTTGTGTAGGGCTTTAAAGCCTTTTTTCCAAATTAGTTGACTGGTTTCTGACATTTGACTTTTATCTACAGCCACGTTTGTTCTTAATAGATGCTGTGTATTGCAGTCTTAAAAATTAGTGAAGCTTGTGTTACAGCCTGTTTATATTCATAAGAGCTGCCCCACATAGTGCAGTTATCTTTAGACACAATACAAGATACAGTTAATCATTACTGACTTCAGAGATGGTGAACTAATTTTTTTAAACCGTTTGAGGTACATGTTTCATTATTACAGATGTTGTGGCTTCACGAGAGAGAGCACACAGAAAGAAATCGCTTGGTTCACTTTCAGATTAGAAACTTGTTCTGATCAGGGCCCCAGAGCTTTTTATTTCAAGCTTGAGTAGCTCTGCAGAGCTGCACTTGGTTAGCTGCATTGCGGAGCCAGTTGATGAGCGTGTAGTACCTATGAAAGCTCTGACACACGTTGAAGTAAAAGCACTCTAGAGACCGTGAATGCTTTATGGATGGACTGCTGTGCATGTGGATCAGCCGCTTCAAAATCCTGCTTTTGGTAGGTGAATATTTGCTTTAGGACCTGTTCCTGTTCAACTCCAGGGGAGATGGTATCACGGATTCCTTGGAGAGTTCCTTTTGCTGGTGGCTTCTGGCAGTGTCACAAGCTGTGTAGTTTCTGCCTCAAGGCTGGTGTTCAGCTCTGTCACAGAGGTGAGAGATGCACCCCTAAGAAGTTTTTTATCTCTTCAACGTCTTGTACCTCAAATGTCCCACTCTCATTTGGCTTTGTTCTGCCTGTGCCTGGGAGCAGTCAGGTTGTGGGAAGTGGTGAGTGACTTACTTACCAGAGAAGCCCTTCGTTATGGCTGCAAGTAGTAACTTCTCAGTTTGGTGCTTAACTGAGGGAGGAGCAGGGGTTTGTGTCACAGAAAAGCTTTGTATATAAGCAGGAGCAAAGCCATCTTGTGTCAATGTGTTTATTAGATAATTATGCTGCACTTCCAGCTCTGCGACCCACAGTCAGGCAGATGACTTGGCTGACTGACTGTGCCACTGTCACGCTCTGGCGTGTCCCCTGACTCAGAGCAGAGGCTCTCACGCAGCGGGTGCTGCCGTGCTGGTAGGCTCACCCACACAAAGGATCACAAGTATGGAGGGCTGAAAAAGAACGGCTGTCGTGTTCACTTACTTGAAAACGTGTGCTACTGGCTTTGGTCTCCCTGTATACTAGACCCTTTTCTTTTCTCCTAATTTGTCAATCTGCTTTCAAAAAGAAGATACCCTGGTGTTTTGAGGAAGTTCTGCAGTTCACTTCTTGACAGCAACGCCTCCTTCCCCTGTGTTTTCTGACACTCACCTCGTTTTCAGATGTAAGCTGTAGATGGGCTGATCCTCTGTCCTACCACTCAGCAGGCTGGAGTAGAAATGATGTGTACAGAGCAGCATTTCTCTAATGCTTTACTCGCCTTGCTTCAAGTGAGTGTGTGAATACACTGCAGTTCATATGTATCGATACTGCAGATCTTCTACTTTTCTGACTTTGATTAGCTCCTAAGGTTGGTAGCCCTGAATATCAGTTACCTTGCACTCCCAACCTTGATGACAGCGTCAAGATCTTACTCCACCTCAGAGAAGTGGTTGAACACCTGTGCCTTGGTTTTCCTGCTTTAACTAGAGGCAGTGCTGGGTACGTCAGAATATCGAGTTCAGTTCATTTGTCTGATGTGCCTTCTGAGTCTGGGAACAGGATGCAAACAAAGGGTTATGATGTAGTCGTTTAGAAACCTTTGGCAGAGTTTTTGCTCTTTCATTACAACTGGTCAGACACAGCTGCTGAAGCGAGCAAGCCCTTCTGCATTACAGCTGAAATATGATTTCTGGTACTTATTTTTTTTTTTCCATATTGCTGGAGTATAATGTACTGCTTCAGGCACCCTTCATTCTTTCCTCTTAGCTTTCTACCAGCTGACATCTAAGTAACATGTGAAATACCTATTGAACTGGCAGCATTTTGCCTCTGTTTTTGTTGTTGTTCTTGCTGCTGTTTCAAGCTTGGGATAATGCAGTGTGCTGGAGGCGGTTCGGGCTAATAGGGTGATTACCTCAGCAAGAATGGTATTTTAGTTGTTGCAAAGTGAAGTGTTATTTGGCTATCTTCCCCTTGCCTCAAGTCTATTTGCTCTTTCAGCTGCTAGGTGCAGATCTAAAGCTATTGGGCTCCACCCTGCCTCACTGTAGCTTACTTCTGTGTTGTGAAACAAAAACAAGAGTATAGAATTTACTGTTTATGATAAATAAGCTGTCTTCAGTGCAATGAGATTATACATAAAGGATGAAGTGTCTCCTGTTGCATTTAAGAGTTTGGGCCAACTAGATAAATTAATCCCCACGGCTCAATTGATAATAATAAAAAAATAAAGCCTTCTGGGGTAGTAGGTGCCATACTCATGCTGATTTTATTTCTCCCTTTTTGAAGCTGGAAGGTGGGGAGAAGGACTGCAGAGGTGAGGGATCAGCTAAGCAGAAAGTAACCAGAAGGAGGGCTATAGCTGAAATATGCTGTGCTGCATGCACTGTAGGTAACTGCTGAAGAAGAGTATTTTCATCAATAGTAACAGAACAACCTTGTCCTCTTCCGTGCTCTGAAAACTACCTGCTCTTTAATAATCCTGTTGATGTTACACTAACTTCATTGAACTGGACTAGGCACCATGATTGGATCAGGAAAACTAGGCAAAGTCCAGATCAGAGCCAGAGTAAACAGAGGTTCTGTGGTTGATGGGGAAGGAGACACATTCATTGCTTTGTTTACTGGCACAACTCAGGTTGTTTTTGAGTTTCTGTGAGAGTGGGAGGAGTAAGGAGATGCCTTGGAGTCAGAGGAAGATAAACCAGTATACCAACAATTTTAACTTTTTATTTGAATTACGAGTGAGTCAGAATTGTCTTGCCTAGTGTCTTAGCAGGCAGAGGGGTACCCGACAATCACAAAAAACTGCAGTACTGTGAGGAGCTGTGCTTGAGGAAAGTTTTCAGACACATGGAGAAATAAATGCTGGCTAGTGGAGGAAAAAGCCAGGAATTCTCCTAGCTTCACAGACAGCTGAGTGAGAGTCGGTGAGGCAGACAGAGCAAAAAATAAATTTCCTGTGTCACCTCTGGTTTTGTAACTCCCTGCTGTTTCTGGTACAAAGGCTATGTTACAGTGGGCAGCTTTTATAAACAACCTGATTTTTGTAAATACCAGTGAGGAAAATGAAAGAATTAAGTTCCAGCCAGTCTGACCTGGCCCTATGACTGCTTCTCTGAGACCTGCCAGACATGCCAGTAGTAGGTGACTGTGCCTTATGCTCTGGGCACCAACTCGGAGTACGGAATTGCTAACTGAGCTGCATTGAAATATATATTTTGAACACATCATCTTCATATTTCTGTTGCTGACAATAGACTGCAGGATCAGTATATAGTGCTTTAATTGACGTGAACCTTGTATACAGTTTTGAGGGATTTGCACTGAAATCAGGCAGTGTCAATTCTCAGGTATCTCATATTTGCACAATACGCAGTAGCTGTTCTGAAATCTGGGTCGTGTTTCTGCTGAATCCTTTCAGCCAGACCTGCAGGTACGAAGTGCGTTGCCTTCCCTTTCAGAGCCTGAATGCTGGCTCTGCAGAGTCTCGCCAAGTATGGCTGTTTAGATATTCACCAGGTGGTCAGTCTCAGAAGAAATAAGCGGAAAGATCTTTTTCATGTTTTTATTAAACTGAGGGGACGGCACTGTGGTGAAAAAGATCTCAGTTCTTAGTCTGGTTTGTGCTTCAGCAAATCTAGTCTCCATGCAGACTTGGTTAATACCTTGAAAACTGCTCAGAGCAAGATGTGCAGGCTTGAACGGGCACCTCTTGGTGTTTCTGTTGTTTAAAGGGCAGGGTCTGATTGTCCGAAATCCCTCAAGCATAGAGGTCCCAAGGCAGTAGCTCACTCTTTGCTGTGTTGCTATAGTCGCATTGCTATGTTGCATGCCACATTCCTCCAGCCTCTCCGTTAAAACCAAGGTAACTTCTTCAGCAATCTTCTCTGAATTTTCTTCCTTAAGAGCACAAAGAGCATGGCAGTAGAGCTCACACAGGAGGGAATCCTGAGCTGTGTCGGAACCTTCATTACTAGAGGGACTGGGAACTGGGGGTAGGATAACTTTTGCAGGTGAAGAATGGTAGGTGTCTGTTAACACCGTCTGACAGATCTGTGGCTAGCTGGAAAATATACAGCTGCTCTGATCAAAAACCATCTCTTACATACTCTTAAATGTCAGGATTACCCAGAAACTTGGATAAGTAGGTTGTATAAAACATGAAGGCAGAAATAGGACTTCACATGCCAGAACTGAAAATCATCTTTACTTGACTGCAGTTTTAAAGTCATTGTGGCTGGCAGCTAGAAAAAATCTTTACGCTTAATGCAACAACCTCCATTTAATGGTTTATCTGACTTAGTATGCAGGTATCATAAGTGTAATGTCCCTTACAGAGACGTGTTCCCATGATTTCTGGGGCCTTGCATATGGCTTTGTGGATGCCATAGTCTTTAAGGTGTTTGATGTTTCAGTCTTATTTTGTATTTGGTATTACTGTAACCAGGAATGCCTTCTTAATTAATGTAGTCATTGGAGTTTAGCGCTATCTGTTTACAGGCATAAGGGGGGGAAGAGGAAGAATCTGTAGATAGTATTATCCACTGAGATGGCTTTAACAGCTGTTTAATAGCTAAGTAATCTCTTAAGCACTGCTGAAGAAGAAAAGGGTAGGTAGATCTAAGCAACTCAGTTCTAACTTATTAGTGTTTTCCATAGCAGCAATTGTAAAGATTTGTCAGGCTTTTCTGTAGAAGATGGGTTAAACACAGGATCTGTAGATTTAATGGAGATTGTAACTGTCTTGTTAACCTCTTACTCCTAGTTGCCTGACCTTAGATTTATTGAGTAGACCTTAAATAGATTGAATAGATATCATGTAGTTGAAAATGTCTAAGTTGGAGGTGGATAAACAAGTAAACCCGTAAAACAAGCATAAAGTGTGAATGTGTAAGTAAAAATGCTTTTGTGTGTCTAACTGTCTCTCCTCATTCAAGTTGCAGGAGCTATTACGGCTGACTTTCTATCAGGATTATTTCACTGGGGAGCAGATACCTGGGGATCTGTGGAGCTACCCATAGTTGGAAAGGTTTGAGATTCTTATCCTTAAGCTTGAAAAAGTTATGAAATACTCTTCTGAAATACTTCAAGTATCACAGTGTGTGTAAGATGAACCTTTCCTGAAGTCCTGCCAGCATAATGAGCTTCCCCTGCCCAGAACCCGTATCCACTAAATGGCACCCGGTATTGTTGGTGAAGTTAGGTGACGTGAACACAGTGACACTGCTGCATTTTATCACCTTGTGTATTCAGATGTAATTTCTTCTCCTAGAGAATACTTTTGCATAGTCCATTTGACTTATATGGGTTTGTCTCATTGTTTAATGTGCATCCAGTCTGTTAATGCTGTCATCTGTACCCTATACAAAGTGCTAGGATGAGTTTTCTTGGTTTATGCCGCGTAGCAAGTTACTAATACTCCTGAATATTGTCTGTGAAATTAGAATGCTGATGCTCAGTTCTCGAGACCTAGCAACTAAAGATCCTAAGTGAAAATTAAGAATAAAACTGAAAAGCAATCAAAAACTGGATTTGAGTCTGGGAACTGAATTGCTTTGCAAATGTAAATCAAATGACTTGAAGCGTTGTCATCACAAAAGTTTGAATCCCACTTACATGCTTTGTACTGGACTTAAACTCAGTCATCAGATTTGAATATGTGCAGGGTTTTTTTGCGGGGAAGGGGTTGTGGTGGTTATATTTATCTTTCCAAGATCATTATTGAGCCCTGGCATTTATGTTTATCAATTTGTTTTTTCAGGCTTTCATCAGACCTTTTAGAGAGCATCACATCGACCCCACAGCAATTACCAGACATGATTTTATAGAGACCAATGGAGACAACTGCTTTATGACACTGGTTCCGTTGGCAAACATGGCATACAAATTTGTTTCTTTTTCCCCAGGTAAGCTCTTACTTCTGATTTATGTGGATTTAGTGGTTTTGTTGATAGTTAAAGGAACTTTTGTCTGTGTGAAGCTAGGAGAAATTGATGAATGTGAGATAACGAGTAGGAAAGACTTCATTGGAAGCATGATGTGCCTGGGAGGAGGGAGGGGAAACCTTTTTTTCTTGAGGGTGAGGCAACCAGGGAGTGGGACAGCTAGATTCCCTAGCTCAACAGAGAATCTGTGACTGAGGAGTCTTTTAAGGAAGCATTAGAATATATTTTTATAAGAGGCATCAAACTGTGTGCGTATGGGGAAACATTCTAATGTGTATAAAAATACTTCGTTTCTGCATAGAAACTTTATTCTCAAATGAGAACTCAGGGTTTAACTTCCTGCTAATGACTAGTTGACAGATGTTAGCACCTACCGGCCTGTCTGGACTTGTTTATGGCTCACTGGCTCTTGCAACATTTCTGCCAAAGTAGCTTTGTTGAGGCCTTTGTCAGTTCCTGCAGCACCGGGGAGCTCTGTCTGGGCAAGACACTTTCCTAGTAGAAATCACCTTTTCATAAATGATGTTTAAAGAGACGTATTTTGTTTTGCAGAGGCATTATATGAAACATGTCCTTGGGAGTGTTATGTCTTTGCCCTTATCATCTTCATAACCATGACGAACCAGATTCACAAGTGGTCTCACACGTACTTTGGTCTTCCACGCTGGGTCATATTTCTACAGGACTGGCATGTTATCCTGCCACGGAAGCATCACAGGATCCACCATGTGTCTCCACATGAGACGTACTTCTGCATTACAACTGGTACTGCCGTCTAGTTCATACTGCAAGCTCTCTTTAGTATTCTACTGCAATTCACCTGGAAAGATATAATTTAGTGACAGCCTATTAAATACCTAGAGAGTGACATGGTGAAGTTACCTGTGCTTTTAGCTGCACAAGCTCCTAGAAAAGCTGTAGGTGTTTTTGTTGCATAAATAAGGTGGGGAGAGGGGGAGATCTGTGGCTGGCTAAAAGGTAACTTTCAGCCTGACAGGGTAGTGTGTGGTACTGAGATCTGATTGCAGGGTATCTTGGTAATCTTGTGCTGGTAATGGATTTTGTTCATTAAAGTCTTAAAGCTGCTGTTCCCTCAAAAGAGCATGTAATCCGCGGCTGCAGCTTAGCTCGAATGCTCATTTTTAAAGCAGGGCTTCTGGATTTTCAGCATTCATTCCTTCTGATTTGGGGCAGAGTAGTGGACAGGCTTGCAGAAAACTGGCTTTCTGGCACTCCCAGTGTTGAAGCTTTCAGCCATTTTTAGACACCAGGAAGGAGTCGTCCATTCCTTGAGGGTGACTGTGTTGAGGAGAACTACATGGGCTGATTTCCTAAAGGGCCTCAGTATACAGTGAGCTGAGTGGAGCTGCAGCATCACAGGTGAGCTAGGAAAGGTCATGTACAACTACAGACAGTGGCTGGAAATAGTGCCTGTTTCTATGACAGATCGTTAGAGCTGTAGTTCTGTCTGATTAGGAACCATCTAAATCTTTAGAAATGTGATATTTTTTAGCAGTGAATATCACAACAGAGGCATAGAGTTACTATTTAATACGTTGTAGTAAAACCATGTGAAATTGCCTCTTCATGCACTCTCCTGTCAGCTAGATGTAGCTAAGTTGGCATCAAAATACCATCCTAACTAGTAGTCTTGATTATTTGTTATTAGTAGTAGTATTCCTTTTTTTTCTAGAAACCATGGCATTGATTTCAGAGCCATCTTGTGCGTATTTACTTTCTTGTTTGTATTAGATTTTGAGAAACACAGGGAAAAGCAGGGCTGGCTTTGTTGATGGGGAAACTCATTGGGGAAAAACAGCTGGAACTGTTGGGTTAGGTTTTTTTGTTTGGTTGCTTACGTTTTGGTATTATAATAAATGTAAGGTGCAGGTAATAGAAATGTCTTGCTTCTAACAGAAATTGTTCAGCTTAATGGTCCTTTTTCTGATAGCTTTGCAATGGCCACAGAGGACTTCAGCTCTGAACTCCCTTTACATTTGCCTTGTCTTTAGTTTAAAACTGTCATTAAACATTGCAAGACATTGAACTTTGGATGCTATGACAAACTAATCTTTTTTTTCCTTTGCAATCACTTAGGTTGGCTGAACTATCCATTAGAGAAGATAAGATTCTGGAGGTGTTTGGAGAACATTATCCAAGGAATTACTGGGGAGAAGCCAAGAGCAGATGACATGAAATGGGCTCAGAAAATTAAGTAACTTTTGCCAGCCTTCTGCAATCCTTAACTTGTTGCCAATGTTGTTTTTTTTTTTAAACAAAAAAAAGCCATCAGCCAAATTCAAGACCTGCAAAGAAATAACAGACTCTAAAGCACAAACTAAAAAGTGCTAACACAAACTGTAATGAAAAGGACTAATTCTCAAAACAATACTTGAAATGAAGATGATTCCTCTTACTGAGCACCTTTTCGTTTAGCCATGTCTGCTTACATCTTAGAAAGTACTTCATCACTGTATCTCGTAAGGATATCAGGCAAGCCAGAAGGCAGGACAGTCACTCCATTGGTACATGGTGGCGTAGTAATCATGTGTTGTATCAACATTATTTAACGCTTCAAAAATAGCTTGTTGCCTAAGACCTATAGGGGGAATGGTGACAACAGTTTGTCACTTCATGTTTGAGTCCAAATGCACTGCATGAAAACAGTGTGTCAGAGTGATGGAAGCCTATAAAATCATCACTGTTCAATGCACTTAGTGATTGATAAACTCACAGCTCTATCTTTGCTATCATGTTAAATCTATTTGATGTAATGTGCAACAGACTTCAAGAATCCCACTCCACCAGTGGGCTATGAATCCTCAAGTGTCTTCAGTTTCCCTTAAAATAAAATTATTCTGCTCTCTACATGGAATTGAGCAAACCATTTCTGCATAAGCCTTCAACTCAACAAGCCTCTGAGGAGAGGGAGGGCACCCAGTACAACACATGCTCGCGTTTGTTCATGTGGAGTGCTCACTGATGAGTCTAAGTGTTTCCTGCCCTGACAATAAATGTTTAAAATAGTTCTAGCATTGGGCACATTGCAAATAGCTGTATTCAAGAGCTCAAGGTATCAAACTTGTAATGTTAGAAGGGAAATGTCAATGACTGGTGTTTTATTCTTTTTTTTTTTTTAAGGTGCTTGCTTGTTTCTGTAAATAATATAAAGCCTTAATCTCTTCTGGTGTAATGGAATAATATTTTAATGTGATGTTTGAATGTATATAATATATTTATAACAAAGCAGTTGGATAATACTAATCATGTTTGTTAAGTCTTGTTGCTGTTCTTCATTCATGCATTGTTGATACTTAGTCCAAGAACTTGGTCACTGGTTGCAAGTGCTTCATGCTATTCTAGCCACCTGAGACACTTTGCAGTCTGTTGAGCATCATTTAGGTGAAGTGATCATAGAACCATTAACATTGAAAGAGACCTCTAAGATTATCAAGTCCAACCGTTAGCCCAACACCCCTGTGCCTGCTAAACCACGTTCCGAAGTGCCGCATCTCACTGTTTGTCAGCACTGTAGGAGCTTGACACTATTATTACGCTAGGCTCCAACACCTTTCACAAACTGCAAGTAATAATGCTGTAGATGCTAAGGAGTAATTCTGGATTTGAGGCAGGAGGGGGGAGATGTTTCCCTAAGAACATCCAACAGTCGTTTTATCAAGTTAATGTGATTTGGATCTTGTTTCATTCTTCCCTGAATGAAAGCTTCCTGATGGTCAAATGCAAGACTTTTCCCTTCCATAGTTGTAAATTGTGTTGGATTCAAACTGCAGTCTCTTCCTGAAGAGCAGGGTAAGGTGTTTTTGAGTCATAGGTTTAGACTGACCTTGATCTCAACATCTTCAGCTGTGATGGACCACAATTTCTGAAAGGGTTTGTACTTGGCAGGTTGCCTGCTGTGGAAACTGCTGAATGCAGACGTGTCTGAGCTGCGTTCTACAGATTAAAATTGTAGTCGGTACCTTGGTTACGACATATTTAATGTGTTTAAATGATTCATACCCTTGGAGAACTTTATACTATTACATGAAACTATTGTCTATTCCAGTTGCTACAGTCAATATCAGGTCTCTGTGTAGGTTTGACAGGAAAGAATACTTCCACTTCAGAAGGAGTCTCAAACTGCATTGAGATGAAATAGGAGCAAGAGGGAGGAATAATGTTATTGTGGAAGATAGGTGTGTTATTTCATACTGTCTTTGGTGAAAAGAGCAGGTTTTCTCTTTTTTCTTCCATGGCGTTAAAAGCCTTTGCAAAGGCGGCCGTGTGTAAGAACACAGAGTAGTGGGGGGAAGGTTGCAGGCTTTGTTAGGGAAGATTGTTGCAAGGTTCTTTGTTAATCATTGCTTACTTCTCCCAGGTTTGGGTGTTGAAGATGTTTGATTCTGTGCTAAACCTATTGGTTCAGAGTTCCTAGAAGTAGTTTTCTCTCTACTTGTTTTAATTTCCAGGTACTGACCATTCAGACATTTAAAAAACTGGGATGTTAATATAAGTTTGAGTGGGAAGAAAGATAATTTCTGCTGTTGTGAAAGTCAATGTGGCAATCCTTACTCTGAACCAGTATTTACTATTTGTGGCTGAAACACTGTAAATTTCTTTGATGTAACAGGCCTGACAGGGGTTACATTGAATATGTGCTGAATGCTGATGAGATGAGGGTGCAAACTAAGATGCCCAGAGCAAAAAATGCTGCTTCCTTATCTCCCAGTGTGACTGTCCTCATTTTAGAGGTGTAGGAATGCTTAGGAAACAACATCTATTGCTGTGAGTACAAAGAACTGCAGCAGTTATTTCTGGCATCTTGACAAAGTTTATGCCTACGTATACCTTGAGAACCCCATAAACCATATTTGAACAGATCTGTAGTCCTTAGTTGTCTGTGTTTCCAGCCCTCAGCCCTTGTCTTCCCCTTTCCTTCAACCCCAGTTTGAGTTAAGTAAACTGGGAAAGCCTAGTATAGAACCAGGGTGGATGCTCAGGACTTTAAAGCACAAAGCCCTTCGAGAGCTCATCTTTTACTGCAGATTTAAATGCTAGGTGAACAGCAGTGGTGCAGCATATATAACAAATAGATCCGAAGCACATAATTTATTAGAATTTGTACTTCAAGAGTGCTGTTAAAGACAATGGCTCTGGACCAAACCTCTCAACTACTTGATCTATGGTCTTAATGGAAACAAATCTGAGCTACTAATACTGTTGGCTGCTGGGACTATCTGTTAATCTTGCTTAATTATGAGAAACTGGGACAGCAGTTAATCTCTGGATGCTGTTTTACATGCTGATGCTGTGCTCAACTCCTGGGGCAGCTCTTGCTCAGAGTGACTCAACACATCCGTCTTGCCTGGCATCTCCCAGGGTCCTGTATTCATGCCGCTGTAAGGCAGCAGTAAGGGGCGTGGGCTGTGAGAAGGTTCTGGGTTTGTAATCCTTGAGCTTTCCCTCCTTGCTGTGAATTGAGGTGTATTTCAAAGCTCGCTACTTCTTGGAGGAGGGCTAATGTGAATGGGTTTGTTCTTTGGTCTTCAGTTGGTTTTTGGAAACTGTTCCATCCTCTTAAAGTAGTAGGTGCTTCCATAAAATCAATGTGGCAATTCTGAAGAAAAGGCTACATGGATCCTTCTTAATGGATGTAAATCTGGCTTAAGACAAATTTGTCTTAAGTTGATTAAGAAGAGATTAGAGCTAAAACAGATTTTGGCACTCCTTTTAAACTCCACAGAGGTCTGCATTTCATTTTAACTCAATGCTTTTGAAAGCTGTTTGATTTCAGTGTCTCACCTCCACCAGAAAGATGGGGCAATCTGCTCCCTGAATTTTCGGGAGAAGGTCTTTTGGGCACTCAGCTTCTGCCAAGCCTGTAGTTGCCCTCCAACAAGCCGGCTGCCTGTGGTCCCTGCGAGGAGTATTTCTTTGCATGTATCTGGCATTGCAGGGGTCTGCAGAGCTGCTTGGGGACTTGTCTGCAGGGGGAAGCATTGCACTGTTGGTGAGCTGAGGATAAAGTGCCTTAAAATCCTGCTCACTCACTTCTTGAGCCAGTCTTTAGGAGAGCTTGGTGGGCTTGGGTTGGGTGTTTGTTTTGAGTTCCTGTGGCTGCATTTCAAATCACTCCCCTTTCTGTTGTCTCTTGACTCCTCTGATTTTGTTTCATTTTGCTGCTGAATCAAATTATCTGTGTTTTCTCTGCTCATCTGCAGCCTTGACCTGTCAGCTGCCTCTGTGAAATACTGGGACAAACAAGGAGAAGCCCTTCTCGGAGTCACCTTTTGCTGGAAGAAACGTGAGGCAGTTCTGCCGCACAAGGAGAGGGGCTGCTCCTTAAGCCAGCCTAGAGACCACGATTACATTCACAGAAGTGTTCCTTCCTGGCATCTTTTTGTTTTGCACTATTAAAAAACCCAACCAAACAAATAAATGCGTGCACGCACACACACACACACACAAATCCCCAAACCAACCAACCTAAACTCAGGAGCTGGTTTGGCTCGCAGCTGTTCGCACAAGACAGCAGGAGCAGTGTCAGCAGCTTTGCCTATATGAAATTAGGCCAAAATAGGAACTTTTCCCTCAAGTGCAGTGTCTGCCTATCTGTGGTCCTGAAACTTGACTAGCAGGAGGCTAAAAAATGTGGGAAGGGAGATCTGATTGGGAGGGGTTTAACCCAATCTCCTGCCTTGCCTTGCAAAGCCACGGACTGTCCAGCTGGAGGAGGGGGGCCGTGTGCTGTCCAACAGGATTATCCTGCTGTGCTGAGGTTCTCCTGCAGCCGGGTTCCTAGCTCTGGGCCAGGTTTGCTGAGCTCCCATGCCACCTCGCTGCTCTCTGGCTCTATCTGCCCCATCCCTGCTCTCAGCCACAGCTGAAATCCCGGACTAGAACTATGTGAGATAAAATCCGACAGGCAACACCAACATTGCTATTTTAAGGTAGCTTCAAAGAATGACTGATAGAACTGGTACTTTCAGTCTGCTCGCTGCATCAACTGTGCCGCGTTATTACAAAGTGGCTACGGCCGTTTGTGGCTAATCATAGAATCACCAGGTTGGGAAGGACCCACAGGGTCATCGAGTCCAACCGTCCCCATCAATCGCTAACCCACGTCCCTCATGCTGCTCCCGTGCTGGCCTTAAGCAACACAGTTCACTGATTATTCACACTAATTGCGTTTAAGTTAAATGCTTGACAGGGTGCTGGTAGAATTATAGACTCAGAGAATCACCGGGCTGGAAAAGCTCTTTTGGATCCTCGAGTCCAACCGTTCCTACCGGCCACCCAGCCCTCAGCGCCTCGTCCACCCGTCCCTTAGGCCCCTCCGGGGCCTCCACCGCCCCCGGGCAGCCTCGGACAGGGTCTGGTGACCCTTCCTGTGAAAATTTTTTTCCTGATGTCTATCCTGACCCTCCCCTGGCGGAGCTTGAGGCCGTTCCCTCTCGTCCTGTCCCCTGTCCCTTGGGAGAAGAGCCCAGCTCCCTCCTCTCCACAACCTCCTTTCAGGTAGTTGCAGAGAGCAATGAGGTCTCCCCTCAGCCTCCTCTTCTCCAGGCTAAACCCCCCCAGCTCTCTCAGCCGCCCCTCCAGGGCTCGCTCTCCACCCCCTCCCCAGGAGGCGCCTCAGACCCCCCGAGAGGCTCGCGGTGAGGACCAGCCTCGCCCCCCACCGCCGCCCTCCTCCCGGGCGGCCCGCCCGCGCCACGCCACGCGGCTGCGCCGTCCGCGAACCACAGAGCTCCCTCTCCCGGCTCCCTTGCCCCGCCCCTTCGCGCGCCCGCCCGCGCCGCCGCGGCCGGCTCATCTCGCGCGTGGCGGTGACGCGGCGGGGGCGGCGCTCGGCGGCAGCGGCGCAAGATGGCGGCGACCACGGGCGCGGGTGAGCGGCGGGGCCGGGCCGGGCCGCGGGGCTGAGGGGCTGCGGGCCCGGCCGCGGGGGAGGGAGGCGGGAGGGCCCGGGGCCTGTCGGCGGGAGCGGCCCCTGCGGGGCGCGGAGCTGCCTGGGCGCAGCCGGGTCGGGCCCTGCCCGCAGCCGCCGGGCCCCGAGCTCCGGGAGAGCCGCCCCCCGCTCTCCGTGCGCGGCTGCGGGGAAACCGGCGGGGCCAGAACCCATCGAACCTCCCGCTACACCAGAGCGGGGCAGCTCTCAGAGTCGTAGAATGGGCTGGGTTGGAAGGGACCCTAAAGGTAATCCAGTCCCACCCCTCCACGGGCAGGGACACCTCCCCTGGACCGGGCTGCCCGAGGCCCATCCGACCTGGCCTTGAACCCCTCCAGGGATGGGGCAGCCACAGCTCCCCTGGGAAACCTGGGCCAGGGCCTCCCCACCCTTATAGTGAAGAAAATCTTCCTAATGTCTGGTCTAAATCTGCCCCTCTCCAGTTTATAGCCATTGCCCCTCATCCTATCACTACAAACCTTTGTAAACAGCCCCTCCCCAGCTTTCTTGCAGCTCCTTCAGGTGCTGGAAGGTCGCTGTAAGGTCTCCTTGGAGCCTTCTCCGGGCTGAACAACCCCAACTCTCACAGCCTGGCCTCATACGGGAGGTGCTCCAGTCCTCTGATCATCCTTGTAGCCCTCGTCTGGACCCATTCCAACAGCTCCATCTCCTTCTTATGTTCTTCTCCCTTCTTATATTCTTCTCCCTCGTGCTTCAAGAAGTCCCTGTGGCTTTTTTCCCCTTTAAAATTTCTCCCCGCCTGCTTTGAGTCGTTAGTTTGAGTCATGAAGTAAATCCTGCCTCTGCATTTATGGTTACACATTGAACAGAAATATTGCAACTGGATCTTGAATGTTTGTTTCCCTGCTGACAGAACTTTGACAGATCGAACAAACGAGTGCCACTTGTACTTAGCCAGCTTTGTTTTCCTGCCTTCATAAGGCCGTTTAGGGGTTCAGATGTGCCACTGTGACACTTGTTTTGATATTGCTTCCTTCAAGGTTTCAATACGAGATCACCAGAAGGCTCTTCTTGAAGGGGCAATAAAAATATTTTGGAATCCTTTCTTTACAGATAGGCTTCTATTAATGGCTGCTTTCAAATTTCAAGAATAACCACCACAATGCAGATAATTCATAGTAACCAAGTTTGTGAAACAACTTTTAAAACACAGTGGATGTTGTCCTGAGAATTCTGTTTTACAGATCTGTGTTTATATGCATGTGACTGTGAGGTGTTGGCATGCTTGATTAAAGCACGCAAAAAAATGTGGTGGAGCCTTCTTCTCCCTCTCACATCACTTTATTCTGGCTACCATACTTTGTCAATAATCCTTTCAAGCTGCTGACTTTTCATTTTGTATTTGTCTGGAAGAACAAGGCAAATATTTTCCTTTTTACGCTGGTGCAGTTTGGTGAGTTAATTGTCTGGGTGGTCATGGAGGGGTGTGTGTGGAAAGGGACTTGGACTGTGGTGATAAAGTCCAAAGTGAGTCCAGCTGCACAGCTTTGCTTTTGCAGCAAATGGTCTGTGTGATAAGCTGTCATTAACCCTCATCTGCTAGTCACATTGTGTCTTTGGGATTGCTTCCTGTTATTTCATGGATTTCTGAAGCCTGTCTGGTGTCTTCGGTGCTGGAATCGTGAGGCAATGTGCAGCCCGGTGTAGTAAGAGCCTCAGTTCTTGTGTCTGCAGCGCAGGCGTCTGACAAGCACTGCTCTTCAGCTGCTGGTGAGGTCCTCTGTGTTTAGCTGCCTCTGGGTGACGAAAAGGAAGTTCAGCGTGTGTCTTATAAAGCTGTATTGCAGTAACACTGAGCTTTTGCAGTAAACCCTAAATTCAGTATGGGAGAACTTTCATGTGCAGACCAGCAACTTGCATTTTGACAGGAACCTTAGAGCTTTGCCCAGCTGTAGATCATAAGCTGCCCTGCAAGAAATGGTTTGCCTTTTCTTGTTGCCTTTGTAAAGATTGTCCTCTCCTGATAGGGAGTGACATCGTATCCAGTTACTGACAGTGGTGGTGGCACTGCAATGCAGTTTGTGTGGTTCCTTGACACTGCACTGAAGGCATTGCCAGCACACACAAATAGAGCCTGGAAGGGACACCTTCTTGTTCTCCACCACTGACTGATGTGCTCTGGGGCTTCAGACAATTACCCCAGTAGTATCTTTACTCATATGTAAAACAGATTTTGCTACTTCTTGGTTCATGGGTTGTTAATATATTCACATTTGTTTATAAAGCACTTAAATGTGTTTGATATCCAGACTTATAGTCATTCAGCAAAGGAGCTTAAACAGAGGCTGAGGATGAAAAATATTGAGCCTGTCTTCAAAAGCAGCTTCTGACCCAGGGGAAGAAATGGTGGTAAATATCCCTGTAACTTAAAAAAGTCATGTGACTGATCCTGGGAATACAGCAGGTAAGCCTTATAGTTGTGTCTATTAAACTAGTAGATATAATTAACAGAGGGGAGACCTTACCTGGAAAAATGGTACAATGCAAGGTCTGTCACTATCACTTATGTAGAGGAGAATTCTGTGTTGCTGTTAACATGGGTTTCCCACACACAGAGTTAAAATATGAATAGAAAGATAGGGTTGACTTTAATCATTCTAATAAGGCTTCTCATAGGAAACTACAAACACCCAATATGTAAGTGTGTGTCTGTCCATCCTTCAGTCAAGTGCCATGCAGGAATGCTTGGCTGGCTCGGGCACCAGAGGTGACCTAGCCAAGACATCAAGGGTTCCTCAGGCACTCACGTGCTGTACCATCCCATGGGGAAGTTGGGCTGTGTGGAGCCTGTGTTGCGGTTGGACTACAGGAGCTTGCCCCGTGGTGTTGTCCTGCAGACTTTGGTATTATAATGGATCCAAACCTGACCGTGTTGGCCTATGGAATCCTATTTTTTTTCACTTTCATCCTGGGAAAAGTTTAATGACCTCATTTCAGCCACTTTTCTCTTGTGGGTCTGTCTAGGGTGTGTGTGGCAGGGCTGTGGTAGATATTGCATTTACCAACAGCCTGAAAGAACTGAGTAGTAAAGTCATTTGCCCAGATTTAAGTTATTCAGAGTCAGAGGAATGTGAAGAACTCCAGAAGGACAATTCATTAGGTGAATGGGCATGATAGTGCTGATGTATGGGGCTTAATATTGCTGACAGAGAGAACAGCACAGATTGGTTTTGTACAGTGTGTTAAAAATATATATTTGTAATTGTTGGGGACCCATAACATAATTGTAAACTTGATTATGCTTGTGAAAAGCAAACAAAACATTACAGTGCAGAAGAAACTGTGTGGTGAAGGATATAGAAGGTGTACCTTGCCTCTGCAAATGGACAGTGATGTCTCCTTTGGAGTGCACTGCATACAATAGCCATTGTTATCTCAAAATAAATATTGCCAGCTACTAAATCCTTGCTAAGTCTGTAAGTAAATTACTTAATGGTAGGGAAAAAGTAATTTAAGAGAAACTGGGAAGGAAAAAATAAGATGGACTATAAGAACACATTAAATAACAGGTACTAAAGGAGTTGATTGCAGAGCATCTTTGTGTTTTGTAATGGAAGGCTGCAGTAGATTAAATAAAAAGGTAAATAGTTCAAAACTCTTAGAAGAAGATACTCAGTTGAATCTTTTCATGTATAATGATAAATTACATTATATATCTGGAACATGCCAAGAACTTAAAATTGATCCATTAGGGTATTAAATGTGTAGATAAGTAAGGATCATAGATGTAATACTGACAGCTTTTGTAAGGTGGGTGAAGGTTGGGATTTTCGGGTTGTTAGGGTGGTTGTAGCTGTTGCAAGCCAGGATTAAGTTGTCTGTTCCCAGCTCCTGATCAGTTTGTGCCCTTTCCTCCCAAGTCTGTCCAGGGTCTGGCCTGGAAGCAAAGCTGGAGTGGTGTGCACCCTCCCTCTGCCCCTCCCTGCCTGTGCTTGTCAGCTCTGCCGGTAAATTGGAGTCCGGTTCGGAACAGGGAGCTTCGCCTCAGCCTGCCGGTGTGGTGTCTCGCTCTTCAAAGCTTATCTTAAAATCTAGTGAACGTAGTTGTGCATTCACTCTTAGTGGGTGGTGTGAATTTAAGAAAACCTAGCAATCAATACTTTGTGGGTGAAAAGCTGCCTGGCTCTAGGTCAGTAACAACCGTTTCTTTTCACAGTGCAGAGAGGAAATGGTGGGTTTTTCCCTGGTGAGATTTAGTGTAAAGATTCTGTCCAGGTTTCTGGTTCAGGGTGACTTATTTTCTAGAGTAACTTCTAGCTGAGCTGGTGATGTTTTCCTTTTCAGCTGTGATACATGCCACAGAATGCATCTGATTTTAGCTCTTCTGCTGTAAGCGTTTAATTGGCTTCATACCTCAATGATACTGATGGTCTGCCTTGACGTAGTGAAAGACAGAACCAGTGCGCTAACTTAAACAGAGAACACTTCATATTGTTTTAAGGAAGTTATTTTGGATCTGCAAAGTATCTCGGTACCTGTCTGTATTATCAGAGTGGAAATAATGACTATAAAGATGATGCAAGAAATCTAAAGTTCCTGTGTCCTGGAAGTGTTTGTGACAGTTGCTGAAAGCCTTTTATTCAGTTTTAAATATTCCATCACTTCAGAAGCTTTTTATACTATTGTGACAAGGAATGATTTACTTATTTTTTACTATCGCAGTGCTGCAAGGGTAAGCTATTAAATTTTCAGTAGTTGCAACCTCTGCAAAGAGATGAGAAATATACTGGAAAGGATGTAATTAAGGCTGAATATCAAATACACAAAACCAAGCTACGGAAGAGGCTTTAACATGCTAAGCAGTGGAAGTGTTTAGAGCTATTGGATTTCAGTTCACTTGAGTTACTGTACATCACAAACTGATACAGAAGGCAGGGTTAAAACTGACCTAAAAGGCCAGTTTGATAAGTTCCTGTTGTCGGTGAAGATGTCAAGAAACCTTCGGCAAAAAGGCTTTTCCTCTTTTTTAGAGCCCCTGAGAGTGATGTGTGTTTTCAGCATGCTTTGTTGAGGTGTTCTGAGCATTATGTTTGTGCTTTAATCCTGAAAAGGAATGCTTGAAATTTGATGTCACTTTAGGAAGGAAAGAGAAATGTCTTCTTGAAGTTTTTGCAAGAGGTGCATGTTTTGTTCTACTGACATTGGTGAAAAAGATGCAAGAAGAGGAGCTACTCTCAAAGGTGTGTTGTCCACTGTATTTCACTGGTTTTGCTGTTTTCAACTTGATAAGGTTTCTGAATGTGGAGTTGCTTCCACTATATAAACAGGGAAAATTAAAAGATTAAAAGTACAGTCTGACAGAAAGTGTTGGTTTTAGCTTGTTAAAACATTCTTTGTATTTCACGTGAATGTAAATTTAAGAAGAGAAAAATTTCAGACTAGTAAGATCACTTTTACAACCATCTGTGTTAGTTCAGCTGTGTGTCTGTGTATCTTCAGTAGTGCTGTGTTATAAAGTGAACTGGAGAGTGCTTTAAGGTCTTTAAAAGTCCAAGTTGGCATTTAACTGTCTTCTGGGAGTAATTCTATTCTTCTCTAGTGCGGAACTTTCCTTAGTGAGATTCTTACCAGCCATGGTCAAACTCCTTTTGTCCTTATTTCAGCTTGCTGCCCGTCTGTCTTGGAGGTCCTCGCTTAGTCGGCTGCCGGGTTGTGAGGTGCCAGGGTAGTGAGGGCTCACTGCTACTGGCCCGCGCAGCAACCCTGCTGCTAGCTGAAAGTTTTGACAAGGAAAACAGAAGGTCCTGATTCTGTTGGAGGGCTGGAGAGGATGTCACCCAAAACCTATCAGCTAATTAGATGCAGCTTTAAACTGTATAAAGTACATATCCTGACTTTCTGGGAAGCTCAGGCTGTGGTTTTGTTTTGTTCTCTAGATTGCCGTAAAAATATTTCCTGGACGTTTTGTAACTGGTGAACTGCTGTCCAGGGCTAAGGCTTTGCAGGGCACATTTACTGAAAGGTGAACTTTTAGAAATACTATGCAAACCTCTGTCAATTGAGATCTTACTTTGCCAGTATAGTTATAGTTCAGCTTTCATAGGTTTGCTGTTGTGATTAATGGTAAATATCTTCTTTTGCTGTGAAATGTTTTTTTTCAGTTCTGTTTCTGGGAGTAGTTCTGTGCAGTCAGGCTGCAAGTCAAGCAATTATCTAGATACTATTGTGGTTTTGTATCAAATGAAGCTGCTGATTGAGAGACTTCTTGAACCATAGCAAAGGCTAGCTTAAAATGCGCAACTGAAAGTACTTTTGACAATGTGATTACTTTTTAATTGCCTCTTACTTTATTTAGGTTGTCTTGTATTAGATGAAGGACCCTTAGAAAAACAGGTTTGTTTGGTTACTGCCTTGAAAGTCTCTATTACTGTATTAGAAAGATTATGCAAGGTATTTATTGGGGGGTGGGGGGATGACATGCTGTTGACTCACGGTTGTGTCAGCTGGCGCAGGGCAGCTCCCGACTCTGAATCTGCCATGGTTTAGCCATGGTAGTTATTTGGCAAATACAGCTTGTGCCTCAAACAGATCAGATTACTTTCTAGGAGTCTTGGTGGATGGCAAACATGATGATGATGATCTGTTTGTGTATGACCACAAACGATAAAGCTTGTGTGGTTTCTGAGGTTCGGGTCCCAGCAGGATGTGGTAGCTGACCGTGAGTGCTCCAGGCCATTGTGAATGAAGAGGATACAGGGTTGGCTTAATGGCTTTGTGCATCTTTCCAGGCTGACCAGAGTCATCTGGTCTTTTATTCTGCCTTGCTTATGGGCAGGTTATTTAAAAATTATTTAAAGTATTTATGATTATATGGCCATATGTATACTCGTATGTGTGGTTTTCTCCCTGTCAAATCTCCTGAGAATGTGTCAGGAAGGGAGCTGAATTAGCATCTTTGATGTGACTCTGAACTTGCATTTTGTAGTGGCTAAGGTGCTGGTCTTCCGTGTTGCACCTTGAGCTCTAACATAGGTATAAAACATTTTCAGAAGGCAACGATGCTGTTGGACAGGGTGGTTTCTTGTGAAGTAACCAACTGTTCCCCATGATAATTTTGTTTCCTGTGAAGTACATAAGAACTCAAATAGATGTGCTTCACTTTTTCCACCTCCCTTTGCCACTGATGCTCCAGTAGTGCTCACAAGTGAGCAGTTGATGTGGAATTAACGATCATTTATGTTAACTTTTTTCCATGTGATAGCACCCAGCACATGATATAGCTAGCTAGGTCTCGGTAGACCTCTGACTTGTAAGAGAATTCTAAAATCCTGTGTGAGTCTTTTATGGCTCTGATTCATGCTGAATCAGAGCAGATGTGTCTGGAGAGAGCTTGGAAATGAAGTTGCCTTCTCTTCCTGTAAGATTGTAAAGCCAAGCCTCACTCTGGTTAGCAAATGTCAGCATCAAGGCTGCTGTTCAGCCTTGGTTGTGGCCTTCTCAAATATATATGTGATGATGTAATTTTTAATTTTAATTTTTAATTACATCATCACATAATTTTCTTCAGGCAGGATTCCTGCCTCACTCAGGGTGCATGATGCTGAGAGGAAGGGTACACAGGCAGTATATTTTATTTCCTTCTTTAGTGTATGGCCTGAGTCTTACCATAATGCTGATTCCTCCTAGGTTATTTGGTTTGGTCTGAGTAAATACCAGTCAATTATCTTTGCATCACTGAGAAATATGAAGTGGTAATATCAAGTACTGAAGTAGAGAGACTGAGGTGACATTAAGCATCGTGATGTGGTCCTGAAGAGAGTATTTTTTGGCAACACGATGCATTCAAGGCAGATCTTCCCCTGGCTTCAGCTTATTGCTTCTGTGAGCAGGGAGCGGCTCAGGTTGGGTTTCTAATAATAGCCACCAACGGTTTCCTTTGCAGCGTCACCTGCATTGTCAAAGAGCTGCTGTGTCAGACTGAGGGGTGGAGTTCATCCTCCAGAAGGAGCTTTTCTTATTGTTTGTCCTTCTTCCCTGGCCATTTCTTTCCCCCAGCTGTTTCTTTCCTCGGGCACAGCAGGCAGGGCTGAAGCCCAGGCAGCAGCTTCAGTTATCACACAGCTGTGAGTCATTCCCCATCCCTGGCTCTCGTGTGCATCCACTGCAGTGAAAATAGTGAAATAGGTCTCTGTGTGTAAGTAAAGGTGGCCCTTTGTCCTTCAACTCATATTCCATCTGTTTTTCTTGTCCCCCAACCCCCCTTATCCCCTGTGCTGGAGCTAGATTGCTTTCCTCTCTACTTCCCCTGACTACAACAGGGAGAACATTGGAAATGTAATTAAAGATGGGATGGCTCATCTGTCATGAGGCAGGTATGAAGTGCATACTTGAACCTTCGTAGGCCCGAGGTACACAAGATACATACTTGACACTTTTAAGACTTACTGGGAGGGGAAGCACTGGAGTTTTTCATGCAGGGGAAGGGACAGTGTTCCCCAAGAGGTTCTGCTACCATCAGGAGTCTGGGGCTCGGTTAATCTTATGGTGACGTCTTCACCAGCCCCAACTGACTCATTTCCTTTTGCAGCCAAAGACTTGTTTTACTTAGCAGCCATGGTAACAGCACAGTCTGGCTGGGAGTTGAAGATGTATATTTGGCGTGGAGTTGTACTTGAGTCGTGCTCGGCAGCCTCCATACGTGTGATTTGGTGTAGCCAGCACAGAGCTGGTGTCTCCTGACACCACTTTGCTGATTCTGGGTTTCTCTTCATACTGTTGCTACAGCTGTGTTATTGAATCATGTTTCCCCAGAATTTTCTTGAATGTGATTATGTTCAGTGTGTATCAAGCTGGCCAACAAAGTAATTCCTTTAGTAATTTGCTGTCTTGGTTTCTTTTATGCATGCTTTGTAGTGAATGAAATTTGTGCAACTCCGATTCTGCAGCAGAATCATCACTGACATTTAGTTTATACTTAAGAGGAATTCTAAAGCTACCAGAGTTACTCGATTTCAAGGACTGCTACATTTCACAATGCTTTAGATCCTCTGTATTTTCTGCATTGGCAAGCAGCTACAGAGATGATTTTCAAAGCCCTTGGTCCCTTTCTGATGCCCTCAGAGTTTGGTGACCCATCCATGCTGGAAGCACTGGCTTCTGACTTTGAAGTTTGTTTTATACACTGAAAGTCACTTTATACACTGAAAAGCTGTCTTGGAGCTGGCTGGCATTGGCTCTGTCAGACACAAGGGAAGCTTCTAGCACCTTTTTACAGAAGCCACCTGTGTACCTGCCCTCACCCACCCCCTACAAAAACCTTGCCACATAGACCAGTAGGAAGGAGAAGTGGTGGCCTAGAGTGCATTTATGTTTTGTGCTGACTGAGGTACGAGTACCTTGAAGAATGAGTCCCCTGTGGCTTGGGTTCAGGATCCTCCTTTGCCACAGACTTAGTGTGTGACCTTGGATATGTCACCTAAGCTCTGCATGCCATTGTTTTCCATTAAGGTAATGGGGATAAGAAGATTTCCTTGTTTTGCTGTGTGTTTTGAGGATGAATATGCCAACAATTAAGAAATGCTGAAATTCCGTGGTGGTGGAGGTCATAAGTACAAAAGATGCTATTGCTGCTGACAAAGCCCACTTAAATTAACTTCAGATTAACCTGCTAATGTTATGAAAGAGTTTTATTTGCTTTGACTGGTATTTTTAAAAGCTCTGAGTGAGTTGAGTGATGTCAAGCCTCTCATGGTGTCATTTAATAGAATCTCCCGAACTGTTATACTATAAATCATGTAGACAAGTGCTAATTAGAGCTCCAGAATACCGTGTGTTCCTTAGAATGGGTAGCATTTTCCTTTCATTTTACTGCCTGCTGTAATATCTGGCCTGTCAGACTTCTCCCATGTTCAGTTGTGGATACCTTTATTTTTCTTATAAAATGCATGCTATATACAGGGATATGTCTTCTGTACTGGTGTAATATTCTCATTCAAAAAATAGTCTTGGTTGGTTGGTTGGTTTAGCCAAAATATTTTCTATAGAGTGACAGGAAGTATCACTAAAGTTGCTCTGACTTTCTTTCTTTACTGGATTTCTCAACTCAAAATATTTTTTCTGATTGTTTTCAGGAGTAAAAGTTCCTCGTAATTTTCGTCTGTTGGAAGAACTTGAAGAAGGGCAGAAAGGGGTAGGCGATGGAACGGTTAGCTGGGGCCTTGAAGATGATGAAGACATGACACTTACAAGATGGACAGGAATGATTATTGGGCCTCCAAGGGTAAGTATCCACTTAAATACTAAAATAATACTGTTAGGGCTTTTTTTCCTTCCTTCTTTTCTTCTAACCACTGAAGTATAAAGCAACAAAAGTGAAAAAGCACTTTAGTAAGTGATTTGTGCTTAAGGTTCAAGTTCCATAAGATAATGGGTTTCATGTATCTATGTGTCTTTTTGCTTATAACTTGGAATATTTTTAGTGCCTTTCTCTGGTTAGTTCTCTTACAAACTAAATAGAAACTGAAATGTGCAAACAGGGTGTGCTGACTTGTCTGCAGTGATAGAAATTTGTAGTTCATGTCATACTGCTAACCAAGGCTGGAGGACTATCACAGAAGATGATTCAGCTGTGCCTTTTTTGTCTTTCTGACACGCTTATGAATATAGATTCTTTTCCAGAAGTGTCTTGTCTTCTTTTGAGCTTATTGCTTGAGAGCTACGGACTTTACTGAGAGAGATTCTGGGAATCTTCAGTCATTCTTGTTTGCTGAGTGACTTGTCCTGCTTTTAGCACTGTTCATACTCAGTTATATTATTACCATTTCTCTTCTTAATAGGATGTGGGAATGCTGGCTCTGGAAAAAAAAAATTAAAAAAATCCTGTTTCCTTCTGGGTAGATAGTAGTCACACTTGTAGCAGGTGGAAGTCTTACACTGGGCATCCCAGAGGGAAAAATGAACCTTAGATAGCGCTGCTGCTCTGAGTGTCCCTGCTACCATACATGGAAGCATGCTTCTCCTTCCCAGACTTTGTGTGGATAATTTCGCAGCCAGTGATTCATCTTGTTTATATAAGCTGTTTAAAAACAGTGGCACTGTGAAAACTTCAGCTTTTTCTGCACATATTTCATATTGGCTATGGACATGTTCATGGTCAAGGCTGTCTGCTCATTAGTCTTCATGTGGTGCCATTCTTTGCAAAGACCCTGAAAGCCTGTCTGACCTTCTGGGTTGTTATTACTCTGTGCACAAGGCACGCTCAGGAGACCTGGGCAGCCCGAGCAGAGCTGATGGATGACTTCTTTACCTAAAAACTTTGTGACAACATTCAGTTTGTCACCACCCTGGCTGTACATCTGAAGGGCTGCCGGGTCAAGGTGACCAAGGAGTGACCAAGAGGTACCCAGTGCCAGCCAGCGCTGGGCAGGTGCTGGTGCTGCCATGGGGGCTGCAGGCTGGGTCAAAGCCACTTCATTTTCACAGAGGAGAAGCAGCTGAATCAGGAAGTCAGTTCTTATATTTTTGGTAGTGTTTTGCATCAAAATGCTTATTAATATTAAGGGAAATATTAAGATATTCAGGTGTATAACAGGCATTTGAGAGGATTACAGGGACTTTTAAATGGAGGCATTTTTGTACTTTGGGCAACTGTTCTTAAGATCCTGGTGGAACCATCGTGCTCTGCTGTTGCGAGTGAGCAGGATGTGCTGGTTTCTTCTGTGCTTCTACGCTCACACATTCATTTGCATTTTTGTTCGTGATTACTGCTTTGCAATTTAAATGTTCCTTGCAATGTTGAGAGCGCAGGAAGTTGTGTCAGAAGGTCTAAATCTGGAGAGTTTGTCCATCTAAACTTCCCTATGATGCTCCTGTTCCTATTGAATATTTCTGCTGGCTGTCTGCGCTGACCAGCTTAGCTGGTCAATATGCCAGGCTGCACCTAATCAGCACATCAAGATTAGTTATTCTCAGATACAGGACAGCATTAATTATTTTTATTTCTTTTAGTTAATTTGAAATATTGAAGAATCAATGTATCATTATTACCTTCGTTTCCTTTCTATGCCCATTGATTGCTGACTTGAAGAATTCATGATCCAGGTTTTCTCTCTTAGCTGTTAGGTATAGCGGAGGGTTACTGCAGTGGAGATGAAGTGATAATGCTGTTTGGGATCGGGATGTACTTTGAAATGTGTTGAATCTTGGAGTGTTCATCTTTCTGAGAACTGGCACATGGCTTTATGACCAAAGAATAATTTTCAAGTGCAGTTCTAGGAGAGGCTGACTTTAGAAAGTTGCCTGAGCTAAAGCTGTGGCTTCAGTTTCAATGTAGTATGACTGATTGGTAAACTGATAAAACAAAGCTGCTTTATAAAGATTGGTTGAAAAGTAGGTGTCTGAGCTAAATGGTGATTAAAACATTGTTTAAGGTGATGAATGGGAAGCAATGCCCTTTTCATTCCTTAAATGAAAATGCGATGCTTAAAAGACCAGTAGAAGTAACATTTGATACTCTGAATATTATAAAATGAACCCAAAACAGAGATAGCTAGCACAGTATGGAAGTGTCTGCCCTTACATCTAGTAGTTTGCCTGTCCCTGAAGTAACCACTGTTTTAAACAACTGCTTATTGAACTGCCTGATGTAATTGTTCCCCCCTTTCTTTTCCCCTCAGACAATTTATGAAAACAGAATATACAGCCTTAAAATAGAATGTGGGCCTAAGTATCCAGAAGCACCTCCATTTGTAAGATTTGTAACAAAAATTAATATGAATGGAGTAAATAGTTCTAATGGAGTGGTAAGTTTTTTGGTTTTATTCATTTCAATGTGGTTTTCATGTGCGGCTTCAAATTAATGCTTTGTTTATACTTGGAACTTGCTTAACTACCTATTGCTTGCTGGTTCCACATCCTTTGAGTAGAAGGAAATGGGGGGGAGCAGGGAAGTATATGAGCCAAGAGTGTTCAGAAATCAAAATGTGGCATTTAATTTTCCTGCCCTCTTGCAACTCACAAATAGTTGTATCATGCGGGGATTTATCATGCTTTGAGGAACACGCTTGCTTGCTTGCTTTTGCTTTGTTTGGTTTCTCCCACTCAGACTCATTATAGGATCTTTAGTTGGGGTGTGGGGGGGAGTTAAGTGTATCAAACATATCGATTCTGATAGGAATGGTCTTTTTGTCTATTTTAGGTGGACCCCAGAGCCATATCAGTCCTAGCAAAATGGCAGAATTCTTATAGTATCAAAGTTGTTCTGCAAGAGCTTCGGCGTCTAATGATGTCTAAAGAAAATATGAAACTTCCTCAGCCACCTGAAGGACAATGTTACAGCAATTAATTAAAAAAAAACCCATGTCCCCCTTATTCAATTTAAGCTGTCTTCATTTTCCACAGTAGTAAATTTTCTAGGTGCATCTTGTAGACCTCAAAATACTGGAAAGGAAGTTCCCCTTCAAAGGAAGTTTTTCTTGAGATACTGTAAATGATACTAATTTTTTTTTTTTCATTTGAAATATAAGTTGTGCTATGACAAATAATCCTGTCGTGTAACCACTGTCCACATAGCTGAACTTCTGGTATCAGGAAAAGTCTATTTAAATTTATTACTATCAAGACCAGTGTGGCACATCTAACTTAACTGTGAAAGCATACATCCCACAATCACCTTGCTGTGTGTCTGGCCTGTTTTGGTTTTTTTTTCCTTTTTCTGTCTTTTGCAATAGAGTCGAAGCTCAGGGCTATTTATTAGAGTAGACACAAAGGTTTTTGCTTCCAGTACTACACTGGGCTTTATGGACTACTAATGGGGATGTGTGCTAACCTCAATCATCCCTCCCTTTGTGCTATCTCTAGTAAAGGCTGAATGTGACTGTGGTCATTTTTGGGGTTTTATTATTTTTTTAAATGCCCTGATAATCTGGGGCAAGCTTTCCTTCTTCCCTTTGGCCAAGGCATAGATTGTATTTCTCTTCCTGGTCCCCCTCACCAGTGACGTGGGCTTTGGGTGAGGAATTCAGGGTTCTTTTAATCTCTTCCCTCTTCCCCTCTTTTTAGTGGGGGTGCTGCTTTCTTTTTGCCCCTCTTTGTGACTTTTCTCACCCCTGGCCACCAGGGGTAAGCCTTGGGGCAATGACTTGACCTGTTTCCTCCTGCTTATCATTTTGGTTTTGCAACAGTCTTCACCAGCCTGGAAAATAAGAGTATCTGTTCTGCTCGCAAACTTTGGTTTTCCCTGTCCCTCCAGCACTGCTGCCACGTCGCCAAGCTGGCCACGGCTGATGTTATTAGATAGGCTTTTGACATGGTGAAAAGAGCAGTAATTTACCAGGATTGCTGAAATCTTCTGCTGCCAAACTTTAATGGGGAAACTCAGTATATAGAGACTCTGAACACACACTCCAGCTCCGATAGTTGTATTTTGGTACTTTGGATTGACCCAAGAATGTTAACTAATGAAATGTTGCACTTATGTTTGGCCCTTCTAAAGATGTGATGAGTACAGAAAAATCAAATCAATATAGTAGATTTTATTAGAATTCTGTCAGTCTTGGAAGAGAAATCTCTTCAGTGAAGATTTTGGGGGAAAGGTGCATACAGCAGATTAAGGACCTTAATTGGCTTTGCATCCTGGCAAATCACTGCCTTTTCTGGTTTACTGTTTTGGACCACTAACTGCTGACATGTGGATGCAAGCTTACATAGAACCAACCTAGTGTGTCCTGAGTTTTATGACAAAGTCAGTGTTTGTGTAAAAAAAGAAAAAAAGGAAAAAAAAAGAAAAAAGTAAAAATAAACACATTTTAAAGCAGCAGCTATCAAGTCAATGAACAATTGATGTTTCCATTAACTCTTTTGAGGAAAATATTAGTTGTAAGGATTTAACATCCTCTGTAATTAAAGTTTAACATAACAGTATTCCATAAGCAGCCTTTTTATTGTATCAGACCATTGCCTGATTTTAATATAATAAAAAGTGTGCATTAATATTAGAAGGCTTTAATTGTATTTATGTTTAGAATTTTAATCCCTTATGGAATTCTTGATTTGTTGGAAGTATCTTCCCACAGATCACATTTAGCTAACAGTATGTAACCTGGTGGTGAAAGGCAATTGTCTTTATCCACCTGCTGCTGCTATGCCAGGAGGATCTTTAGTTTTAGTTTAAACCTCAGACTTGCTTAGGCTTGGCGGTTGGTAATGTTACATGATCCTACGGAACTGCTGAAAAGAATTCGTAGATCCATGTGCTGTCTGAAGGTGCTTTGTCATTGCAGTGGCCTTTATATGTGTCCTGAGGAAAGAAAATCCCCCTACGGTTGCATGTTAACACTGTCTGTCTAGTACAAGGAGAATTTCTCGACCTGAAATTTTACTTGTTTTCCCTCAAATACTGCAGTGTAAAAAGTTGACCTTCTCTCCAAATCTGCATTAAAACAGGGCTGTGAATTTTTGGCTTTTTTTCAAGTGTAAAGCATCTCCACTTCAGAAGATTGCCAGAAGGTGCTCATATGTTCACTATGGTGTTGTGGTGAAACAAGGTTCTTCCTGGGTTAGGAATGAAAAAGGGAATGACCTTTTGTGAAACCTGCCCGCTCCCTTCTAGCCCAGAGCACTGCACAGTCCTTTGGTAGCTCAGAGGGCATCTACGAAGACAATGCAACTAATACATTGTCAGCATTGTGTGTGGGTGTTTATTTAAAATAGCTTGGTATCTAAAGGTGTTAAAGGGAAATCAGAACAATGGTCGTTACAGCGTGTTGCTTGATTATCTCTGTTTAGGAAGATACAGTTTGTGCACATTCGGGGCCTCCCCCAACCTCCAAATTTCAAGTAATGGTTTTGAAATCTTGAAACTGTCTGCTATGCTTTACAAGTTGTTCAGGCTAGAGCATTCCACCCTCAGCTGGGCTGTGCCGTGCCGAGAGCTGTGCTGGCAAGAGCCGTGTGTTAACAACATTTATCATATGAAGTAGGGGGATGCTTTAAAAAAAAAAGGGTTTCACTGTAAATTTTCTCACCTAGGAGTTGCACTCTGAACACGTCCGTGCTCCGATGCACTGCGAGTAGGAGTGGGATGGGAAAATAATGCCCATAGGGTCAGCTGCCATAGAACCTGTCTTGTAGCTTTGTCAGTGCATGAGACCTACAGAATACACAGTGGAAGAGACTGGTTATCCCACAGCCTGGTTGCTTGTTTATACCTCAGAAACGAGGCAGGGAAGCAACTGTGTCTTACCTGTATTTATTCTACCTCTAGCAGCGTAAAGGCAAAGTGTTTAGTTGATCCCTCAGTTTATGCCCTGAACCAGTGTCTTAAGAGGAAGATGTGAACGGATAGTAAATAAAGTTAAGTGCATTTGCTGTAAAATAAATGCTGTTCTTGGAGCAGGTGCTGCTGGAGGTGACTGAAGCAGTGCTTAGGGAGGAGACCAGCTGGAGCAGGAGGTGGCTGTATGGCTGCCCCGTGCTGCTTCCTGCAGAGGGTCTGGGAGCCATCCTTGTGCCGCATGGACTGGACAATTCCAGTAAAAAAAATCCTCACCTGCCAGTGCTTTCAGTGGATGCCAAGTGAGCTTTTGACTCAGCTCTGAGTACGAGGACGGTAGAGGGAGCCAGCAAGCTTTGCAAGGCTTGGGTCTGAGTAAGGTGCAAATGCTCAATGGAATGTTAAATCCTCTTGTGGGAGCCACTTCTCATATTTATCCTGAATCAATTTCAATTTTAAAAGCCTGTTTATCGTTACTTTCTCACTGTACAGGCATTTACTTGCTGGAGGGAAAACCAGCACTGCAGTGAGATTTTACTTGTTAATAAAGACTAATTGTTTCTTGCTTTGTTGTAATTAAGCTCTGTGTGTGTATATAGGGAGTATATATGTAAATATGCCTTTTCTTAACTTTCACAATTTCTTGCAGTGCTTGGGATTTAAAATTTAAGTTTCTTCTACTGTCACTGGAGTAATAATTTTAAGCCAAAAAGTGTCATCTGCTGCTCTGTGAGGCACCAGTGCTGCCCTTGATTCCCCCTGGAGCCGGACAGCCACACAGAACGGGAAAAGGCGCTGGAGAGCTCATCCGTGCCCGTTGCTTCTGGGTAAACGGCCTGACTGAGGGCCAGGCTGCTTGGAATGCTTTATCGCTGCATGGAGCTGTGATACCAGAGCTGCCTGTGGCATCCCCAGGCAGATGCCATGTAGAGGAATGGTGTTAACTGATGCCAGTTTTAACAAGGCAAACCCAGCAGAGAGGTGCAATGGGATGTACTCTTACTCTGTTGCCAAATACCAGCCTTTTAGTGTGTTGCCAGAATTGCAGGAGCTGTTTGTGGCTAACCTTGCTGTTTGTGGGAGCTGGCTGCTAGCATTTGAGGTCGGTGCTTTACCTACAGGACAGTGTTTCCTACATCAAGAAACAGCACAGGGAATTCAATGTCTTTTTCAGGCTGGCATCAGCTTACATTGAAACAAGGGGGTTCCAGTTCTGCCCATACCTGTAAATATGTGTCTGCTTTAAGCTTTAGCTACCTAGAGCTGAAAGAAGGTGAAGATAATTTGATAGTGATATTCTTATTATCTAATTTTTATACATATTAATTTAAATTTATGAGACTTTTCTGATGGTGTAGAGTTTTCCTAAGTCAGTGGAAATTGCCATATTGCATTAATCTTTGGCTAGGATGCTTTCCTGAAGCATGCTAACCTTGCTGTTGACGAAGATTCAGGTCCCTTAATATCTTCTCATTTTCTCTGGTCTTGCTGTTGCAGATTGCTGGAGTATGTGCTTAACTTTTAAGCCTCTGAAGAGCCCTAGCGAAGTAAAATTTAAGTTAGGCACATGCTTGAGTGCTTTGTTGGACCAGAGCCAGCATGTTCAGCCTCTGCTAGAAAAAAAGACTTGTTTAGCCTTTATTGAGCCTCTTCTTCCTAGTCCTCCCTTCTTGGTGCTATGTCCTTGGTGCTCGTGCCTTTACATTTTCCCCTGATGCTTCTCACATTTGTAACAGAAAAGCAAAGAGCAGAAGACTACATGGAAGATAAGGAGATAAGCTAGATTCTCATCATTTTATATCTGTCGAGCATCTTGTTGCCTTTTTCATCCTTATCTCCTTTTAAATAAAGCCTGCAAAGGGTTTTCTGTAATATGGGTCCTGTCCTAATTTCTGCTTCCCAAGCCAGGTTGTTGGTGGCTTTGCCCTGACATGTTTAGAAAGCCCTTGATGGGTAGTAGGAGGGGAGAATAAATGTCAAGTGGTCTGTCTAAAAGTCCCTGTCCCCTCTCTGTTGCTCAGCATTTAGTTGTTATTGTTGTATTATTTCATTAGCTCTCCACTCACCAAAGAATGTTTCGGGATAGCCAGTACTGAAGTTTCTTTTGGAAGAAGGACAAGCAGGAGTTTTGGAAAGAAAAGGGAAGCAAACATCTTCATCAGAAATGATGAGTCCCCTTTCCCTTCTTCTCTCTTTTCATAAAGCTGCTGCAAAGTCCCGTGCTCATAATTGGCCTGATGAAGGCTTTCTGAGGCAGATACATTCGTATTTCCTGGCAATAAGCACGCGCGGAGGGAAGATGGAGCGGAGGGAAAGCTGGAGGGCTGGCGGCACTGATCCTGCACTTGCAGACTGGGGCCAGGTAATGGGGAGATGTGTGGGTTTGTGAGCAGGCAAATAGCTGCTTTCTCTCTCCTCGGGGCAGGGGGAGCACACACACCTTCAGGAGTGTTCCTGGAAATTAGGAGTAATGTTTAATTGCAGCTTTTTGCAATCATTGAGACTTGGATGCTGGGTAATGGGGATTGTGATGCACGCCGTCTGTGTGTTATCCCAGAGCGGTGAGTGGGTCTTGAGAAACAACCGCAGCGAACGGAGATCTCAGTGAGGTATCTGCCAAACTTATGTCCCTCCAAAGAGACCTCTTAAATCCCTGGGCTACCAGATTAGATGTTGTCCAAGGTTAGCAGCCAGATGTTTCTCAGCTGTTTGGACTGGTTTCCAGCTGAGACCAAGTGAGTGGCTATCCAACATGTAAGTATTAATATAAACATTTCAGAGGCCTTGCCTTGAGCGAGCCATTAAAAACTTCCCACGATACTGTGAGCAGTGCTGGCGTCCTTAGAGAGCATCAGTATTTTGTATATCGCACTGGAATATCCTGAGTGGGTCAGGCGCAGGCTGCCACCTGCTCGTGCAGCGCTGGGGCTGGGCCTCCCCCTTGTTTTAGTGGCGCCAGAGCAGTGTGGTCCCTGGAATTTGATTATTTGTGTTAGCAGATAATTTAGGCCAGAAGGCTGAGAGTGTTCCCTTCCTTCCCTGGATGTCGTCATGCTTCCCAGCAAAACACAGTCCCAGGTCCTGTGTCTCTTCCCCTCCCCTCCCCACACAAGTACAGCATAAACGCTTTCAGCGTCCCTTCTTCTGAAGGGTCACTGTCCACTCATTGTAAGCTTGGTTTTGGCTTGTGCTGCCCTGCCAGAAGGGGAGGATTTCATTAAATCCAGCATCTAGAGCCATGTTTTAATTATTACATGAACTAAAAAAACCCGGGAGGAGTGTTTGATGTGTGGTTCTTCTGAAATATTCCTAATGCCACCCATGCGCTTTGGCGTTTGAACGTGAGCAATGAGAAATGACCCTCTCTGGTCTCCCACTGGCATGAAACAGGATCCTTCCAATGCTCTCCATCACTTTTGTCAGCTTTTAATGCTTTGCTTCTCCAAGATCCGGCCTGCTCTAGCCTTAAACTGAATAGGATTTTATGCCTAAGCGAGGTCCCACTGGAGGTGCGGGATATTTATTTGCGGAGGAGGATGCTGCTCACAGATGAGCGTGTCCTGGGGCCAGGTCCCAGGGAATGAGTTTGCACCTCCAGGCTGATGCCTGCAGCCCGTGCAGCATCTGACCTTTGTCTCCTTCCTTTTAAGTTGCTGTATCACAACCTGAGAGAACGTGATGGGTCTGCCCGGGTGCCTTGTCAGCGAGAGCTGCTGCTGCGGCAGCACAGGGAGAGGCTCTGCAGGGAGAGCATCGTGCTCTCCCCTCTTGTGATGGCTCCGCTTCCCCAAATAACCCTGCTCCGGGTTACCTGTCGCCAGGAGTCACTGCTGGAGCTGCTTGGGGTGAGGTACAGTGGAGGAGTTGAACTTACAGAGGTGATTTTTCTTATGAAAGGTTTTAAAGTCACAGGTGTTAAGGACATGGACAAAAAGGGAGGATTTAACAAAAATAATTCAGGTATTTAGCCTGGAAGGGTCTTCATCCAGCACCTGGCAGCTTCACTGGGGATGGTTAACCCAGCAAATGCTCGCTGAAATAACGAACCTTCAAAACAAATAGCTTATTTATAGCTCTAGTTGAAAAACCAGAAAATACCACCACAGGAGGTGTTTGCTGTATTGGGCTCTGAACAGGAGCTGCTGAAATTGGAGGTCAGAATTTCACTTATCGACAGCCAAAAAATCCAAACCTGAGAAGGTCAGGGCAGCCTTTGCTTCTCACTTGTCAAAATCATCCCCATTGCTGCAGGGCAGTGGGGGGAAAGGGCTCTTCAATAACAAATCCTATTCCCCTTGGGAAGGCAGCGTTCCCATCAGCTGCTCCATCCTGTGCCCTCTGCTCCTGCCTGGGGAGGCTCCTGCCTCTCCCTGCTGGGTTTTGGGTTGTTTGCACAGCCTGTGTGTGATCCACGGGTTGAATCCTTCTGTTCGATAGCCTTGTGGCATATTACTTGGGCTGTATAAGAACCTGTAATAATAATAATAATAATAAATAATCATAATAGTAGTGATGTCTGGGAAATAAGGCTTTTAAACCAGCTCCTCACAGCAAGGTGGTGTCCCATCAGTTCACATGCTGTGGTTTAGATCAGTTATCTCTGTTTACAAGCAATGAAATTTTGTAGGGCAGAAATGTGCCGTTATAACCTATAATTTTTCAGGGTTTGCGTTGGAGTGGCTCTGATAAGCCCCACGTGTGGTTTTTATTATGTGATCCACAATCTTGCTGCTCATAAGTGAGAGCCTAAGACCAGAGATTGAATCTGTTTCTACCCTCGGCTTTTTGTGTTGGTTTTCCCCCGCCTCCCTGTTCCTGCATTGTTCGTGACCTGCCTGCGAGCCAGCTCTTTCTGTGCCTTGTGCTGACCAAGAAGCGTGTGTCCGTGTGCTGCGTCCGTTGGTCTGTCTGCCAGGCGCTGCTGTGCGATGGTTGCTCAAGGAGAAGCCGGTGGTGGCCGTCGAAGGGCAAACCACATGGAGTTTATTCAGGGCTCACAAGGACGTGTGGGTCGGAGCTGGGTTTGCCGGCGGGGGTGTGGGCTCTGCCTGCCCACGGCCGTGGGTGCTGCTCTCCCAGCCCTGCCGCCCCGGCTGCTGCCCTCCTCGCTGCTTCCCCCTCGGTTTGCAGGATTGCTGTGCTGAATGCTCCACCGTCTTGATGTAATGCAACGAGGACAGTTGCGTGTGCTGCATAGAAGGGAAACGACCCAAGAGGGACTGTAGAGTCGTAAATTGGGTGAAACCTGCACAATGATGAAATCCATCCTGGCAAAACAAAGATTCCTGTCGTTGCCTTCGTAAAAGCGTGTGTCTTTCCTGTATGCTGAGAAGCAGCAGTGTGGGAATGGGTTTTCAGCACCCTCTTTCTGATTAACAAGTATTCAGCTAACGTCAAAGTGTGGATTTGTTACTCCTTGCAAAGACCATCCCTGTTTGCTTCATGGAGACCACCTGGACAACACATGATCCAGACAAATCAACCTGCTGCTTCTTAAAAACACCCTCAAGTTGCTTTACAGCAGTGATACTTGGTGGGGCAGAGTGCTCCTGCTGCCGTCCATGCCTCGTTGCTGACTTGTCTCTCTGGCATCAGTGAAAGCCAAGCACTTAGGGACAACTGTGTTGGATGTGGACTCCACGGCGTGGAGCAGCACGACTCTGCTGGTGGTGTGGAAATCGGGAGAGTGGCTACAGGAATTCATTAATAGAGGATGAGGGCTGCTGCTGTGGAGGGTCTGAGCTGCCCTGGGGTTATGGGAGGGAGAAATCATGAGGCGATGTTTTTAATTAGATTCTCAGATCAGCTGGTAGAAGCAGCAGGGCTGAGATACTGTGCCCCAGCTCGTTGCCCAAGAGCCTTGGTTGTCCCACCACTGGTGAAGCATTGGACTGAAACTTGGCTTGTCAGCCTCTGCCGTTGCTCACGGGGGTTCTCTGCTTTGTGGTCTCCAAATCCTGCTGAGCGGTGCCTCTGCCCTCCAGCTCATCAGTGCTCTCACCAAGAACTTGTGGTGAAAGACAGAAGGAGCTCAGTGATGGGCTGGCTGGCTGCTTTTTTAGGCTCTTGGGAGCTCTTGCTCCAAGAAGAGTGATGTGAAGGTGGGGCTGGGAGCCCCCAGGCTGTGCTGTGGGGGTGCCGAGGGTGGCGGCGCGGGTGCAGGGTGAGGGGGGGCTCTGGACCAGCCCACCCCGACTGGCAGCAGGGGAAAAGCTGCTTGTCACTGTGCCCACCTCTCCGTGCAGGTGAGCCTGAACTCACCGGATGCTTTGCTGTAACTTGCACTTTGTATCTTCCCGTGTACAAGCTGAGAGGTCTTGCTTTTGGGAACAATTCTAATTCTACAAGCACAGTTGTTTTGGCATTTGTATACAATAACACCTACGTTTTTGACATGTCCTGATGTGAACAAGACCAGGATGCAGCTTCTCTGCTTGTTTTCGAAAGATCTTTAAGCGTGTTGAGTATTTGAGCTGCTCTGAACAGAGGGATGCAATGATGTGGCCTGTTCAAGCCCAGGGTGTGCCTGCTGCTGCCCCGGCAGGACCTCGTCCCTGTCTGCAGCTCCCACGCTTCAGTTGTGACCACAGATTTTCAGGCCGTTGTTCTTTAAAATCACTCACCGTGCATCCTCTAATCCTGCAGCGTGTGCTGATCCCTCTGTGCATCCCAGCCCTACCTCCCACCAGGAGAAGCAAAGCCAGTGGGACCTGCTCTGGGGCTTCTCCTGCTGGGGGCACGGGGGCTCTGCCCCAATAATCCCTTGCAGGGTGACAGTGGCTTCTGCTGCCACTTCTGCAGAAATCGCTCTCCCAGCTCTTATGAGCCAGAGAGGTTTTCAAACACCCTCCTGGGCCCATTAAATGCTCTGGCTTTTCCTTGTGACGTTCTGGTTTGCAGAGGGTGGTGTGCAGGTGAGACGCTGCCCTCTGGAGCGATCGTGTCCCAGCACTAATCCTGGTCAGAGTCCAGGAGCGCTTGGGTCTGGGACTGGGAGTCGGATCTGTTCTCTTCCCATTCCCTGCAGCCCAGCATCCCCGACTGGGAAGAAGATGCGGTCGGGTTGAAAAGAAAAATAAGGAATTATTTTCCCTTTCTCTAGCACAGAGTGAATTCCTGCAAGCAGGAATTGTCAGCCCTGGATGCCAGGATGGGTGTTTTCAATCATTCAGTTTCCTTGCTCATTTTTTACTCATTTTTGATTTATTTTTAATGGCCCTGACACCCTTATATATAATAATAAATAGCAAACGTGTGGACACAATGAGACTGTTTCAGGTTCAAGTGTTTTTAATAACCTTGCAGTGAGAAATATATCCGAGCCAAAATCTGGAGAAACCCGATGAAGACTCTCTGCTGCTGCAGTGAAATACGATTGCGGAGTCGCTGCTGTGCAAACAGCCCCGGACAGCAATCGCTTCACCGCTTTGACTCCCGGCCAGTCGTTTTAGACAAGACTCCCCTTTGTATTGCTCCAAACCCTAACTTCGAAGCAGTGTTTTTGTCTTCCAGATATGACCCGATTTAAGCAAAGGGAGGACGAGGGGGTAGGTAAAGATATATTTTTCTATTATTATTATTTGTCCGTGCCTCGGCAGCCCTCAGCGCACGCCCCACCCCGAGCAGGGGCCGGGTAATTCCCATCTGGGATGCTGCAGCAGAGCAAGGCGAAGGGAAAAAGTGACGATCGGCATTGTGAGGCCTCACAACGTTTAATTAAGTAAAACCTCATTAGCTATTTTCAATGGTTTAATGGCTTTGAGGGAGTCGTCTTTTGCCAAGAAAAATAAGCAGGCGGGTTTGCCGGCTCCTCGTGCCTCTTGTTTGAGGCAGAAATCTGGGGCCGGCTGTTGGAAAAATGCTGTCCCGGGCTGGAGGCAGGTAGCTGCCTTTCGGGAACACAAGGATTTGGTTCTGGAGAACCACGGGATGGGAACCCAGCACATGGGGAGGGGGATACCCCACCCCGGCCAGCGGGCCCCCCGGCACGGCTTTGGCGCAGGGGGCAGCAGGGCTGGCTGGGCAGTGGGGGCTGAGCACGTGGGGTACCCATGTCCCACTGTCGAGATTTATGCTGGAGGGCTTTGGATAGGCACCCACCTCCCTCCCCTGGCTGCAGGGCACGTGCCGGGCAGGGGCTGCAGCATCCCTGTACCCACAGGGATCTCATCCTCCCACTGACACCCCTGCAAAGAGATGCCAGGGGTTGAAACCTCCTTGGCTGCACCCTTACAAGGCTCCCAAAACGTTCCCTTGCAGGCAAGGTCCCTTCCCCTAAACCTGGCGGCTCTCCCTTAAGGGTTTTCCCCTGCTTCTGCCCTCCCGCTGCCCTGGCATCCCTCCCGGCGGCAGGCGTTGGGGGTGGCTGTAGTGACACCACGCTCTCCTCAGCCGTGGCGTCGAGCTGTGCTTTCCTGGCGGGTTCAAGCAGGGGTGTCGTGTCCTGCGCCTGGCAGGACTCGGGGGGAGAGGCTGTTGGTGAGCAGTGATCCCAGCACGGTGGCTGGCAAAGAGACGCTGGATCCCAGCGGTGGAGGGGAAAGCACGGGGCACCCTGCAGCCCCCGTGGCTCCCTCCTGCGTGCCTGGTGCGCCACAGCCCTGCTGAAGCAGCAGGAAGAAAAGGGGTGCACGGGGACCTGAGGCCCTGCTGTGCCCACGGATTATCTGTATGTCACCATCATCATCATCATCCTTCTTAGCAGAGATGGAACCTGTCCAAGTGCCCCTGTGCTGGAGCAGCTCCTGCCTCCCCTAGCACTGGGGCAGCCCAGGTGATGGCTTGGGGCAGCTCCTGGGGCTCGGGCTGAGCTTTCCACATCTTCAGCCAGAGCTGGGAGCTCGGAAAGCGTCTCCTTGCTCCCTCTGCAGAGCCACCCTGTCCCAAGGCTGAGCGGGACCAGGCTCAGGGCTTTGTCTTTACAGGGTCTTCTGCCCTATTTATCTTTCCCGAGTGACATCTCCCCTCCCCGCTCCACGCAACAACCCCCCGAAAAATAATAAACGGCAGCAGGCTCTGTAAACAGAGCCTATCTCCAGAGCTGTTTGAAATGTAGACAGGCTCAAGTGAATTAGTTCAGCGAGGACTTAATTGCCGTGGTGTCTGTCAGCGTGCGGCGCTGAGGGAGAGCAGGGGAGCGCTGAGGCAGGGAGATGGATGGGGTCCCGCGCGGGGTGGCAGCCGGGGTCACTGCTCCAGAAACCACGTCCTGGCGTGACCCCCGCTGCGATAAGCGGACTCCGCGCCGTCCCCATCACTGGCTCGTCCTGCTGCTCTGACCTTCCCTGGCCTCCCCTGAAACCCAGCGTGGAATGAAAACGCTGGGAGAAGGGCCTGGGTTTGAGAAAATGGTCTGTTGTCCCTTCCGATGGGGGTTGGCCTCGCTGGGGCTCGGGGCTGCGGGTCCCATGGGCTGCAGGGAGGAAAAGGAGAAATGTGGCTGCCGATGGCAGCACCGTGTGTCCCTAAAACACAAGGAATCGCGGAGCGGCTGGCCGGGAGCTTTCTCCATCAGGCAGGGAGATACCCCAGGCAGGAGGAATTCCTTCAGTTATATATGAGAGGAGCGAAATATTGATCCCCGTGTCGGTTCCTGAGCTGCAGCAGAGCTGTATCGCTTGTGCAGCGCAGAACAATCCAGAAGGGTGCCCATCCCTGCCTGGGGCAGCTGCGTCCCTTTCACACGCTGCTCCCATCAGCGCAAGCACAGCTGGTGGGCAAGGACGCGGGGGAAAATCAAGGCTAACCAGCCCCTGCTTGGGCTGTCACAGTGTGAGGGGTTTTGGAGGAGGAAGGAGGGAGCCTCCCCAGCTCGGGGTGACTGCAAAGGGGGTGTCAGCGCAGGGAGCTGCCGCCTGGCTGCGGGGGCACCGGGCGCTGGGGACGGCAGCCGTCAGCGAGGCGTCTGGCCGGGCTCTTCCCCACCTCCCTGGTAATTAAACGGCAGCCCCTTATGCATGTGGAAAAGGAAGGAGAGAAAGAAAAATAAGATCAGCAAGCCCAAGCCCTTAGATTACTGTTTACCCCCTTGAGGAGCACAGAAGTATATTGTCGATTTAATAGAAGCCTATAAATCACTGAAAAACATTTATAAAATAATTGAAGGTAATGGAAACCATTTGTTTGAATAACATCACGTTCATGCCCCAGAGGTGCAATAAAAGTTAGATTAATTGATAGGATTTTATATCTCACTGTGAAAATCCGAGTCACATTCTAGACACCGACAGTTTGGGAAAGTTGCAAATTCATCAGGCACCCAGCTACTATCAAAATAGTCTCTTCCATGCGAAGAGGCACATTCATATGACCCTGAAGGGTTTTGGGATGAGAACTATTTACTTAAACTGTGAAGTGAACTAGCCAGTGTGAGATCCTGACCCAGATTGGGGTTTTTTCCTTCCTCTTCTATCTGCTGTTTCATTTTTTTCCCATTATGATAAAGAGCAAATAAATATCCGTAAGCCAAAGGCTCATCCCTAATCCAGGGCTCAAGTGTCCCGCGTCTGTCTGTGCCCATGAGAACGGCACCTCCGAGGCGCTGGGTGAAGAGGTGGGGGCTCTGCTGGGACAAGTCACCCTGTCCTGGGCTTCTCACCTCGGACCTTGCTGGGTGCCTGCCAACCGTGGCAGGATTTGCTCTCTTTGGGCTCCTGCGCTGCCAGCTGGTATCAACAGCAAGCTGCTTTCAGGCTGGAAACCATACCCTCCCTCCCCTTTTCCCCTGTAACCGTGTTTGTGGTTTGTTCGGTTAAAAGGCAGAAAAATGCAACAAAGCATGGGTTTTAGCAAAAGGGCAGCTGGAGGGGAGATGAGAGCCACGGGCAGGCAGGGACTCCCCAGCCCTGCTGCTGCTCTGCCTCCATGGGGCTTCCCCGCTGCCCATGCACTGCTCCACTTTTCCTCTGGTTTTCCCCAAACTCCATTTTCACTTCTTTCCCCTCCTCTCAGTGACTGGAATGAGGCCAGCGGGGAGCCCAGGCCCCATCAGGAGAGAGGGTGACACGTGGGACTGTCCCCTCCCTGGGCATCCATCCCGCTGCCACCCCGGACACCTCGGTGCTGGCATCGGGGGCAGCTCAGCCCCCTCCCCAGCACCCTCCAGGCTCAGCTCTACAGCAGCTCCATCCGCCCCGCTGCAGGGGGGCACCCGCAGCCCTCCCAGGGGCAGCGCCGGGCACCCACCTCGCGGGGACCCTGCACCCAGACGTTCCCAGAGACTCATCCCTGGAGCAGGGCTGGCTCCCAGCTGCCCCTCGCAGCCACCGCTCCGAGCCGGGGCGCGTGGTGCAGCCAGGCTTCGCATCGGCTTTTGATAAAGGCGCCCTGTCAAACAAGGGCTGAATAAATCATGATGTGTTACCAAGACGCATTACAGCTTTTAAAACAACCACCATGGCATTCTACCCCACGGACTGATGAGTCTGGGGATGCCAGATCCCTGGCGCTCCGCAGCCTTGCTGGAGCCAGCTCACATCTGGAGTGCAGTAAACGTACCCAGAAGCAAGAAAGCAGCTCTGTAAGGGTCAGGAGTACAGAGAGCGGCTGCTGACTCCAGGCGCCACCCCAAAACCCACATGCATTTCCTTGTGTAAACACATGTGGCCAAAAGGCAGCCATGGTCACCTTTCTCCAACGTGAGCCCTATAAAACCGCCAGCAAAGTGAGGAACAATGTCACTATTATTGTTTTAGAGGAATTCCTCCAAAGCAGAAAAGCATAGCCGGGCTGCCGACAAGGGTGTCTTTAAAAGTGGGGCTGACAATTGACTCCAGAGCTGAGGGGAGGGGAAAAAATCCCCCTGGGGTTGATCATTTGCAGTTGTAGGGGGCTCCCAGAGCTGCATGTTAATCTGTTGGGTCCTGCTGTCGCAGAGACGCAGCCGGGCGCACAGAGCCCTTACACATTCATCACCCCAGTGGTGGCAGCCCTGGAGATGGGGGCTGCTGGGAAGCATCCCTGTCGCTCCTTATGTTTTCAGAGTGCCAAGCAAATCTACCTGCTGAGAGCCAAGCACGCCCCAACCCATCGTGGATTTATCGCCCGTGAAAGAGGATTTTGCCCCCACTTTGCATCAGCCGTGTCTGCAGCCCTGCTGATGCAGTCAGAGCTCCCAGGGCTGGCATCAGTAAGAGCTTCCCATACCTGGAAAAGAAAACCATTGGTGCCTTCTCCAGGGGGCTGATCAGTGTAAATATCTGGGGTCTGGAGCTGCTTTCTCTTGGGGAATCCGTGATCAGTTGAATTGAGACCTTATAGCTGCTTCTATTTGGGAGTTTATTGCCTGGTGGTAGAGCCAGACGAGAGCTGGCAGAGGCAGCAGGAGGGATAACCTGGGGCCAGATCCTACCCATAAACTGGGAATTGCATCCTGGATCCGCTGCGGCTGTTGAGCGCGGGGAGCGCGGGCACCCTTGGTGCTGCCCGGGGAGGGCTGGGGGCTGCCAGTGGGCACAGGGCTCCTGCCACCACCCATCCCTGCTTGTCCCAAGGGGCTTCCAGCCCGACTCTGCCTGGTGTTCAGCCTTTCCTCACTGCAGCCCCATGGCCAAGGACGGGCTTTCCTACCTGCAGGGCTTTAACCCAGACCCCAGGCTGAGTAGGGCTCCAGTATCAGCGTTACTGGGAGAGTCCTCACCAGAGGGCTGGGCAAAAGGGGCTGGGGACAGGGCTGACAAAGGGCTGTGAATATGTACCAGACTGGAGGCCTGCAGATAGGGTGTCTCCACACTTAACGCCTGATTGGGATGACCTTGCTCCTGGATAAGGGGCTGTCCTCCAGCGAACACAGATGAACATTTGAATTTCAGTGATAAGCCCATCAAATAGTTAAGTGTGTTAGAGGCTGTACAAATGTGCTGCAGAAAAAGTTTCTCCAGTGAGTCAGGGTCCCAAAACCTTTCTTTGGGGAGCTTATCTTATCAGTCAGGGGATACAGCGCTCAGCGAGGAAACGGGGCCAGCTCAGCCTGAGTAATGGCCTGAGCTGAAGCATTGCAAAACTAAAGGTGCTTTTTAAAAAGTCCTGACATCGCAGACAGAGGGGTGGAGCGGTGAGGAGAGAGGAAGAGGAGGCTTAGTCACGTTGGCCATAGCCCAACACTATGGTGCTTCTCCAGGGCAAGGTCTTTAATGTCCTTCCTAGGACGAAGCTTTACATCTGCCTTCCCCCCTTTCCCAGTGAGAGCAACCTGGGGGCTGTTCCCAGCCAAATCCGCTGCTTAATTCCCTCCGTCGGAGGCTGGGGCCAGCAAGAGGGATGCTGCCAGCATCATCCCGAGGAGCCAGGAAGCCCTGTTCCCCCACAGGGCCACCGGGTGAGGGAGGCTGGGGGGACTGGGGGGTCCCTCAGCTGCAGGTCACGGTGATGCTGAGAGTTCTGGGGATGCAAAGGCACAGCCTGTGCCCTCCCGGAGGAGGCAACGGCAGTGGGAGTAGGAGCTGTCAGGAGCCAGCGGGACAAGCAGTGAGTGCGATTGCAAGTGAAGACAAACCAGCTGGCCAGAGAGCTCCCTCCTGCCCTGGAGCTGAGCCTGAGCTGAGCCCAAAAAGCCCCTGCGGTCCTTTGGGTCCCCTAACCAAGATGAGCCGGGCAGCATGGGAACCCCAAAGCCAGTGTAAATAACAGGCAAACACTAGCTAAAGTTTTAAAACATCTAGAAATCCTGGGAAAGAGGAGTATCAGTGTCTGGAGAATAAATACCCAAAAGGAGGAACAGTGTGAAAAGGCAATGCCTTCCCTGCTCCTCCTTCCTCCAGTTGTTGATGGAGATCATGAATTTCCACCTCCTTGGGAAATTCTTCCCATGGCATTAAATTAAAGCCTCCTTGGAGCCTTCCCCTACAAGCCAGTGTGTTCTGTCTGACATCCAAGCATGTCCATGTGTGGGCAGGAACCTTTGAGAATGGTCCCTATAGACACATGTTGGATGGAATCCCTGGGGGCTGGTGGGGTGGGAAACCTCTGAGCTGCTGGAGGCCTTTGGAAGCCTCTGAGCTGCTGGAAGCCTCTGGTTGCTGCTCGCAGAAGTCCCCGGACACCCATGCACTGGGTGACTTTCTTTGCTGGTTTCTTCTGGGCATGGAGGGAAACACGGAGGTAACCAGTCACTTATTGCATGTAGATGGTATGAAGTTGAGGGACTGGCTCCGTCACTTCCAGAGCAGCGTGACCGTGCTCTGATTGCAGGGTAGGTGACCAGGACAGACCAGTTGTGACACGTCCTGCTCTGAGCAGAGCTGGAGATGGGCTGGTGTGGGGACCTCAGTGCTCGCTCCCCACGTGGGCGTGCGAGGGTTAAGGCACTTGCACCTCTAGAAGCTTTGCAGGCAGCAGCTACAGGACACGTGTGAATATTATTGTCATTCCCTTCATTTTTTGCATTTCAGAAAAGTAGTTGCCCTTAGGACGGGGATTTAGAAGAGGCTGCAGTGGAGCCGGTGGCGTTTGCTGCTGGACTTCTGTGAAGGAGGAAGAAAAGGAACCTTTTAATGTAGATTTTTTCATAGTTAATAAAAAAAAAAAAGAAGAAGACAGGACTCTAACCATAGAGGAAGGAAATGTCACAAATGATTGATGAGGTTTTGAGCTCCTTGTTGAAAAATGGTCAAAGCCGTGGGGTGGGGAATGTTTGGAGCCAGTTCTGCCACCTGCCCGCTGTTTGCTGGGGACGCGGGCGGGCACGGGGCTGCTGGGCAGTCAGAGCCTCCTCACCAGGTGGCCTCAGAGATTCCTCCTGCTTTGGGACGGCCCAGCAGGCTCCTGTGATGCCCACGTGCCATGGGACCTGTACGTCCTGGGAGAGCTTTTGCTGCAGGTGCCCGGTGCCAGCAGCGTGCCAAGGTCTGCCCCCCGGGGATGCAGTTTTGAGGAGAGTCACAGGCGAGCCGTCCCAAGGGCACCACCGTGTGCAATGACATGTCTCTTCTTCAGCATCCTGGGGAGACTCAGGCAGCCCCAGATCCTCACCATGGTTGAAGACAAGCACAGAGGATCCAAAGACCAGCTGGGGGGTCACCCTCTGTCCCCGGTGCCAGCCTGGGTGCTGCCCTGCTGCGTCAGCCCCTCCGAACACCACCAGGACCCCAGCTTGCCTCTCTTTGTAGTACTATTTTTAAAACACCAAAGGAGAACTCCCACCTCTGTCTGCTGGAAACGTGGCGTGTCCCCCCCGCTATCTGCGGCAGCCAAGAGCCCTGCTCATTTTCAAACCCGCCGGAGTTAGCCTTAGATATAAAACCAAACAAGCAAACTGAAAGGGGCTTGTTGTGTAAAAAAGTTCCTCCAAATTAGTTATATCTGGCTTGTGATCCCTTTTTGATTGAATACTTAATAGCAGCCAGGTGCAAGCAATAAGGGGCGCTTGCCCGCGCCTCTGGAAGCAGCCTGGGAACGCGGGCGGTGGGGCAGCCCACAGGCGGCTCGGTGTGTGGGCTGCTCCTGCCCTTCCTCTGCCTCCCTTGTTATCCGCGGGGATCCCAGCCTTTGTTTCCTTCCCTCAGCACTGAACGGGTGTGGGAGATGCACACATACACATCTATATGTTTGCAGGCGTGTCTATGTGCAGGCGTAGAGCTCTTTGTGTCGGGGTGGAGGCAGCAACGGGGACGTGTGCCTGTGTTGTTAATGCAGTCGGCAGGTAGCAGACACATTAGGTGTGTCCGTATGTGCATTAATGCATGTGCGTGTATATAAGTGTGTTCTCTTCACCAGCTGGAATAGTCGGCGCTCCCCGCTCAGCCGAGGGCGCGGGAACGCTCCCAGCACTCCTGCAGCAAGACAGTCACATGGTGCTCGGAGACATTTTTCCATCCTGGCACTTCCAAACACGTCTGCTGGTGTTTAAGCCCGTTTCCATCCCTAAGTACGTTTGCGTGCATTTTTACTGCTTTAATTTTAGAAACATACTGCCTTCATAGGTGATAATAAAAAGGGGATGCCAGGGAGAGAGGCTCTCCAGAAACTACCAACCTAAAGACATCACTCTTCTGGAGCATGACCTGTCCCTGAGAGCGCAGGGCTTACTCACGAGAGCTCCTGAAGGCACGAGAATTAATCTTATGGGCCTGATTCTGGGTCAGGACATAGCAATGCCACATCACTCAATGGTTCTCAGCCCCTGTCCCTAAGCCAGATTGCAGGAGAACTGCTGCCGGGCAGCAAAACTGCTGTGACTGAAGATGCTCAAGCTGCCCATGGCCTCAGAGTCCTTCTTCTATCCAATGTCCCTATTAAAATGTGTGCTTTTTTCTTTTTTTCTGTCCCTCACTCTTTCCCAAGTGATGCAGTTTCCACCCAGTGCTGTTCTGGAGAAAGATCTACAGTGTGTCATTTCCAATTATAACTCCTGTTGGCTGTAGCCTGCCTGGTTACTTGATTTATTGAGCTCCCATATCCTCCAAAGAAACTCAATTATTTCATGCGAACAATTTCCTCATGTCTGAAAATACAGCCTTTGCCAGAGCATTGTCCTGATTTTAGGATCCAGAAGGTTGTTAGGGCCGATAGGAGAAGAAATTTTTATGGGCTTTCGAAATGTGGGTCAAGCACTTTGCCCACTGCAGAGTTACGGACCAAGAACACACGTGTGCTAGAGAGTTTCTTGGGCTGCAGAAATCAGTATTGGGCTGGTCCCTGTGCTGTTACAGGGGGGTTTGTCACCTTCTGCGAGCAGAGGAGGCCAGGCAAGAGGCTGGGATGGCACAGATGGATGAGATGGAAGCCAGCAAAAAGCCAGCCAGACAAAATTAACCTGACATAACATTTCAATATGTACACCCAGGCAGAATGCATTTACACTGTATTGGCACTTTGAATCATGCAGTGTGAAGCTCTGAAACCAGGATTCCTCCATCCCTCCCCTGTAAGTCCAGTTTTCCACCTGTGAACGGGGCAATAACACTTCTAAGCCATGACGAGGGCGATAAGATGCAATGGGAAAGGTGCTGTACCTGCCAAGCCATTCCTCACTGTCCCAAGGTTTCAGGTTTGCGCAAAGGGCTGCAGAGAAAAATCAGCGAAAGGCCTGTTCTTCACCTGGCAGGGGACTGTTTGTAGAATTCGGGCGTATTTAGACTTGGCAGAAATGGGATTCCTAAACAAAGGGCGGGGGAGGCGAGCCCTCACGCCACCGCTGCCGCTTCCCACGCTGCGGAGGGTTTCCAGATTCACCACCTACCTGTCTGCCGAGTAAAGCTGTCCAGACCCACCACCCCGTGCTCCTGACTTCCATTTTAGGAGGTGGTAGAAACAGGGTTAGGCTTTTCTAACCCCTCCCCAGCTTTCTTACCAGAGATGACGGAGCGGTTGGGGGTGCTGGGTGCCCCCCTGGCTCTGGGTGCACGTCCACTGCCTCTCGCCAGCGAGCCCGGATGCTGCTTTCTGCAGGAGAAACCCCCCCACCTTGAGCACCGTTGGGAATAGCCTTGGCTGGCCAAAAATCCAGCACGTGCACGAACCACATCCCCCAACGGATCATGGAATCATGGAATGGTTTGGGTTGGAAGGGAACTCAAGGATCGTGCGGTTCCACCGGCCCCGCCGTGGGCAGGGATGCTGGGATGTGTCTTTGCTCCCCGGCTGCGTTTGGTGCTGGGGTGCAGGTGCTTTGTGTCGGTCACAGGAGGAAGCCTTTTCTCCGTTAACGACCACTAAATAAATTAGACCTAAATGCTGAATTGCAACACGGTGAGCAATTTATACAGATTTACTTTGGGATTGTGTAATTAGCAGTGCGGAACGTGCAGTGAGAGGCGGTGTGCAGGAGCAGCAACAGGCTGTTTCCTATGGAAGGAATCGGGGCAGGCTGAAGAAAGGTGTCAGTGTTAGCACTGTGCACAGTGACAGGCCTGGACTAATTAAGCTTTGGCCTGAGTTTAGGAAATAAAGATGCACGATGCCAGACTACGGAGTGAGGAGGGGATGCTGCTGAGAATTTTGGATGTTGAAGGTGGAAATGGAGCTGCACCAGAGGGACAGAGGGGATGGTGGGCAACCTGCCCTTGGTCTACAGAAACATCCCTCTGAGCAGGGGCCTCAGAAACCTCCCTCTTTCTCCTCCTCATTTCGTTTTTCCTCGGCTCAGCCCCCGTGCACGTGCACATGCACAGACCCTGGCACGGGCGAGTTGCGGTGCTGCGTAAGCGAGCAGGAGCACATGCGTGGAGGCACATGCGCTGGGCTTGGCTTGCAGCAGTGCTGCATATGCAGTTTTTTCATTTATACCCACAATCAGTTTATAATCTCTGGCCAAAACTTCATCTCCTGTATGGGAAGATTTGGCCCGCAGAAAGATGTTAACTCAAAGGCGAGTGGGGAATATGAAAGGGCCTTCTATGTGGAGAGCAATTCAGTTCATCTCCAGTACACAACTGTGGTTTTTCCATCCCTCTGGGTTTCAGCTCGGAGACGTCTCCGCGCCGCAAACTCTGCCTGGGCTGCAGCGAACGGTGCCTGTGGTCAGGCAGCTGCGGCCGAGGCACGATGACAGCTCTGCCCGACGCCAGCACTGCAAACCCTGCTGCTGCTGGTGCTCCGCTCTCTCAGCGGGGCTCGCACTGCGAGAGAGCCAGCGTTGGAGCCACAGCTGCACCCTCGTACCAAGGCAAAGCTGGGATCTGTGCTGTTTGGCTATTCAGCCCTGGGATGCTGGGATTCAGGGGTATGTCATGTCCTGTGCCCGAGGGGACAGAGCTGGCCTGGATCTGAGCGGTCTTGGTGGACCAGGTCTGCGTCGGGAAAGCATCAGATGTAGGAGCCCCGGCTGCCCCAGCTGGACCCCAGGCACCCAGGGTGCTGGGCTCCTTCTTGACCCTGGAAATGTGGGGTGCAGGTGGCACGCTGCTGCCCGGACAGCTTGGCACTAGATTTCCTTGGGGGTTAATGAGCAAGATAAAAAAAATTTCATTTTGCTGTAAAACCCAGAAGTATAAACGGGGTGTGGGAGAGCGAGGGGTGTGTGAAAGAAGCTGCTGAATTGCTGACTCAGCCACCTCCACAGAGGATGGAGGAAAATCCTCTGGCTGCGGAGCTGCCGATTCGAGCGGTGTTGGGGTGCCGGTTGCTGCCAGCAACAAGCAAGGGGAGCAGCCTGGACTCAGCCCAGACCCGGCTTGCTGTGCCAGGGCAGATGCTGCTCTCACACGTGTAACGAAGGTGTGGGGCCTCAGCTCATGGCCCAGCGGCTGCGCCCACCGCTGTAAAACTTAATTGTTTTCTGCAAAGAAAAAAAAAATCATTTGGGGAAGAGATGGAAAAAAGAGATAGCGTCACGCAGTCATGGCCTGTTCTCCACCTGTTGTTATTTTGGTCTGGCCCAATCAACCTGCTAGCCAGGCTGGAGCCAGAGACCATCTGGAAAAACTGCCGTGTTTATAAAACTGACATGGAGCAGCACCCCAGGGCCCTGACCTCCCACACAAATCTGGAAATGATTAAAATGGCCCTGGCTGCCTTCGCAGCGGAGAGCTGCCTGTGGAGAGCAGCCCACCGACCGCATTTGGAGTTCTCATCAGCGGGGCTGGGAACACGCGCTCTCCTCCCGGCTCCTGCCCACCCTGCCCAGCCTGGAGCCCCCGCGGGCAGGAGGCTCTGGGGATGCTCTGGGGATGCTCTGGACACTGGGGGGGCTGCCCCAGCAAAAAGTGCCACTCCAGCTCATCCCACAGCACCTCCGGGGCTGGGAGCCTGCATCCCCATCTGAGTGATGGACACACACCCCTAGGCTGGAGCAGCCACCGGTTCCTGCAGCCATAGGCATCAAGCTTTCCATCTGAATGGTCTTCTATTTCTATGGCTAGCTGGAATTAAAAAGCGAAATGCTATCGGTGAGTCTAATTTCAGTGGGAATTAGAAAGAGAGCATCAGTGCCAAAGGCAGTGAGCGTGAACCCCGAGAAGCTGGCTGTGAGCTCCGTTGAGCTCCTTCTGCGGGCGTAGTTAGATGAATGCGTGGCTCCAAGTCCCTGCTGCAGGACCAGAGCCACGTCCAGCCCTTCCCTGGGAGCAAAAAGGCTCTGGAGGAGCTTCAGGTTGGGCCCCAGGTTTGGAAAAGGTCTCCCCAAAGGCTGCCCTCCCCTCTGCGCTGCTTTCAGACCTCCCACCTCCAGGAGGTCGCTTATCAAAGCAGCTCTGTCCTCAGCACAGTGAAGGGTGAGGGACGCCACAGACAAAATTCGAGCCACATTGGACCTTGCTGACCTGCGATGGCCAGGGGACATTTGGCTGATTCCAGCCTTGCCTTGCCTGCTGGGCAGCGGTTTAATTAGAGAGGTGTGAATAATGAATTATCCGTGACTCCGAGCCGTCCACGGAAAATTCAAATCAACCTGCTTCTAGTTTACAAGACGTCAGCGAACTGTCTGCCAAGAGAAAGCAGGGGCAGAAGGAGAAGCCAGCCTGTGTCCTGGCGGGGGCTGAAGAGGGGGCGAGGGCTGGAGGTGCTGCTGCACCCCGAGCCCGGTCGCTGCTGGGGGGAGATGCTCGGCCCCCGGCGTGTGCAGCGGGGCCGGGGCTGCCAGGCGGGCACGAGGGGGCTCGAGGGGCTGGGTCCCCCAGCTGGTGGGGACAGCAGGTCCTTCCTCGGGCTCCTTCCAGCTCCCGCGGGAGCAGAGAAAGCGCTGGCCCCGCACAAGGGCAAAGAGCTCTCGTGCCGCTCCCGTGGGTCCTGCTGGAGCCCCTGGCACCTCGCTCGGGGTGGGGAGCGAGGGCAGGAGAGGCCCCGTCCCCAGCCCCCAGCACACGGGGGGGACCCAAACCCTCCTGGCAAACGCGGCGGCTGCGATTTATAGTGACAGCTTTGGTAAACACTTGCCTCACCCTGGCACAGGGGGACTTAATCCCTGAAAGGCGCCTGGCCTTGGGGCTGGAGGAGCCCTTTTTGCTGTGTTTGCCTCTGGTTTAGCTGCTTGGCCGTGCTAAGCTCTGTCCCTGAGTTTGCCGCTGCCGGTATTGTTCGCTGTGTTATCAGGGAAGGAGAATGGGGACAGGGACGGGAACAGGAGGGGCCGCCTGGGCTGCAGAGCCTGGCCTGGGACAGCCAGGACCTTGAACTTGGAGCCAGCACCACCAGCCCCCCCTGGGCAGCACAGTTCAGGCACGTCTCCGCTCCACATCCAGCCTGGACCTGGCTGGGACAGTGCCTGCTCCCTTCCCTCTCCTGTCCGGCAGCGATGCTCGTCCTGCTCCCGCACGCCTGGGTAGGGATGCTGGGAAAAGCACAGCAGGCACGTCCTCTTGTCTCTGTGGACAGGATTTTGGATGCAAAAATTTTCAGCTTCAATCTCAGATGCTTTAATCGGCTGCTGATAAGGAAGGGGAGCCCTGCGCTGCTGCCAGGGCAAAAGGCTTTGAAACGGGCAGAAAATAGACCTGTCACGTCTTTTGTCCAGGGCCAGGTCTGCTCATTGATCTCTCTATCAGATGAGTAAACCGATACATATTAACCCGGAGCCAAAGCAAACATATTCTGAGTGTTGAAGAAGTTCAGATAAGTCCTTTTCTGCCTCTGTGAAGCTGGATCTGAAGCCCTGGGTGGGGGGGCCCTGTGGTCCCAGACCTGAGGCGCGCGGCTGTGTGTGCCTCGGTTTCCCCTGCCCTGGAGAGGAGACGGGACCCTCTGCTGTGTGTCTGTCCTTGAGGGGTCCAGTGCTCCCCCGAGCCTCCCGGCTGCGATCGCTGGCCAGCCCGGTGGGACGTGTGCCGCAGGAGCACGCCAGCCCTCCCCTCATCAGCCCCTCTGCTTGCCGAGATTATTAAATTAACCCCCAGTTTGTAAAAGGAAGGGCCGCTGGCTGATAAACCCCTGTGAAAGGACGGACGATAAGAGCAGGTAGCACACAGATAAAGCTGCTCGCCAAGCCCAGCAGCAGCAGCGTGGGGCTCCCTCGGTCGCCCCGGCATGCACTCACTTGACTCCCTCTGCAGACTGCAAGGGATTATCAGCCCCCTATAGACTATAGCCTCTTATAAAATTATGATTAAAGCCTATTACGCAAATAGATTATGGAAGTAAATTGTACTTCAGGGCAGTTAAATGCTTGAAAACACAGAAAATATGGGTGGTTGACTCAATTACTGGCCGCAGACAATAAGCACCTTGGCAGTGGGACTGACCTGGTTTATTCTTCCCTGGTACTTGACAAGCACCAGCCCGGCTCCGGGGGCATCTCTGGGTGCCTGGACCCGCCTGGGCAGTCAGAAGCAAAACGCTTCACCAGGATATGAGCATTGTGGTGCTTTTTCCCTGGGAGAGAATCAAAATAATTCATGCTGATGGGGGATTTTGGTACGATGATGTCTGTGCCTGATTTTTTAAATAAGCTTCAAAGTTTCATTTCCACACGGTTGTCTTGGTTACTCTTGCTTCAACTTTTTATATTAAGCGCTGTGCTAGATACTTGTGCTTTAAATGTTCTAGTGAATGGTGTGCTAAATACATTGTGAATGCAGTATATTACACAGACATGGGCATTCAGATGCTATAAAATCAGATTTTGTATAAATTGCAGTCCAGGGATGAGAAGGAGGGTGCATCCCTGCGGTGCCACATGGAGATCTTGTCCCCTCCACCACCCTCTCCACTGTCCATCGCTGACCAGCCACAGCCCCCTCTTCCCCTCTCTGGGGCCAAAGGCAACCACCAGGAGATGGTGGTTGTGGAGCTTCACTAAGGACAGAGAGGGGAGGAGAAGGGAAGTGACTTGTCTCTGTCACCACTGAGCTGCGTGTCACCGGGAAGGCTGGGAAGCCATCAGCCCCTGGCCCAGCCGGCACTGCTGTGTTTGTCCTCTCCAGCAAATCAAACCAAGACACCCACAAGCTAAATAAACAGATGAACCCTCTGTACGGGAAGCTCTGAGGCAATGGGAGGCGGGGAGCAGGACCAACATTGGTGCCAGGGTTTAGGCTGCACCTTGCAAAAGCTGGGCAGGAAGTGGAGGAAACGCAGCTGACGGCATCCCTGGAGCATCCCTGGGAGCGGGAGAGGAAGCTGGGGCAGCCCCGGCACACTGACCTTTCCTCCCTCTGGGAATTTGCTGCCTAAGCAGGAAACGCTCGGGGCTCTCCTGGGCCATGGGCCACTGCTCCTCAGCTGAGGCCGCGGGATCCAAGGAAGAGGTTTGGAGATGTCCCGGCCAAGGGTGTCCTTTGCAAGAGTTTGGGAGGATTTTGCTGCACAGCAGCTCACCTGCAGTGGCTGCTGCAGCCACAAACTGAGTCATTTGATTTTTCACATAGGTAGAAGAAAAGGGATCTGGAACAAGTCTTGGTGCAGAACAACCCACCATGTAGCTCAGCCTAGCTCTCACATCCCTTTGGCTTCTGAGTCCCAGGAACCGATATTTAGCCTTTTTTTCAGGTGATAAGGAAGTTATCTGACAAACTGAGGCAAAGGATGGGAAAAGCTGACATCAAATCCTGGTTTCTATTCTCCATGCGCACCATGATGCATGTCTGGGGAAAAGCAGCATCGCGCTCAGGGTGTGGAGCTGCTGGCCCCACTGTAGGGCAGCTGGGCAGCCCGCAGGACTTCTCCGCATCCCTCAGCCCCTGCCTGCTCCAGAGCTTGTGGCTGGAATGAGATACAGGATTGCCAGAAGAATGGAGAGCCCAGCTCGGCTGGCAGAGCACAGCACGGGCAGGAGGAGGTCCTGGGCAGAGCCAAGGCCAGCGCAGCCGTGGGGGACAGCAGGGTGCAGGGCTGGGAACCACGCCGTAAAACCTGTGTGCTCCCCTCCAACTACAAAACAAAACGCTTGCTCAAGGAACAGCCTGTGCTCCCTGGAAACTCAGCCCAGGTGAGTCCATAATGGGATCCAGGTTTCCGCCGAGCGTGGCTGGAGGTTGCCAGAAGTTCACGCCAGGCTGGGTTTCGGGTCTGTGATGAAACCGGTAGGTCTGGGGGCTGCTCACAGCGACTGACTGCAACACCACAACCCGCGCTCGCCTCCAGCTAAGGATAAACTTAGAAATCATTTTGGTCAGCGTGGTGCCGTTGATGGCAATGGGAATGGGAGGCAGCTCAGGAATAGCAGGATCAGTCCCCATGGGTGAAATACCAGGAGGAGCACGGGCATGTACACAGCAGAAGACACTCTGCACGGGAAACGGGAGCCCATTCCGGTGAGGAAACGGTGCGAATGCTATTTATTTGCAGAGTTTTGTTTTCATTAACTCCAGTATGAGTCAAACCCTTCCTGCCAGCATTTGTCCCGGCACGGTGCCTCCGGCGGGCACGGCGGCTTTGCCAGCGCTTCTTTTCTTGGCGGTGGAGGCTGACGATGTGGTGGGCGCAGGAAGGCAGAACAATGCGGCCCCGGCACAGGTGCTGGACGCGCAGATGTGTCCGTGAGCTGTGCCTCCTCAGGGGTTTTCCAGGGAGGCTTGATGAGCTGTGTACATGAATCACAGGCTGGCTGGGAAGAGTGGAGAAACAGCGATGATGGGGGAGGCTGGGAGGTCAGGGGCTGCAGCAGCTCCTCAGAGAGAGATGGAGCAGTGCCTGTGCTGGGAACGGTGATGGCTAATTCTAGGGATGGGATTGGGAGGACACGCCAGGGCCGTGCTCTTCACGTCTTTGGTGCCGCAGGTAGCATGGCTGCGCCGAGCCAAAGCCACCCAGCCTGTATCCTGTCTCCTGCAGCCAGGAGGGAGGCGAGGGGCAAGGGTAAGAATAGCAGGGTCATCCTTCCCGGCGCCCCAGCCCTGCAGGACAGGGATTTCCTGCGCAGGGCGGTGCCCCCCTGGCTGGTGGTGGACGCGGCGCCACGGCTGTGCCTGGCCGCGCTCCGGCTGGCTCCGAGCATCCGCACCGTCCCGTGAGCTCAGTGCCAGGGAATTGCTTCTCCTTCTGTCCCATCCAAAAGCAAGAGCTGCAGGTGCTTCATGTGGCGATGCCAGCAATTTGCGGGAGCGTGATGGGGAAGAGGATCCAGCCTGAGCTGCCGTGGGGCCATTCCAGCTTTGAGAAGGGCCCCTTAGGGGTGAAGAAACAGCGACATTTAAAACCAGGCTGGTGACAGCCATCAGAAACACCCTGGCAGGAACATGTACTGCTTCCCTAGCCTGTTCGCTTCCCCACAGAGATGCTACAGCATGGGTGGAGCAAACAAAAGACAAACAGTAAATGGCTTTTACTTCTCCAGGTGAGAGATGCAGCCCCCTGCGTCCTTGCCCATGCCCTGCACTTCCCTTGAAAACACCAGGATAACACATCAGATATTACATCCGTAGTCAGCTGCTCACAAAAACTTTGAGAGAAGCACAACCGCTGCAAACCACACAGCCCTGCAGACCAAAGGTCTTTGTGTGAGAAGAAGCCGGTTCCCCGCTGCTTCCTCTGCCCTGCTGCCTGTGACCCACTGCGTCCTCCGGGCCCGGAGCTGGCCCAGGCAGGAAACAGGTGGGATAAATATTTGTGCAAACCCAAGTGAAATTTCCCTTGAAGGCTGCGCAATGTGTTTCCCTCGCAGTGGTTATGAATGGGAAGCTAACGGCCCGCGCAGCAGCAGGTGCTGCCAGGGGGGTGTGGGACCAGTGCTGCCACCCTCCCAGGGAAAGCGAGCCCTTTACTCCTCCTTCTCCAAGAAGGCAGGCTCAGAAAGCTGCTGGCGGCTGCAGGAAAAGTGATCCTGCAAAAATGTAGGCATTTAATTGCTGTGGCTCCAACTTGAGGCTGGGGAATGGGCCAGTACGCCTCACCCCAGGAGAGCTCGGGGGGGACACCACATCATACCCCATGCTGCTGGGATGGAGCAAAAGCACAGTGTGCCAGCACAATGTTTCTAAAGAGCCATGCCTCCCCTTTGAATGGCTGCTTAAGAAAAGCACTGAGGGCCACGTCCCGGCAGCGCTGCAGGCACAGCCCCAGTGCAGCCCGTGCCCACCACGCGGCACAGCCAGGGGCTGCGGTGGCACCGGGGCTGGTCGGCACTGGGCTGTGCCCACAGGAGCAGGGACTGGCAATTTGGGGCCAGGTGTTACCTATTTGCTGCCATTCCCTGTTCCCCTGTGGATGTTCTCCTGCCTGCTGCGTCCGGAGTGTGAGAGCACAAGGGGCTGCGTGGGTCCGGAGCCCTCGGTAACCAAGGTGTTATTGGAAAAGGTGCACTGGTGGGTGTGGGGCAGATCTAGAAACTCTTGCTCTCCCCTTGGAGAATGGTGGTCAGGTTTTGACCCTCTGAGCCCACTAGGATTAATACAAGGAAGGAGAGGAAATCACACTGCAATGATGCTTCTCTTTCTCCCCAGGAATACGCTGCAGTGGGAGCCCACAGATGTGGCACCTGTCTCCAGCAGCGTATAGGTACATTCAGAGGGCTGTCTTCAACTAGAATTCAAATTGAACAAGTCTGAGATCTCAACTGGCTCATTCCAGAGCCAGGCGGTGGGAAAAGAGTGGGAATTTTCTGTCTAAATTAGTGGGCGAGGGGAGCCCGGGCAGCACAGGATACAGGCGTCTCTGAGCTAACACGCACTCATTACAACCCCGACATCTGCTCTCTGACCTCTTGAGCTCTGATTGCCGACAAACCTGCTGTGGCTGCCTTCCCCCTCTTGGATTTCCTCCTCCTCCTGCAGCAACCATGAGCACTTCAGCCAAGGGGCAGGTGGGAGCTGTGGGTGCTGCTTCCCCCTGCACCGCTCCAGTAGCCGAGTCCTGTGATTTGGGGGCTGGAGGGTGGGGAACAGACTCTGCAAACCAACAAGCATTTCACAATAGTTTGCTTAAGGGCTTGTGAGTTACAGTCTCATGCTCAGGTGCTCCAGGCTCAGAGGGAGCAGCCCTATCCTGGCTGCCCACAGGAGCCCAGCTCACCCTGCCCCAGGGGGCCAGAGCCCTGCATCCCCTCTAGGGATGCTGCAGGAGGGCTCCGGGAGCCATCACCGTCACCTTTGGCACCCGCTGCTCACACACTCTGCTAGATCCAACCACTGCAAAGAGCTGCTCGGCATCCACAGGGCAGCCTCTTACCTCACTGGGGAGTTTGCGACCCATCCAGCAGAAATACTTCCCCTCGTTTAGCTCTCCCCCTTTTTTCCTCCCCCTCCTTCTCCCCCTTCCCCCAAAAGCTCTTTGTCTCTGGGCTCTGTGGAGGAAGCAGACCTTCTGAAAATAAACTCTTTCTGCTTTGATCTGGTTTATGGGCACGCACTGTTTATAGCTCCGTGCGTACGACTTGACACCTTCCCACCTGCAGCCCCAGCAACTGCTTCTTATCACAGCCACTCTGGATATTAACAGGCCAGCAGGGAGGGTGATCCGGAGGTCCTCAAGGCCCCCCTGCTCTCCTCGCACCCCACCACCCTCCCCCTCTCCAGGCAGAAGGGAGACAGGCTAGTGTCCCCCTGCATGTGCTAATTGCATCAACCCATGTTTATTGGGATGTTTATCTAGACTAGCAGTGATGGGAGGGTCCTCACAGGACAGATCCATCCCTTCCCCACAGGAATTAGCTCATTTTGACCTGTGCTTTCAGCACAGCCTGGAACAGTGCTGGGTTCCCATGCCTTCCTCCTAACCTGGCGGATACATGTTCGGGAAGAGGGGGCAGGAAAAGCCTGGGAAGCCCCAAATTTGCTGTATTTTTAGCTGCTGAAGTGTAGATTGAAGCAGGTGTCATCGCCCTGGTCTGGGGACCAGAGTGTGTGCAGGCACCGCAGCCTGGCTGGGGGCAGTCACCGTGTGAGGGGGTGCTGGGAGGGACAAGCTCTGCACTAGGGTGCCGGGGGCTTTGCTTCAGCTCACCACAAACCTGAAACTGCGGAAAGGAGCTTTGCCATGCAGCACCAGTCCTGCTGTTGCACTGTAGCCGGGTGGTGGCACCAGGAACAGCCAAGCCAGCCCTCTCCCCGGGTGCCGCCTGCCACATCCCCCCCGCCAAGGAGCTGCCAAGCAGTTCTGCTTCTCCAGTGCCGCAGGGAGGGAGGGCAGGCACTGCTGCTTTCTCTGGAGCCTGTTTCACGGAGCTTTCTGCTGTACTAGAGCATCCTGGAAGGGGCCTGAGATGTTGCAATACAATGAGTCTGTTAATAAACAACGTCAAGTCTAGGGTGTGCTTACAATCATCTTTATCCAGGCTTGTCTTCAAAACATCCGCCACTGGGACATCTCTGCTGGTAACCTGTGAGTCAGCGGCGCATACCTGGCAGCCGATCCAGGCCTGTCCACGCGGGGCTTGGCCCCGTGCTGCGCTGCCTCACCTGCCCCAGCAGCGACTGGGGATTTACACCAGCACTGCCTGAACCCCAACAGCCCCCACCTCCCACCTCCAACCCTTCCAACTGCCTCCAGGCAGCCACCACCCCGACCGCAGGACCACAGAGGTGACCCGAGCGCCAAGTTTTGGTGCTGAACCCACGCGAGTCTGACACACTGGTCTCTGTCTCTCCCCACCACTGCATCCCCTGGGGCTGTGCCCCCTCTGCACAGCCCAGCAGCCCCAGCGCACAGCGGGCGACAGCCAACACGCATCACGGTGCTCAACACGGAGCAGTCAAAGCTTTGGAAATATCCTCCAAAAGGTGACAGGGGGGAGGGGGATGGGAGAAATGATATTTCAAGGCTCATTCCCAACTGAAAGTCCTAAATTAGATCAGCTTCAGTCAGTTCTTCCATCTCCCTTCAGACACTTCCAAAATGTGCCTTTTTCACTTTGAACATACAGAACGTTATTAAGTACATTTAATTAGCTTATATTTCAGGGGAGCATAATTCGGGGTTGCAAAAAAAAAAAAAAGATATTTGCCAGAGCTGCACCAGTGAGAGCATGTTTTCAAGTAAAGAAATTAATCAAAATCAACCCTCTTCTACCATATTGATTGCAGCTCATTGATAGTTTCCAGTTAACAGCTTTGATTTAAAACTTTCTCAACTGGCTCTGGTAACAGCACTTACTTTGTACCTCTTGTCACACCAAAGGAGATGCTCGGTACCTCTCGAGACCCCCCCTTTAAAGGCAACGCAGAGGCATAGCTGGGGGGACTCCCTGCACTGAGATGCTCCTCTTGTCCAGCACCAGAGAGCAGCAGGGGAGCAAGTGCAGCCCCACCACTGGCAGTCAGAGCGGGGACCCCCTCAGGGTGCGCTGGGCTGGGGGCAAGGAGCTCGGAGTCACAGCCCTGGGCTGGTGCGCCTGGAGCCCTGCCCACGGGCTCTACCAGAGCACCTGCTCCAAGGTCTTGGGACAGGGTTACCTAATCTCCGGGCAGGCTAATGCAAGCGAGGTCTTGCACAAGTGGTTGTTATCAGCATATTTTGGGGCTTAGTGGTGGCGTGCAGTGAGGGCTGGGGGCGAGGAGTGCTCTTGGCTGTGGAGTGCTCCAGGCTGCAGCCAGGCGCCAGGGCTGGGGGAGCAGCTACAAGCCAACAGCTCTGGTATATGAAGACACATGGACAACAGCCCAGAAATCCCAAGGCTTGGCTTGGTGCGGGGAATGACTCGCCCTTGGCGTTCTCCTCACCGCCCTTTGCCGCCTCCCGAGCAGCCTGGGAGGGCAGGAGATCCTGTTGCTGTGCAAACCACGGCCCCCCCGGTGTAGCAGGAGCTGTCGGCTGGACATGGGAATCACTGGGTAAAACATCCAGGAAAAGGTCCAATCCTACTGTACAGCAGGTCTCACAAGGGCTCTGCAGCATGCGTTTCACCCTTTGTTTTCGGGTGCAATCCAAGCCCCAGGTGAGGGTCTGCGTTCAGCCAGGCTGAGCAGGGGTCCCTGCCACCTCCCCAGGGAGCACGTTAGCCACAACATCCCAGCCACCCCCATCAAAACCCGCCCATCTTTTCACGCAGACACTTGCTGAGGTGACATCACTTAGGCAGGGACAGTCATGCTTCATGCATTAACTACTTGGGGGGAACCCTCAGGGAGCAGCTACACCAGCGCCACAGGGACCCACAGAGCCACGTGTGCCTGGAGGACAGGTTCTGGCTTGACCCAGAGGCTGCAAGGTGGCTGGTGAGATTCCTCTCCCTCTGCTATTAATTTTAGCAGGGTAAATCGCGATCACTTGCTGCCGTGTCAGGGCAGCACTGTGCGAAGGCTCTTGTGCTCTGCCAGGGCACGTGTACACGCAGCCTCCCAGTGCCCACAAGGCACAGCCCCCAGCCATCCCATCTGGCCCCCTTACGGGGAATTCAATAACACTCCTATTTGTGGGAAAGATGGGCACCAAAATGAAAGCTACATTTTGAGGTTATTTTTGCCCCAACTGCCAGAGCAGGACAGCCCCGCGCCAAGGATCCCAGCTCTGCTCCCCAAACACAGTCACCATGCCAGGGAACCAGCTGTGAAATAAGGCAGTGGTTTAGTTTCTAAGCATCACCCAGGAACCTCAAAGAGCTACAACAGCAGAGGAAAGCAAGGCAGCTCTTGTTATGGAGCCTCCTGGGGCCGTGCCATCACAGGCAATGGAGAAATACTCATATCCAGGGGCCTTGGTGTAGCTCCCGGGCTCCGGGGGACATGGAGCAGGACCAGGCAGTGTGCCCACCTCCCACAGGGTGTGCAGCAAGGAGAAACCAACCATATGACCCCATCAACCCTGGTTCAGTGCAGAGGCACCTCTGCCTTCTCCTCCTCAGCCCTGTGCTTGGGTGAAGGGGGTCAGAGGAGCGTTTTGGTGGCCACATGCACAGCCCAGCAGCATTCATGTGGGGAACAGGCTTGGCCATACCTGCCAGAAACCCCAACCCCTCCGTGCTGCAGGCATCAGGGTTTTCGCGACCAGGAGCATCAATGCCCAGCCATAAGTTAGCCTCACGCTATCAATCACCGTTGAGCCATGTGGTGCCTCCCACCCCAAGAGCTTCTTGAAAGAAACCTCCGAATTTTCAACACCTACTTAAAGCTCTTCAGGCTGTGTCGCTGCCGGCAGACATGAGCTCATGCTGACGCTCACAGGCATGTGCCACCCTGCTCCAAGGCTTACGCCTGTGGCAAAACATTTCCCCCAGCTCTGAGTGCACAAGCAGTGCCAGGTAAGCACCACCTGGAAAGCACAAGGTGGGATCACAGGCAACAGCCCCCCACATCCCCCCAGCCACCAGTGCGGAACCCAAGGTAGAGCAGCCCAAAAAGGACCTGGCTCCTCATTTGTGTTCACTTGAGCCTATCTTCATATCTCACTTGCAAATGCAAGTGTCGGCGGGTGTCCCCTAAGTGGGGGTGGGAGGGGGGCACAGGGAGTCCCTGTGTTTGCACCCTCTGCAGACTCAAGGACAGGTCCAGGCCCTGCAACCTCATCAGGTTCATGACTCACCAGCACAGGGGTTGGGAGGCGGTTTCGTGCTGTATCTGCCCAAGGAGCTCCTGCTGCCCCGGGGTGCCTATTCCGTAGAGGCAGAGCTTGGTCCTTGGATGGTGCTTGCTCCTGCCCTTGACTGGTCTGATCTGCCCCGTCCCTGGGGCAGCCAAGACCTTTCCTCCCCAGCCAGAGGGAAGTCCTCTTTCAGTGGGAAGCTAAAAGGCAGATGGCTTTCAGCTGCTCCCGTGCCAGGCTGTGACCAATCAAGCTCTGGGGCTCCTGCTTAAGGGAGCCTGTGCTTAAATGCCACCACCTTGGAGGCATCACCAGCTACGGGCTGTGTAGCATGCTTGGGTGTGTGTAAAACTGAGGTGGACCCCTCCAGCTGCACAGAAATTGGGTGGGTGGCACCAGAGGGGAGGCTGTTCCTGTCCCTGATGCGGCAGGAGAAGCCCAGCGCAGCATCCCTGCAGGCACCCGCTGCGGCTGCACTGTCTATTCTTCTGGTGCCCTGGGTTGGATGAGCTCTGGGTGGCTCTCTTGGTTTCTCACCAGTCCTTGGCTACCACGAATGTTTTCTTCTGGCTAACCACAGCCCCAGCCACGTGTGGAGGTCACAGACCCTGTGAGAGGAAGGGCTTTGGTGATTTCCTCCTGCTTCATGCAAGCCGAGTGCCTGTGAGCGACACACCAAAGAGCTGGGAGGGGGAGAGAGGGCACAGCCATGGGCTCAAGAAGGAAAAAAATTGTGCCCTGGAAATAAGCAATGTTGCTGAGCCAAACTAATGCTGCCCAGCCAGAGGTGCCGGATTGTCCTTCACCATCTGAGGTACCTGTATGGTGGGTCACTGAGCAGCCTTGGTGCACAGGTTTCCAGGATGTTTATGGTGTGTGAAACAGAAGAGGTGTCTGATACTGAACATACATCTGGGGTGAGATGCCTCGTGGGGCTGCACCCTACAGGGTGACCGTGTACCCCAGAGGAAAGGCAGGAGCTGGGAGTGCTGCTCAGCATTGTGAGACAGATTGAGGCTAGGTGGGGATAAAGGGGTTAAAAATCCAGGAAAAAGCCACAAATGGATTTCACAGATGGCCCTTTAGCCACAACTACAAACCTTCACAGGTTGCATGCTCTGGCTGAGCGGGTCCCTGGACATCAGAGCTGTCCTGTGGGCACTGGGGCGAGGAGGACGGGGTGGCTCTCAGGGACCTCCATCCCCTCCTGCCCCCCAGGAGACAGAGGGAGGCAGGAGCTGGGACGCAGCAGTGTAGCCTTAGTTTCAGCAGGAGGCATGGAAAAAAAGAAGAAAGATGAGGTCACTGCAAAGCAGTCGTGTAGGATGTGATACAGGAGTGGGGCGTACGGAGGAACAAGGAGCTATTGTAACTCTGCAAGCGAGGGAAAAAACAGCTGTGGGGATGGCTGCTCACCTCCTGCTCACACCAGGCACTTGTCTGAGGTCAGCAAAGTGGGTCTAGAAGAGGAGTGGGCAAAAGCAGGAGGTGAGGTGGGGTGGGATTCTGCAGTGGAGCCATGGACAGGGCTTTTCTCTCCATCGCACCAGCCCTACTAGGGGAAAGTACAACACGTACCAATGTGGCCAGCTCAGCTAGAATGAAACAGCTGGAAAACACCTGGTGCAGCATTGGGAATGCCCCATGCGAGGATCTGCCCCGTTCAACCTCCTGGGTATTTGCCAGGGTTGGGCCATGGGATGGTGTTGCTCGGAGCCTATGGAGCATCTGTGAGCTGTGGCAGGGGCTGGAGCAAGCTTCTGGGACAAAACCACGAGCCTTTCTCTCTTCCCAGCACGCTTGGAGCCTCCCAGTTTTACAGCTGTGCCCGGTTGGCAGAGGCTCCTTGCTGTGGGGTTGGGTGTTGCAGCCGTTATCCCGCGATCCGCGGGAGATGCCCGTTGCTCCGGGCAGCCCCACGCACTGACCCGAGGCTCCAGCCCCAGAGCAGCCCCCATCCCTCCCTGCGCCCTGGCAGCTCCGCGGCCCCTGCGGCCCTCCCGTCGCCGTCGCCCTGGCCGCACCTCGGTGGCACGAGGCGGCCGCCACGGCGCTGCTCAGACTTTCTGTCTGCACCGGGACTTCCCGTCCCCACTCGGCGCTGCCGGCGTGAAACCAAAGACCGGCTTGTTCGGCTGCCTGAGCCGCCTCCGCGCTGACTGCCCTTCTCTGTTCCCGCTAGGAATAATATACCCAGAGCTCTAAGCATAAATTGAGTTTCCCAGAGCCAGGCTGGTGGGGAGACTTTAATGGGAAGGAAAATAAACTGTGTACTCAGCGTGCGGGGAGAGGTGTGGTGCTGGTGGAGGGGCGCTGGGAAAAAGCTCCTCTTGGTTTTTCCTTTTTTTTCCCCCTGGCTTGTTTGCCGAGGGAGCACATGTAGGCATGCCCCCCTGTGCAAGTTGTTTGCTTCCCGGGATGCCAAGGAAAAGAGATGCATTCGAAAGTAGCTGGTCAAGAGCTCTGGGGCCTCTGATCTGCCAAAGCATATCAGCGGCTCAGCACTCAGCCCGGCCCTCAGAGGACGCGTTTGCTTCAGGAGAAGCTGCTTCTTTCATCCCTAAATTGCTCCTCTCGGAGCCGCAGGGCTTCAAAGGAGCTATCGTGGCATGGGCACCAAGGGGAGATGTTGCTGTGCCGGGAGGGTGACAGCGTGTTTCTGATTTCTCAGCACAATGCGGCCATTGAGGGACTTGGGAAAAAGCGTGAGTCATGCCGTGAACTTCCCTGGCCAGTCACCGCTGGGAAACACACACACATCTGCTCAGCCACCCTCAAAATGCCTCCTGCCTGCGAATAATCCCACCACCTCTCCTTTCCCCACCAGTTCCCAGTTGCTGGCTGGGACTGCTCCCAGGAATACCAGCAGCCCAGGGATGAGGGGCACAGTGAGACCATCCAGGGTGGGGAAACAGCATAGGATTGGGATGTGAGAGAAGAAATGTGCCTGTGTTTAATCACTTGTCTGTGCAAGGCAGACACCAGCAAGCCCAGATGCTTTTGAGGTGGCTGGGACTCACACACCACACATCCACCCCCCAACAGAGGAGGTTCTATTGACTTAACTCTGGGGCTGCACCTATTTATGTTTGCCGAGCCTTTGAAGTCCTCGGAGAGAAGAGCAGAGCCTTCAGATGTGCCTGTGACTCAGGAAAACCCACCCCTGCTATGAGCAATGATAACCCCGAGGTGGGGAGCGGGGGCATCCCTTACCCAGGGCAGCAGGAGGGACACAGACGGCTTCCCTGGGGCCAGGGCAGGTTGGGAAAAGTCTGCAGGTTTGGGAAATGGTGTTCCTCTTTGAAAACGTTCACTGTCAGCCTTCACCAAATGGGAAATACAAATGGGAAGTGAAATCCCACTTTTATAAAAATATTTGGTTTGAGCTGCAAGGAGGCTTATTAAGGGAAAAGACGGGGTTGACTTTCTTTTCAGCATGGTGCTCGGCCTGTCCTGCTCCCTGTGAGGGCAGCTTCCCACCGTGTCCCCACAGCCACGTGCTGATGCTCGTGTCCCACCTGCGTCCCCTGCTTCTACGAGATCCCGCTGAGCCAGGGTGGATGGACACGGGGGTCCCAGGGAGCGACCCCGCACGGCTCGGGGCACGTCACGGCTCGCAGGGGTGAATGGTGCTTGGCTGCCCTACAAAGCCCTTGGCTGCTTGCGGGTGTGGGGAGGTGCCCCCCGTCCCGCGTCCAGCTTCCTCCGAGCAGAGCCATTCCCCGACACCGCTGCCTCTGTCTGTGCCGTATCCTGCTGAGTAACGCTCTCCACATCCATACATGGGGAAGAGCCAGGCGAGAGGCTTTCTCCCCTGTCAGACCTCTCCCTCGCTCAGTAAATAACATTCCTGCTAATGCTGGTATGTAGAAAACTTTCCAGCTCTCGGGCTAACGTCAGCGCTGCAGCCCTATCGCCTGCCCCCCCCAGCAAGGTTTGTGTTCCCCCCAGGTGAGGGCTCACCCTGGCTGGACCACCCCACCTGCCCGCTGCTCCCCGCTCCACCTGCACACAAGGCTTTTGATTTTGGGGGAAATGAAAATCTCTCAAGATGACTTGTGGCTCCCCTGTTGATGAGAGGATGACTATGAAGTGATGACTTCTCCCAGTGACTAATGAACCAGCCAAAACCCACGGCTTTGCCTTATCTCCCTTGGTCCAGGCTGCGCAGTCACCTCCTGCTGAACCCCAGCTCCTGTCACAGCAGCTCCAGGGCTGTTCGTGGGGTTAGAAAGAGCCAGAGAGAAAGCAGGGTGGGTGCCGGCAGGGACACGAGTGCTCGCACAGGGCAGCCTGTGGGTGACTCATGAACGATTCCCTCCCTCCTGCCCAGCTCAGGCTCATTCACAAATCACCTCCCCATGTGTCCAGGCAGAGGGGTGAGCTGGACAATGAGGCAGGGGCTTCGCTGCACTCTGTGGCCTCCCCCTGCCACCAGCTGCAGCTGCACCACTGCCCCAGGCTGGCCCGTCATCGCTGTCACTGTCACTGCCACTGTGGATGGCACTTGCCTTGGCTGCTCTGTTCTGCGGCGGCTGCAGCAGACAAAGGCTTGGGCAGCGCTGCCCCGTGATGCTCTTTGCAAGGAGCTACACGGAGCCCTGGGCTGATGCCTTCCCTGCATGGGGACACACTTTCTTTTTGGCCGAAGAGGCTGTGACACATCTCTCAGCAGGTCCAACCCTACACCAGCCCCGGGGCCACGGAGCGTTCCTGGCTCCACACTTCGAGCTCACTTTGCGTTTCCCACAGTGGGAAGAGGCCAAATCCTGGCGCAGCCTTCAGGCTGTGCTCCCCGTTGATACTCCCGTGTGAAGTCAGCAGAGCTTTAGCAGCAGGGATCTGGCCCTCTCCACACCCCTCCCTGCCAGCTCCTTCATGAGTAATGACACAAATGTGCTTCTCACCCTGTCCCCGTGCTGGGCTGCTCACCGGGGCATTCGCAGGCTCCGCTCTCGTTTCTCCGTCTCTGTTTTACATCAGAGCAGCTCCCGTCTGTCTGTCTGTCTCCTCTTCTCCCCCCGATACAGCTTCCAGACAGTGTTAAATGCCCAAAAGGAGAAATGAGCCAGGCAAGCAGACTGTAGGCAGACCTGGGGTCAGGCAGCCCCCGCAGCATCACATCCCAAGGACCAGCCCTTCGTCCCCACTGAGGTGACAACAAGGACATTTGCTACTTGCCAAGTGCTGAGAGCTAATCCTGCCCCTGAGTGCCAGGAAGCCACCCAGGGACTCACCGAGAGGGTGAAAAGTATCGACAGACTCCCCTGAGTGTGGGGGACCCCAACGGAGCCCAGAGCAGCTCCCAGCCTGGCGGCGCCCGCTGGCCCCTCCGCTGCTGTTGTGGATTCATGCCAAGCTGTAGTGAGAATGAAGGGAAATTAAAATAAAAGTGTGCTAGCTCAAATCATCTCCTAACGTGCCTGAAAATGTGATGGGAAGGCTGTTTCTTTAAGTGTGTCTATAGAGCCTGCCCTGCTTCCATCCCCAAGTCCAGTGGTGGAGAGGGAGGAAAAAGAGTGTTGTTGGGAGGGAGGTATTGGAAGAGCTCGGAGATGAGGGGAGATGGTGGAAGATGCCCTGCTTGTTTGGGACTCCAGACCTGCACAGCCTCTTATTAGTGGTCAGTGCAACATGAGGAGCCTGCAGTGCCAAAAAACACTTCAAAGAGTTCGAGGATGGGGTGTAAAGAGAGACTGCAGAGCATGAGAAGCCACGTAACCCAGAGCCATCTCTCTTCCCCAGAATGACCGGCACGTTTGGGTGGCTCAGGAGGCATTGGCCACCGGGAATGATGTTGAAGACAAGCTGCTCCAGCCCTGAACCCTGAATACCCCCTGAACTCCTCCATGGGATGAGCTTGGCAGGAGCTGAGGCCCCCCTCTCAGAAAAACTAAACCCTTCCCAGCAGAAAGTGAGATGCTGGGCAGAAGCCTGCAAGAGGGGATAACTGATGGCATCTGCTGTGGCAGGGACCTGGAACGTGGGACATGGGACGAGGGACACAAGGCTCCTTTCTTCCAACAGACATTTTGGGATGCCAGAATGACTGATGATGCTTATTAGGCTTAATAAGTATTTATTAGTAGTAATGATAATACTTTGACTGCCTCATGTACAAGATGCATTTTTTTTTTCAGCTTTAACCTTTAGTAACAGAGAGCCAGGTTCACTAAGGCAGTGCTGCAGATGTGGAAGCTGAGACAGGGAGGGGACTGAGGCTGTCACTGCATCCACCTGGCCATCTGGCAGCACCAGGAGAGGGCTGGCCTCCAGAGACAAGTCCTGGAAGGCTCCTGCCAGCAGGAGAATCTCCCAGGCTCTCACCCTGGTGGGACTGGTGCTGAGCTCAGCTCACAGCTTCTTCTCCTAAGCCCTGGATCAGGCTGCATTTCAAAAGCACTCTTAAGAGCTGCTGCAGCCCAGATAGTGGAATGAAGACTGGGGGGAAGATGTGGCGGGGGGCTGGCTGCAGTCCCTGCAGGAGCCCGGGGATGCCAGCGAGATAATGAGAGGGGATGTTAAACATTACTGCAGTCGCAGGGCTATTTATCTGACACGAACAGAGGCAGCCAGGAATCCTCCAGGGTGCACAGCTCAACTTAGACCCCATTAAAGTTCCTTTTATTCCCTGCGTTTGGCTGATGTTAAAACAGTGCCTGAATTGCTCCTGTGGGATCCGGCTTCCCCGCCTGGCGTCAGCTCTGCGGCTTCTCCGGCCAGTGGCCATGGGGCTCGGCCGCCTCCTCTTTGCCCACCTGCCCCCAGGTGCCCCCAGGTGCCCCCAGAGCCCATCCTGGAGCGGGTGCCACGAGGGCCGAGCCAGCAGGGATGCGCAGCCCCACAAGGCAGGGGACTGCAAGCTGGGCAGGAGAGGAGCTGATCGCCCCCTTTGATGCCAGCCGCCTCAGGACCTGCAGGGCTCCTGGCTCTGGCTGCGCCCTGCGGGATGGGGAGAAGAGCCCGAGCGGGGAGGGAGTCACCGAAGAGGCCGTTTTCATGGGAGACGGAGTTGGGCTGCCAGAAAAAGACCTTTTTGTGCTCTGAATTTTTCTGTGGGATTTTTATTTTTACCCTGAAATAGGAGAAAACCCAAAAAATCTTGCTGAGATGATGCTGTACCTGCACAATCCTGAGCACAGCAGGCTGAACAGAACCTCCCACTGTCATCACTTCCAAGCTGGTTAGCTTTTTTAAGAGCTTACCTTTCCCAGTAGAGCCTGTTGCGTACTAGAAACATGTTTAGTTTTGAGGGGAATACGCCAAAATGAGACAGTTCAGAAACTTCCCAAATGTTTTCTGGACCCCTGAGCAGCAGCTCCCACCCCACGCGTCCCTGCCAGCCGCCCCCAGGTGTGGCTTTGGGGCTATGAAATGACTGTGAGCGAGGACAGCAGCGACACAGAGATGCTTTACGCGACTGGGCTTCACACGGCCAAGCCAGGTGCCTGCAGCAGTGCCCAGGGATGCCCAGTGAGTGCAAGAGGCCACCACGCCGTCACCCACCCCTGCCCCTGCTTGCTGCCCCCCTAGGCGAGCAGGAGCCAGGAGCCGTGCCCCAAGCAGGGCAGGGAGATGCTGCGGAACTTGGATTAAGAGCTGGAACAGACAATTTCAAAGCCATCGTGTCGGTGCACGGTGATGAGCCGGGGCTGCTTCAAAAGGAACCAGCTTTAAATGGATCAAGCCCCGAGCCAAAAGCATAAACACTAGGAGGAAGTTTGGCTAAAGTTAAATCATGTTTTATTTAAAAATCTCCTTCTCCCTGTTGTAAGATGGAAACTCTCCATCTGAAAAGTGAAACTAAGATTGGAAACAGTCTGCAGTCATTAAGTTTATGCTGCTTTTTTTTTTCCTCTCCAGCTTCTCAAGTAAAATATCAACTGGCTCCACTGTCAGGGACAGGAAACATTAGTAATAAGTTCATAGATTTACATTTTCCCCAGGGAAATACAGGAATATCAGAGATCAAAAGTTGGAGAAAGGAGTTATTTTTATACCGAGTGATTTGCAACCAGCATTCATTGGGGGGGGAGTAAATAAATTACAGGTCCTTCACTTCGGGGTTGTTTAAGTTCTTTTTCTTTAATGCCGTCCCTTTCAACTACTGTACAGAGTCTGTCAGGGCTTACACAGAGCAGAGAGCCTTCCTCGCCCGTGAAAAGGGCTGTTTTCCAGTGAAAAATTTAGTCACCTCACTTAGTTGCCATCTGTGAACCTCCTGTCAGGGTCTGCGGGCAGGTGGGAGTCCAGTGGCTCGGGGCGGGAGGGGGACAGGGCAGGGGACAGCAAGGGGAGGTGGCCTCGCTGGTTCATTTTGAGGTGTTTCTGCAGGAGCTGACACTGATGCTGGAGCTGGGAGCAGCGGATGCACAGCACTGGGGCTCTTTGGACCTTGCCTCTGCCTCCCCCTGCCCGAGGCGGGCGATAAAGAGGCCCCGGGCAGGGCTGATTCAATCAGGACGAGGCGATGACCATGGGCGCCTGGCTCTCTGGGTGGACAGGGATGGCCCCGTGGGCTTTGCTGCAGGAGTCATCCTCATCACAGCCCAGGGGGTGGCTCGCAGCATCCCTGGTGCCTTGGGGTGTCTGCCCTCTCCTCACGAGCACCCAGCAGACACCCCAGCCTGCTCCGTGCAGGCTCCACCACAGCATCCACGGCTTCCCTGGGACCCACACCGTGGGGACTGGAGCCCCCAGCAGCTGTGTCCCTCACCCTGGAAGGGGATCACCCGGTGGGGAGTGGCAGGGAGCCAGTCCCAGTGGTGGTGGAGACACTGGAGACTTTGTCCAGGAGTTTTGTCTTGTGTCATCAATTAAAGGTGAGGCACTCGCTGGCTGGGCAGGATAACGAATGATGGTTTTAAGTACAACTGGAAAAACAATAAAATACTCTATTAGGGTGACACAGCTGTGAACAATGAACATTAAACAACTTCACGGCTTGCGGAGCTGCCACAGCAACACTTAGCCCTGGCGTTTGATGGATTCCTGTTTGGAGTGCGCCTCGCAAAGCGACTCTCCATCCACCCCAGGCACTGAGGGCTGGGAACCGCTCCCTCCTTCTCCTGCTTGAAAATACATCCACATAAAACGTGCTTTAAGAATCCCTTAAGGTTCATTAATGTCACAAGCAGGGGAGGAGGAAAAAGTTGGAAGGCCTTGAAGTACATGTCGGAAACACTCCAGAGAAAACTGTAAATGCTGCTGGGATGAACTGCAGGCTCTGGAGGATCAGTCGCGCTGGAAGACTATTTATTTTTCAGTCTATTTTAAACACTGGACTGTTTCAGATAAGAGTTGCCTGTGGTGGCAGACAGGATCGTGGGACTGGTGTGCAGGAACTCATGCCAGATTCATTTCTGGGGAGTATTTCCTCTCTGCCTTGATAAATCTGCCTTGTCTGCTGTACCAGGTTACTTCCTTTGGAGTTCTCTCTCCTTATTATTACTTATTAAAATTGCCTGCAAATAGCACTTGGGCTTCATGCAACATCCTGTACGAACAATTCATCCTTCTCCTTATCTCAGAGCTGACAATTCCCACCAGAGCCAGAGAGGGTGGGTGGAAAAATGCCTTGAGAAGAAACAGAAATGGCCATCCTTTATTGCAAGGCTGGAGAAACCACACTGGGGAGACTGGAGAGGGCAGGAGATAACTGGGGACTTGCCCCCTTCAGAGGCAAAACCATGAAAGGCAAGAAATCAAAAAGAAATGAAGCCAGCAATGCCGATGAGCATCCTCCCTCGCCTGCTGGCACAGGAAGGCTGGGCTGGTGTTCGGAGGGGTCAGTGAGCTCCCTGCGACCTGACCTTGCAAACTTCCCCCCACCTTTGCCTAGATTTTATCTAGAAAATCACTCTCAGGTTACACAACTTGTTCGGTGCTGGGCTTTTAACTCCCCGGACGGCGCAAGAGGCGACTGCAGACAGCAAACCCGCGTCTTGCCCCTGCAGCTCCCAGCGCAGCCCCGCAGGAGTGGCCTGGCCGGGGTCACCGGCCCCTGGACTTTGAAACTTTGCTGTATCCTTTTCGGCAGGGAATGGATACGGCATTTTAATGACCCGGAGCCACGTGGAGGGGGAAGGTTTGGAGAGCTAAGTCGCTGGCTGCAGCCACATGCTTGTTCCTCCAAGTGGTCTGCAAATGGCATTTGTGCTGGGGCAATTCTCCAGGAAGATGGGCCCCACTCTGTCCTCCTGGCCTCTACTGCTTCATCCCTGGCAGCACAAGCCACTAGTATTCCGGTCCCAGCCCTTGTCTTGCACAGTCCTTCAGGCCTGATGGAGCTGGAAGGTCCATTTTGGCTCCCACAAGCTCAGGGTGTTGCCATCAGGGGAGCTGCACTTAGTCTAAGACCATTTCCACCCTGACCGTCACTCATGGACATGCAGGGGGCACAGAGGCAGCTCCCATAATCCCATCCTGCCAGCGTTTCCCAGCCGTTCCCAGCAGGAGCTGGGCTGCATCCAGCCTGTGCAGCAGCTCCCAGCCGGAGCCGTCCCTGCCCACAGCCTTTGCTCCAGCCGGTGCCCTCCATGCCGGCCCGGGCACCGCAGCCGTGCACGTGGGCTTAATCACAGAGCATCTGCTTCCCATTGCAGCCGCCCAGGGCAGGTTTCCCCTCGCAGCCTCCTCTGAGGGTGCTAATTTTATATACCCAGGCTGCCTTCAGCTTGGCCGTCGGGATAACTGCAGGGGTAGGGACCGAGGGCTCTGCCTTCAGCAGGGGCCAAGGCGGTGCCGCAAGGGAGAAGCTCTTCTTCCTTCTGGGGCCACGGGGAAACTGGAAGCAAGTCTCGGAGATGCTTGGCCTGGTCCAGCAGCGTGGAGGGTGTCAGGGACTGTTTCAGAAACCTCGCTGATGGCAATATCCCAAGCCCGGGGTAATGACAGCCTGGTGTCCCCAGCACAGGCTGAGGCATCCGAGAGCTGGAGGGTTTCGGGAGACGACTCCTTGACGCTCAGGGACGGGCGGCCCCAGCGCCAGGCAGGCATCTTAACTAGCAGTTCCCCGCCACAGCTTGCAGAAATGGCAAATGCTGCTGGTGCCAAGTGACGGATAACTCCTCCAGACACTCTGGAGAAGCCTCTTGGAAAACAGCCTCTTCAAGGGAGCTCAATTTTGGCTTTCTAAATTGAGGCTCCCCAAATTACTTTTGGAAGCATTAGCCATTATTATTTTCCTCCTTTTTGTCTAATCACAGCATTTTCCCCAACGCTCAGTGATAACAGGCGCCCAAGCACCTTGTGCCCTTTGAGAGGGGCCACAAACCATCGCCCTCCCCAGCTCCCACCGTGGCACCGAGCGCTGCCACCACCCTCCACCCCCAGGCAAGAGCTGGGGACCACGGGCAGGAGGGGACCCGGCAGCACCTCAGCAAGGGGCTGGGGAGCACTGCGAGCTCAAGCACCACGGGGGGCAGCCGGTGCTGGAACTCGGTGCCGAGCGATGCCAAGGGTCTGCTGAGCAATGCCAAGGGTCTGCTGAGCGATGCCAAGGGTCTGCTGAGCAATGCCAAGGGTCTGCTGAGCGATGCCAAGGGTCTGCTGAGAGATGCCAAGGGTCTGCTGAGGGATGCCAAGGGTCTGCAGACACAGCCAAGCGCCTGTCCACCTGCCTGCAGAGGAGCAGTGATAAGGAGGTGGCTGTGATGGGGTGGGGATAACCCCGTCCCCTCGGCCAGTGGCTGCTGACAGCAGCGCGGCGGCCCCTGAGAGCACTTGGGGCTGTGCGAGGGAAACCTCAAAGTGCTTTGATCTGTGCTGGGGCTCCGTGATGTAAAGCAGGGACGGGGTGAAGGTGGCTGTGGGATGGGGAGGAATGGCTCTGGGCTGCACAGGGGTCAAAGCTTCCAGTGCCATCTGCTTTAGGCAGCCTGTTCCAGCGCTCCATCACCCACACAGAAAAGAAGTTTTTCCTTATGTTCAGGTGGAATTTCCTGTGCTCATTTGTGCCCGTTGCCCTTGTCCTGTCACTGAGGACCATCAAAAAGAGATGATGCTCCAGTCCCTTCATTGTCTTTGCAGCCTTCCACTGAACTCTCTCCAGTAGTTCCTTGTCTTTCTTGAGCTGGAGAGCCGAGAACTGGACACAGGACTCCAGATGGGGCCTCCCTAGTGCAGAGCAGAGGTGAAGGAGAACCTCCCTCAACCCGCTGGCCATGCTTGGCTTTCTTGGCCACGACAACATGTTGCTGGCTTGTGGTCAGCTTGTTGTCCACCAGGTCCTTCTCCACAGAGCTGCTTTTCAGCTGGTCAACCCCTGACCTGTACTGATGCGGGAGGTTGTTCCTCCCTAGGTGCAGAACCCTGCACTTACCTTTGTTGAACCTCATTAGGTTCCTCTCCGCCCAGTTTTCCTGTATGTCCAGGTCTTGCTGAGTGGCAGCACAGCCTTGTGGTGTGTCAGCCACTCCCCACAGTTTTCCTCCCCACGATGCTGCACCCAGAGGTCAGTCTAAATACTCCCTGGTAGCAGGGATTAGCAACCAGCTCTCTTCTCCAGCCTCCACCAAGAGCCAGCTATGCTCTGGGCTAAAACAAACCCTTCGTGCGTGTGAGCAAAACTCAGTCTGCAACCTGGTCAGCTTTGGGCACTGCAAACCACCCCTGGAGAAAGTTTTTGCACCAGAGCAGAGCCCTGTGTGCCCGGCAGGTGATCCCTGCTGCCAGCCCCGGGTGCGGGTGGGACTGAGCTCTGCCAACAAGAGCATCTTCGTGCGGCGCCTCTGACTGGCGCGGTGCATATGGTCCCTATTTATTTGACGACTTTGCTGCTGGATCCCTTTCAGAATAGTGTTTTGCAATTACTTGAAGTTTCCCCAGTGCAGATTGGGAGTGAAACTTGTGCTTCGGGAGATAAACTGCAGACCATTTGGCATCAAGGGAAGCTGTTAATTTGCCAGCAGCAGAGACAGAAGGAAAATGAAAATGAAGAGAGATAATTCATTCCCGTTGCAGGCTGTGGGCTGGAAAGACACAACTAGAGCTTGTGGTGCAGTCCTGAGGACAGGCCAGCAGAGAAAAAGCAGCAACCAGCAGTGCCCTGACCCACAAATGTGAGGACAGGGGATCCAGGGCCTCCCCATGGGGCTGCCAGGAAGGGTCGCCCAGGAAGATGCTGGTCCTGGTACTCCTTGTGTCTTATCTGCTGGGCATGCCTGCTCGGCTGTGGTGTGATGGCCCCCACTGTGCATGTAGAGATGATGTGGCACTACCAAGGATGCAGTTGGTAGCAGAGCCAGGATGTGATACCCGCACCTGCCTGCCTGTTCCCTGTGCTGCCAACCCACTCTTACTGGGTGCCATGAGGCAGTTTTGCAGGTTCCCCCATCCAAGGCTCCTACTGCAGTGGGGAAACAGCTCTGGGTGCCTGGGGGCTCCGGCTCGGGGCTCAGCGTGCGGGGTTTGCTGCAGGGACGGCTCTCAGCATGCCTCCACCATGCTGGGTCTGCCCCCCGGGAGGATGCTAGTGAGCAGGGTGCTCAGAGGGGGATGAGGGGAGGGCTGTGGTGCCCCAGGTGAGGCCCTGTGCGAGCTGCTCCTTGGCACACATCTGCTCCGTAGCCCCTCTCTGCTTTTCCGCCTGTTGATGTTCTCCTCTGGCTGTGTCACCAGGAAAAGCTTTCTGCATCTGCCTCGCCTGTGCACACAGCCTCCCCCCACACTCCCTCCCACCTTCCTTTATTTATGGGACAGATATTTCCTTTCAGAGAGAAGCAGCCAGTGTTGTGAAATAGCAAAAGGGTTTGAATGAAAACAAGGTGTTTGCTGAAATCAGGGAAGATTTGGACTTCCCAGTGGGTGATGATGTGTGACAGCCCAGCCTTCCCTTCCTCCCACGCAGACGCTGAGGACGCTGTCCTACTGCTGTCCTCATCCCTCAGGCACGTGCCATCCGCTGCCTTGGCTCCTGGGATGTTCTGAGGACCAGCTGAGGGAAAACAGTTGCTGCCTGCCATGGTGTCCACATTCAAAATCTGGCACTCGGGTCCTTGCCCGAGTCATTGGTACTAATAATTCTTAATTTTTCCAGCAAATAGGGGCCCCATGTTGCTGCCCTCCAGCCAGATGGAAGTGATGGTAGAAGGCTGTTGCTGTAAGGTGAGGTTTGGGGTGGAAAATTTGGATGATATTGATCACAGACAGCAGCTGCTGTAACCAGGGCAGTAAATTTTCCTACCCAGTCACTTCTTTTGACCTAAAATAACTTCCATGTTTGGAAAGCATCTTTCTAAATTCTGAGCAATGGTTATTTTTTGGTGTGGGAGGAAAAACCCCCAAGCTCAGCTCCTCCCGTGGCAGCGCGGTGTGAAGGGATGGCCCAAGGCCACGGGGTGGGCGAGGTGTCTGCAGGCTGGTGCCCCGCTGGGGCTGCCCAGGAAGGGGCTCTAAGCACCAGCCGTGCAGCAGCCTCACATGCCGCTGCAGCCGGGGATGCTCTGGCTGTTGTGGTGCTGGGATTTAGGGAACCAGGTCCCTACAGGGAGCAGGAGTCCAGTGTCCTTTGAAGCCAATGGGTTGAGCGGGACATGGGACGTGCTTCCCAGCCCTGTGGTGCTGCTCCATCCGGGCACTGCTCTGCCAGCGAGGAGCTCCCAGTGCCTCTGACTTTGTTCTAACCACCCTGAATGGAAGCAGATTCCTTTATTTAAGAGGAAGGGCTCTATTTCGCTTCCTGCCCCTGTCCTCAGCAAGTTGCCGGTGGGCAGGTGCAGCCCCGGCGCTGGCTGTTTGCCCCCCAGTCCCACCGCCAGCGCTGACATCCTTTCCTGACACACATTGATTTCCTGCACACGGCTCTCACGCCACTTCCTACCCCGCTCTGGTTTCCATTGAGCACTGCATGTCAGAGAGCGGAGGAGGGGGGAGAAAAAGAGAAAAAAGAAGAAAAAAAAGAGGGGTGTGTGAAAAAAAGACAGCAGTTTTTGGCTTTTCTTTCTGCCCCCAGTGTGGACCAAAGAGAGCATCCCCAGAACTGTCTCACCCATCGTGTCTGGACCCGAGGAGGGGTCACGTCCCCAGCTGTGGTTGCCTATGGTTTGACACCAAAACTCTTTTGCTCCCTGGTTAACAGCCTGATTTTTGTGGTTGGTGAGAAGGGCAGGTGCTCTGCACCCCGACACATCCCCGAGGCGCCGGGGCTGAGCGCTGCTGCCCCATCTCAGGTTCTGGGGGGCGTCCTGGCAGTGGGATCACTCCCCCCTGCTTGCCTTGGTGCCACTTGCCAAACTTCAGGAAAGCAGGAGGAGTGACCAGTGGCTCCAGCCCCATCTTTAGAAAGTGGATTAGGGCCAGTGAATAGCAACCTTCTCTCTAATGAAGTGCTATTACCAACAGGCTAATTGAGAAGCGACATAATGCAGGCCCTTGAAGCTCTTTATAAGGGGCCCTGACTCTGTGCTACACACCACCACTTCCTCGCCTCGCCCCGCGCTGCCTCCAGCGCATCGCGGCCGGAGAAGCTTAATGTGCAGCACAGTCCTCCCTGGAGCAGCCACAGACAAAGTGTCGCCAGCATAACCCTGCGTGGAAAATGCAGAGGTGGAGGGGAACCCGGATTAATTAGCTCGGGAGACGCCAATCTCCTCACATGTGAAACGTGAGCCTTTTTATTGAGAAAAGTAAAACAGGCCTCGCATTGCTTTCAGGGAGCCCAGTAAAACAGAAGGTGATCCATAAATATGTATGTTATGCTGGATTTAAAATACTTTCTGATGATTTTCTAGGCAGATCTCCAATAAGTTACAGCACAGCGTTGCTATTGTAAAGCCAGCGGCGCAGGCTGGTAACTCCGGCACTTCTTATTGTGGTGGAAACACAGGTCGCTGCTGTGTGTGTGCTGGTGCCTCTCGTGCCAAACTGCGCATCCTCAGGTGAAGAAACTAAATATAACAGCTTTATGGCTCTCATTTGTACCCCACTGCCATTAACGAAGCAGGCTGTGAAGCGCTGGGGGCTCTGGCGAGGGTGTCTCTGCAGAGAACCTCTGTGGTGGCTCTGGGCTTCTCGCTCCGCATCATCTACCTGCCTGCACCAGCCCAGGGAAAGAGACCTGCTCCCCCCTGCACCTGAGCTTGTCCCCGCTGACAGCTCTGCACCAGCCGCCCCAAAGCTCTCCCCACCACTGGGACCAGCTCAGAGCCAGACAGGAGAAACCAGCATTTAACCCACAACAACATCGGGCTTGTCCGCATCTCTGTCTTGCAAAGCCGGGCGAGCACAGTCGGGCACTGCCCACCCTCCCGACAGCGACATGTCCCGACAGCGACTCTTCCAACCTGCTGATTCTATGATTCTATTCCATGTGTGCAAGGGATATAAATAGTTGGAGGGTTAGACAGCCCCGGGATGGTGTTTCTCAGCCCTGTGGGGCAAGGAGAGCTGCCCCACATGCTCAGGGTGAGGGGTTTGTGCTTGCTGTCCCAGGAGAAAGCCAGCCTTCATCAGGAGGATTTATGGCCTGATTTTTGAGGCAGCGAGGCGCTCCCTGTTTTGGCAGGTGGCTGATGCTGAGCTGGGGCAGAGTGCAGCCCTGGGGCGAGCCCCTCGCCAGCACAGGGACCCGCAGGAAAGTGCTCCCAAGGGAGCAGAGCCAGGGAGAGGTGACACCTTCCAAAAGGTGAGCGCAAAGACCATGGTGGTGCTGCAACCCAGACCGCCTGCATCCACAAGGAAAGATCATCTTTATTTTAATCCTTCAGCCTCGTGTCCTTCCCCAGGACTCCCTGGCTCCCTCTCTCCACGTTTTTCATGCTCTTTGTCTCCATGGGAAGACTCGCACCTCCCCAGCCCCATGCTATCAGTTCATCATCCGATTAAAGATTAATTTGAGATTATTGCTCGTGTCAATAGCCCAGAGCAGGAAAAACAATGGCTACACCTGCAGCTTGTTTGTGAATCCCGCTCCTTACGGAGAGCTGTGGACGGACAGAGGCTTTCCCCAGGGCTGCCTGTCGACAGGAGCCCGCGGAGCCCGCACCAGCACCTGCTGCCCTCCTTGCCCACCTCCTCCAGGGCCTCCCACAACCCCGGTATCTCGAGTGGGAAACCCGTGCGCTGGCGCCTCTGCTCGCCACACGAATCGTCCCAGCTTCTGCCACCAAACTCCGGTCATTCCTTCCCACAAATCAGAAACAGCCGCCCAGCGATTGACTTTAATAACAGGCCTTTCCCTGGATCCTGCCTGGTTTCTGTTTGTTTATTCAGCTTTTTCTAGGTAAGGTAAGAGCCAAAAGAAGAATTAGGCTGCTACACTTTGTAGGGGCTGAGCTCTGGCTGCCTTTTCTTGGGGCTGCATGCCTGAATGTAGAAAACTCTCTTCCAGAGGCTGTGGGGGATCCAGGAGATGACAAAGAGAACATCTCTGTCAGACAGTTTTGCAGCAACAGGGGAATATAGTGGAAATCTTTTCCCTCCTACTGCCCTGGAGGTGGGAAGGAGCACTTAGGGAGGCTGCCCCCACTGTCACCAGGCTCCCTGCCTCGGGGTGAGGTCTGCAGGGAGCCCCCAGCATCGCGGAGCATGAGACAGGCTCAGCGTTCCTTGCATTTAAACACTTTCCAGCCCTTCTTCCAGCCCTCTTGCCTCTTTCCGATGCCCCATGGAGGGTTCACTGAGGGCTCTGGGTGCAGAGTGGCCTTGGAGCCGCTCTTTGCCCCCACAGCACCAGGCCAGGTGTGCCTCGCGCCTGTCCCCAGGAGAGATGGGGACAGAAAAGGGTGACAAAGGCAGTTTGGGGAACAACAGTCCCCAGAGCAACAGGAAGATGAAGCTTAGCCTCTGCAAAGGTGGCTGTAATTCACCCGCTTCCCTTCTCGTCCCCTCTGGGATGCACCAGATGCCTACAGAGACAGGACTGTTTCAAAGAGCAGAATGGAAGTCCTGAAGCCCTTTTTAACCTGGCATGTCCATGTGGGTCTGCCCCAGCTCTCTGCCCCAGGGGGGTCCCACGGCAGGGGGGGGTGGGTTTCCAAACACCCTTAATTCTGTATCGGGTCAGAGAGGGAAGAAAACTAGTCCTCTGTGGGAAGAAAAGGCACTTTGTGGTTTTCCCAGAGCCTTTGAAAGGGCTCCAGGAGCCAAGGGGACGTACGTGCTCGTTTAAGGGTCCTGTGGAGGTCCATGGAAATTAAATGGTGGAGTTCAAACACTCGACGCCACGGCTGTGCCGCCGCCCGGGGAGCGCGGCAGCGCGGAGCCAGCTCAGCCTGCACCCCGGCACCGCAGCCCCTGCCAGCGGGGCCCCCGCTACCTGCCGGGCGCTTGATTGAATCCCAGTTTTTACGAGTGCTGACACCGTAATCTGTTACAGATGGTCACACAAGGTGGTCACCAAATGGTTCCTCCTGTTAATCGCTGGATGCCCCCCCATCCCCATCCCTACCGCTGACACTGCAGCCTGAGCTACCTGGATGAAACTGTTGGGCTGCGGGCAGCAGCTTTATGGTGTGTTTAGTTCCCGTGGCGTTAAAATAGAGAAGGGGCGAAAAAAAACACTGAGGTTTTGCCATGAACCTTCTGACTTCTCCATGCAGCACTCATTGCCTGGGCGAGCGCAGAGGAGCAAGGACAGGGGACCACATCACCGCTGCCAGTTGCCCTTGCTGCAAGGGATGCTGCTCTGGAAGGTTTCCTTTCAAAAATTAAATTAAAAAGCAATTGCAACTCACCCTCAGGCCCAGCTCCTGGGTGCAACTTTCCACCACAGAGCCCCAGAGATGTCGGGGGGCACAGAAAGGGCAGAAGGAATTGCCCACGTCTGCAGCAGGTTTGAGCTGGATGCAAAAGGAGCCGTGTCATGGGCCCCAACCCTCTGCTCACCCCAACAGCCCTCGGTGTGAAAATAAGAAATATTTTTGCAGCAGGAATATAAGCAGCTGGCCGGAAGAGGAGAGATCAGGGCCACGTTCATCACCCTGTAACGGGACAGCAGTTGGTCCAGACCTGGGTGTAACGCGGGGAGGTCAGAGACGCTGCGTCAGCCCGCGGGGCAGCACCTGAGTGTGGCTCTGGGATGCTCCCATCCAGCAGCCACTGCTCCCCAGCGCACAGGGTGCTGGGCAGGGCGGCACAGGGAGCAGATGCAGCAGCAGCCCAAGTGCCAGTGGGCTGCGCTTTTGTGATTCAGAACAGGCAGCATTTCTTTTTTTTTTTCCCAGTGTTTTAAGGCTGCATTTGTGTTTGAATGCCAGTGGGATTTGTCAGTCGGAGCCTAGGCTGTCCTCCACCCGTTTTATACCTTCTCTCTGAAAGCCTTGCATCCCAGCCAGGCTCTGGACAAAGCCAGGAACACAACTGAGAGCAGGAAAGATTGCTAAGGAGGAGATTTCTCACAACCCTCATCGCCTGTCTAAGCAACGTCAGTCTAAGCCCATTGAGGGAGCTGGCAGGGTTACCAGCTGGGTGCCAGCTCAGGGATGAAGCAACAGCCTCAGCGAGGGGAGAAAGGGTCCCCATCCCAATCAGGAACAGCCCTGATGCTCAAGGATGGGGGAAAGGGGTTGGATGCACTTGCAGGGCCTTGAAGCTAAGCAGGAAACAAGGGCTCTTGCATGTCAGAGCCACAAAGCCAGCACCAACCTGGGCTGCCCCTCACAAGCAGGGCTCTGGGCTTCTGCTGCCTGCTTGCCCACGCCTGGAGCCTTCTTTCCAGCTCCTGCAGGTGGTCTCTTCTCAAAACTGGTCTTTTTTTTAACTATTTAGCTGCTTTTGCGGCTCCAGAATTTTATGGATGGAAAGCTGAAAGTAATTAGTGCCCCTCCCCCGCTTCCTGTTGGGAAAAGGAAGAGAAAAACACACACAAGAGCAAACCCAAAACTTCCTGCCCTGCTTAATAATCAAGCAATGAGTCCAGCTTGGCTGGGAAAGGCACTTTATACTGGGCGAGCTCTTAATTAAAGATGGGCTGAGCAGCAGCTCTGCTCCCTTTTACAGCCACACACATCTCCCTGCTCCGTAAGAGCCCCTGGGAGAGGTGCAGAGCCGGGCTGGAGGGGTGAGTGCTGGCGGTGTGCACTGTTATTCCCTGGTTAAAAGCCGCGTCCTGGAGATGGCACTGAGGAAACGCAGGGGGAGAAGGACAGAAACCTTGGGGGAGGCAGGTGGTAAGACCGGCTGCACTGTCCCCAAAGCACCCAGAATTCAGTAGAGGCTGGGAGGAGGCAGCGCAGTTGGTTGGAAATACCATGCATTAGGAACATGTGTGCATCAGGCACAACTTTGTTAGGAAAACCCTAGAGGCAAGTACCTGGGGTGGCCCAGAGCACCTTGGTCCCTGCCTGCGCGCTATGAAGGGCTCTGTGGTGACAGCAGGATGTGTCACCTCTGCAGCCACACCACCCACATCATGTCCCTCTCCTAGGATCAGCTCACTGATGGGGATGGCTGGTGCTTCAGCCTTCGCCGAGGGTGTGAAAGGAGCCTGACAAGAGCTAGGGACACCCCCAGCACCCCAGTGGGGCTGTTCCCTGTGCTGCTGCACAGACACACACCCCAGGGAGTGCTGGGGAACACGGCCAGGCTAGGGGTGCTCCAGCAGCCCTGGGAGGAAGCCAGCACCCACCCAGAGAGCCTGGGAGAGACCGGTAAGCTGCTGTCCTTTCCCACAGGGATCTCCCAACCCACTGCACCCTCAGCAACCCCATCCCCCAGATCCTGCATCATCACAGAGTTACCCCTTTCCCCAGCCCTCTGGCAGGAACTGACTCACTCTGCTTTTTTCTCCCTCCTGTGAACATCCCTTGCAGTTTACCTACACCCAGAGGCCAGGAGAGCAGATCCCAGCACCCCCACACCCACACCCTCTGCTCCTTATCCACCCTAAGCACCCACAAAGCCCTATTATAAATTAAACATTTTATTGAATATCAATAAACCGTATATAATTTTTATAAAAAGTTTCATCAGTACAAAATTGTGGCACAAAAATATAAATACCAGTGTACCTTTGAAATGTAAACATCCTCTTTGTAATGATTCCATGAAAACAATGTCCAAAGAAAGATGCATTGAGGAGGCACCTGTCAATACCCATAAATAGGGCTTTTGGCACACCTGTCGTGGGCAGCCCGGGACAGGCCCCCATTGTATCAGCTGACAAGTGCCCACTATTAGTCACAGTTCTCTTGAAAAGCAGTTGTTAAGAGTCATATTAACAGGTGCTTGAGTGCATAGCTGCTCTGTAAACAGGGTTGGTGTTTGAAATGGCTACCCATGCCTTTTATGGACACTGTTAATCTCGCAGGCATTGCAAATTGTCATTGTGCTGGGGAGAAGCAGCTGCTTCACAACTACTGGGATACTGTATTATTGCATAGTTACACCTTCTACAGGCGGCATATATACATGGGAGTGGGGGGAACACTTTGTCCTTCGTTAAAAAAATATTGGTTCTTAAAGTTACCAAGTGGTTACAGTAAAAAAAAAAAAAAAATTTAAAAAGACAATCCAAACAACCCCCCCCCAAGCTACATGTTTGTGGGGCCGGGGTGCGGGTCCAGCCCTGCAAGGTGCCGCAAGCACCTGCTGAGGGTCGAGGTCCGGGCTGCCCCGAGCTTCACGCACCCGCTTTGCACAGAGTCCAATCCTGCCCCACGGACGCCGGGACGGGCGAAGGATCAAACCTTCGCATTGCACAGGAGGCACCGAGCGAGGAGCGTGAGGGTCTCGAGGGCCGGAGCGGCTGCGTCCAGCCCGGTGCGCGCTGCGACGGAGGCAGCGAACTCCTACAGACACTGGTTATGATACTGGGAGTTTGCATCTCGAGAGGCCTGGGGAGCAGCATCCTCAGCGAGAGCCGGAGCAGCCCGTCTCCTCGTGCTTGTGGAGCAGCGACATGCGGGAGAAAGTCCGGGAGCAGGTTTTGCACTGGTACTTCTTTACATCCGAGTGGGTCTGCAGGTGGGCGCGCAGGTTGGAGCGGTCGGCGAAGGCGCGGTTGCAGTGCGTACAGGAAAAGGGCTTTTCACCTGTGGGACAAGGAGAAATGCTCCCCAATTAACCGGTGCATCAACACGGGGGGAATATCAAAGGAGGAGCCATTCATTACCCTAAGTGTGTGAAGAGCACAGTGAAAAGAAGCGCTGGCTGCGATTGTTCGCAGGGAAGGGGTGAGGCACAGACAGCCCTTACTGCCAGGGGGGAAAGCTGTGGACTTGGGAATTTCCTACACTCGGAGAAACCTGTCCTCTGAGCTACGGAAAATTAATTCTGGGAACATCTACAGCAGCAAGGCAGCCGCGCACACAAACGAAGAGGAGACCTCTGTCTCCTGCAAAGGGCTCGCTTGGCTCCAGGCAGAGGCAGGAAAGCCAAGGACTATGTGTTAATTATCTCATCGCAGCAGCGGCTGGAAGGCGCCAGCGCAGGGTGAGCGCAGCTATTTCCTCAGCCCCGCTCCCCCTTCTCCTGCCCGGCCAGGCGGATTCCTCCGAGAAAGGCTCCTTTGGAGGAAACAAACGCGTATGCTTAATTTGGAAAGCACAATCGAGTCTTCCCGGCTTCCTTCAGCCTCATCTTTAGTACGTTGAGAGGGTGTGAAATCAGTGCCAAGTAACAATTCCAGCATCCCCGCCGCCCCACAAAGGATGCTCGGGGGCGCTTTGTGCGGAGCGCCGGGCTGCAGCTGCCCCCGGAGCCCCAACAGGTGCGGGGGGTGAGCGGCCTCGCCCGGCCCTGCCTGCCGGGGCCCGCGGGCGGCTGGAGGCCACGGGGATGGGCTGGCGGTGCCCTGGGTGGAGCCCCGGGAGGGATGCTCGAAGGGCACGGGTGGCGCACGGGGGGGAGCACTCCGGTGGTCTCAGGGCCCAGGTCCGTGACACCGGAGCTGAACCGCGCGCCGGGACAGCGCAGCGAGGGGCTGGCTCGGGGCAGGCACGGATTCACCTCGACCCCGCGCTCGGTTCCAGCCAAGAGGATATTTAAAGGACACCCTAGAGACGTGCCAAGGGGGTTCGGGAAGCCCTTATCTCCCCAGATAACAGGCGTCCCGCGGATTCGCCGGGCCGGGAGGCGCTAAGGGAGGGAGGAGGGAGAGGGGCAGGGGCCTCGGTTACCGGTGTGGGTGCGGATGTGTCCCTGCAGCAGCCAGGGCCGGGAAAAGGCCTTCCCGCACATCTTGCAGACGCAGGGCAGCGTGTGGCTCCGGATGTGCATCTTGAGAGCCCCCAGGCTCACGTACTCCTTCTCGCAGTACTTGCAGCTGAAGGATTTCCTGGCCTGGGCGTCGCAGTGCAGCTGCTTGTGCTTGGAGAGCCCGGCGAAGGTGGAATAAGCCTTGGCGCACTGGGCGCAGCGGAACCGCTCGGCGGCGGCGGGGGCCGAGGCCGGGCTGGGCGGCCCCGAGCTCTTCCCCTCGTCCTCCTCGCTGGAGAGCGGCGTCAGGTCCAGGCCCGGGGCCGCGGCCCCCGCCGCCTCGCCGCCCGGGAACAGGCTGGAGAGCAGCCCCGCGTCCCACACCAGCGGCGGGTAGTAGGCGCCGGGGCCCAGCACCTCGGGCGGGGGGATGACGGGCAGCGGGCACGTCTCGTAGAGCAGCGGCGCGGCCAGCACTGCGGGAGCGGCGGCACTCAGCGGGCTGCGACCCGCCCCGGGGGGCCCCAAACCCAGGGCACCCGGGTGTCCACCCCAAACCCGCCCCCGGGGCAACGACACCCGCCCCCAAGCCGCCCCCGGGGCCAGAGGGGCAAAGGGACCCCAGCCCGGCCCACAGGGTCCCCGAGCACAAGCCCAGCCCCGAGCAGAGGGGGTCCCACCCCACAGGGGCTCGGCGCCCCAGCCCTCCCGGCTATAGGAACGAGGCAACCCTGCACCCCTGCCCAGCCTGCTCGCGGGGAGCCCCACACACACCGCTGCCCCCCCGGGAGCCCCCAGAGCCCCTGCCACACCACAAGGCAGCTCCCCAGAGCCTCTGCCCACCCCAGGGGAGCCCCCAGAGCCCCTGCCCACTCCCCAGGGCAGCTCCCCACACACCGCTGCCCCCCCCAGAGCCTCTGCCCACCCTGGGCTATCAGGGAGCGGCTCCACAGCCCGGGACGACGGGGGGGACCCCATCGCACCCGAGAGGCACGAAACTGAAAGAAACCCCCCCGCATCCCCGCACAAGCCCGTCACCCACCCGCCGGCCCCCGCCCCACGCACCAGCCTGGCTCTCCAGCTCGCTGTAGTTGGGCTTCTTGCTGGCCGAGAAGTGCTTCTTCACCAGGAAGGAGCGCGGCATCTTGCACCCCGACACGGCACCCGGCGCGGCGCCGCCGCTCCCGCTAATAACGGGGCCGGGGGGGGCGGGGCGGGGCCGCGGCCAATGGCCGGGGGGGGCGGGGCCGCGGGGCGGGGAGACCTGCTGCTGCTGCTGACCCTGCCCCTGATGCCCCTGCCCCTAATGCCCCTGCTCCTGCTCCTGCTGCTCCTGCTGCCCCTGTTCCTGCTGCCCCTGCTGCCCCTGCGCCTGCCCCTAAATCTGCCGCTGCTCCTCCTACTCCTGCCCCTCTGGCCGCTGCTGCTGCTCCCCCTGCTGCTGCTGCTGCCCCTCCTGCCGCTCCTGCCCCTGCTGCCCCTGCTTCTATTGCTCCTGCTGCCGCTGCCGCTGCCACCGATGACCGAGCCGGCGCATGTCGCCCCGCAGCCGATGCTCCGGAGGGGAGCGGGACAAGGAGCCCTGCGGGTGACCCGCAGCCTCTGAGCCCGGGCCGGGGGAAGGCGCTGAGCCGGGAGGGTCCCCACGCGTGTCCTCGCCCCGGTCCCATCCCTGGGGACAGCGGGGAGGGCAGGAGGAGCCTCCGCTGCGGCCCGGGGCTCCGGAGCGCGGCCGGGACACCGCCCGGAGCGGGGAGCACGCGTTGCTGCAGGTTATTCATCCCCTGAGTGGAAGGAAGGGCTTGTGGAGGAGCGGGATGGGTCCAGGCGGGGCTCAGGGGCGCCTGCGTGGACGTGGTTCTGCCTTGGGCCGCGCAGGTGTCGGGCAGCGCTGCCTTCTCCAGCAACCTGCCCCCCCGTTTTCTTCCCTCCTGCCTGCCCCACGGACACGGCAGCGCGGGTCAAACAGCCCCAGGGAGGCACACGCTGCTTTTGGGTTTCTGCTCCCCAGGGCACACGTACCCACAGCAAGGTGCCGAGGTGTTGCTGCTGGATGCTGAGGGAATGCTGCTGTAGAGAGGAGGGGGCTGGGCTCTTCTCCCAAGGGACAGGGGTCAGGACGAGAGGGAATGGCCTCAAGCTCCACCAGGGGAGGGTCAGGCTGGACATTAGGAAAAAATTCTTCACGGAAAGGGTCATTGGGCACTGGCAGAGGCCGCCCAGGGAGGTGGTTGATTCACCTTCCCTGGAAGTGTTTGAGGCACAGGTGGACGAGGTGCTAAGGGACATGGGTTAGTGTTTGATAGGAACGGTTGGACTCGATGATCCGGTGGGTCTCTTCCAACCTGGTTATTCTATGATTCTATGATTCTATGAGTGGGGAGCAGAGCTGGAGCGGTCCCCTCAGCCTGGCACGTTTTCAGACCAGCCCGGGCTCCCAGCTTGCCCCTCCATCTCCATCCAGCTCCCGAGGGGATCTCCCTGCTGGAAGGGCTCGGGGCACAGGCCCAGCCACCTGCTGCGGGGGCCAAGGCAGCTGTCGGGAGCGGGTGGCTGCGGCAGGAGGAGGAATGGGACCTGCTGGGAATGACTCCTCGCTCCCAGCCCGTGCCCGGTCCTGCTACTCGAAAAAAGGCCCGTGGTGCTGGGCCAGCTGTGACTCAGCCAGCGCACACGGCTCCGTCGGCTCCTGCTGACCACGCGTTACTGTTTAGCCACAACCGCTGTGAAATGCAGAAGTGGGGAGCAGAGCTTTGCACTGGCAGAGCTGCAACGCACGAGGCTGAGCTCACTGTCTTTCCTCAGGGTAGGAACAGCTCGGAAAGCTTGTCCTGCCAGCCACGCGCAATCTTGTGGAGAGGAGACGCCTTTGCAAACTCGTCCCCTGCAGCCACATGCTCTGGAGCTGGATCCATCCCTCCTCAGCTGCAGGGCTGCCCGTGGCTTTCAGCCGATGTTTACCTGCACGACTCATCCCTGAATCAGCCTGAAGTTCAGTCCCCCGAAGGCGTTTGGGGGTGTCAGTGGCAGAGGTCAGGGTCACTCTGTTTGTCGCGTGGCTCCAGGGGGGCAGCGCCCCTGGGCACAGGGGGAGCAGCTCGGGCACTGCCACAGGGGCCTCCCCCGTGCCCCCCGCGCTCCTCCACCTGCTGCGGATGTGGTTACGCTGGGGACACTCGCACGAGGAACCCAGCTAGGTGGTTTTCTTTCAAGAAGCAAAGCCCGCTCCTCTGTTCTTTTTGATATGTTAAGAATCAGATCTGTTCCAACCACCATGCGTGGAAAAAGCTCGCGTGTGCTGGAGGAAAAACCGAGATCAAGGGAGAGAGTGACCTAACCTGCCTGTGAGCCAGCAAGGCTCTCGGAGAGCAGGAGACCAGAGGGGAGAGGAAACTCTGTGATGATTCAGGGGCTTGAAATGGCCGCGGTTTCCCAGCTGTCCCACCCTGCCCCGCTGGTTTCTGGCAGCTGCTGAGAGCCAGGGTGGTCGGAGCATCCCTGCCAGCAGCCTGCGGCTCAGCCCCAGCGCCGCGGGGACCGCCCCACGGGGCCCACGGGCACACGCCGGCCCCTCCAGCGCTGCAAGGCTGATGCAGAATCTTTTTACCTCCTTTGGCTCCGCGGCTACGTGAACCATCAGATTATCCCCCTGCAGAGCAAAACTCCTGCTGCCAAGGAGCCTGCGGCGGGCGAAGGGAGGTTCTGGCCACGAGGCGCAGGGATGAGGCGTGCACCCTCGCTGCGAACCGGAGAAGCTCCGTGAGACCCCCCCCAGGCCCTGGAGCCCGCAGGAGGGGGACACGGACAGGCAGCGGCCGGAGCGAGCCCCGCTCTCTCCAAAAGGCAAGAGATCCCTCTGCCGTCGGCCCCGCGGCGCTGCCCCCCCCGCCGCGGGGAGCCGGGGGGGTCGCTCCTCCCCCGCTCGGGCTGGGGAAAGGGACCTTCATGGCACCGGACTAACTAAAACAGCTCCCAGAAGCTCCACTGTATTAATTTTTAAAGACCAGTGTCCGAGTACCAGGTAAAGACAGAACAAATGCGAGAAGAACTAGAAGAGAAGCCCAAGCCTGTAGCGACGACACTTGCTTTCATTAAGCACTGAATATTTTCTGGAATTTTGGGGAAGGATAAGGAAGTTTTCTTAGTGGTTTCAACAGCCCTCGTTTATATCACCTGGAGAATAATGTAGTTCCCCCATAAAAAAATGAATTGCTTTTGAAGGATGGAGCACAGACCAATGCAACTGTGACTTGAAGCTCTGTGTTAGAAAAACAAACCAACCCCCACCCCCAAATCAGGCAAGTGCCCTGTTGTCATTTGTAGTATATTTAAACCAGGGAAAAGCTTTAAAGCTGGGAGCACATCCCTCACTTGCTTTCCTGTGACTTAACGTAGCCTTGATGTTGCATGAGAGGCTAATCCTTCTCACCAGTAACATCCAGTAAAGGTGGGCAAAGGCCTTGAAGCAAATTTGCTGTGCCTTTGTCACCCAGAACACACCACTAATGCCTTATTATAGCATCCCCCCGTGTAAGGAGACCAAGGGATTTATTGCTGTAATTCCAGATGAAGCAATGCCTTTATGTTAGGCAATTAATGCTGACAACAATTTATCAGACCTATTAAGGCCACTCTTTGACCGGAGACAGATTCATTTACAACAGTAGCTCAACAGCAAGCTCGTCTCCTTCCATTCTGATCCTCTCCCTCTCTGCTAATCATTTTCCTCAGGCTGACTCTCTGTGCCAGACAGGGAATTTAACAGGTCGGAGGTGGCTCGATTGCATTATCACCAACAATGGGCACTTGGGATGTGCTGCTGCTAGCAGATCGGCTGCTGACAAGGTGAGAGGAGCTCTGGCAGAGTACTTCACTCTTCTGCGCTAACACTTCACTGGATTTAGAAGCCCAGACCAGCTTGTTCTATAATAATTTTTTCATCACGAGTTTCTGCACGCAGATGAGATGAATCAAGGCTATACACAGAACACATACGCCTCTCAACAGAATGTCTTTTTAAATCAACCAGCAAATACCACTAAGACATACCAGAGCACGTGTAAACACCTTTGTATTTGTTGAGTTGATGAAGTCAGCAGCGTAGAGACAAAAAGCTCTTCAGCAGCTGGAGTGAGTGGAAGTCTACGGCTACGTTTATCTCCAAGTGGTTCTACAGATGCTCATCACAGCACAGTGCGGCAAGTTCTGCTGTTATCAAGCCAGCAGGTGCCAGCACATTGCTTCTTACTCATACACTAATGTAATCACAGCTAACGTAGAACTAGCTAGTTTTCCAGTCAATAGTTTTGGTCTGTATCTTCTGTGAAATAAATTGCAAGTAACAATCTGATGCAAACAAACCTCAAGTTTTATTGTCAAGGTTTGGGTCACACTCAGTCAGCACCAGCAATTTCTGACAAGTCAGCTGCTGCACACCAGCCTTCACTGCCCCGTTTGGAGCTGCCTAAACTGAGGAAAACACAAGGATGTTGCCTACAGGAAAGCTGGGGAGGAGCTCTTTGGGGTGGGGGGGAAGAGAAGCAGGGATAGGGCAAGGGGAGCCAAAAGCTGGAGTCTCAGTGTCTATTGTGCTCTGTGCAGCGTTAGCACAGCTGGTAGGAAGCGTTTTTAGGGAGGTGCTGAAATGAAATGTATGGACCATGAGAAAGAAATTGTAACAGTTGACACGAATATAGGATTTCATAAATTAAATGACCTTTATTTGCAACTTGTCTTCAAAAGTCAAAAACACAATTGCTTGGAAGCTTCTAATTGCTCCTTAATATTTTATCAGAATTGCATGGAAGTGCACTTAGAATAGTAGCAGAAATCTAAGAGTCCCATCAATCAGCAATGGGCATTCTAGCCAGAACCCAGAAATCCCCATCCAGCCACTAACATAATGTAATCTCTTTGCAGACCAACTATTACAAGTAACCAACCCCAAACTTGGTACTTTTTCCACAGTACATGAGATTCCACCCCTGCTCCAGCCAAGACTGAGCTTCCAGCCACCAAGCAGGTACTTAAGTCCATACCAAGCTGGGGTAAACACACTGAAGCCAAGTTCAGCTTAAATACGTTAGAGGTCTGGCTGGATGCAAAGCTTAATCCAGAGGTTTTAGCTGTGGCATGTTTCATTGTTTTAAGGGTAAGGCTATGCTGCTTTCTGCAGAGTGCAATGGTATTATGTTTACTGATCAAATAAATTAATTATTACTCAGTTCTGTGGTGGTGCAGGTCCACTGCTCCAATTAAACGTGCTTAAATTAGACTAGACATCTCAACACTACTGTGATTTACAAGGTTGTTAGATCTCAGCATCTTGACTGTGCCATTAATAAAAACATTAAACTAAAAAGGAATCTACAGTAGAAGTGTGGACGTGAATTCAGAGCATCCATTTACCACGTACTGGAAGTGTCATCCTGCCTTCTGGGTTATATTTCACTTTTTCTTGGAAAACTATACCTGCATACTACACGTATAACATCGTATGGAAAACAATCTTAAGTACAGCTACTTTAGCAGCATTTAAGTGAAAAACAGGAATTCAAAATACCTGTTAAAATCTGTAATGCAGACAAGTAGTACTTTGCAAGTGCTATGAATTAGTGGTAAGTTTTGCTACCAGCTTGCCTTGAGAGATGGAAAAACTAGGAATCGATACAAAAAATTTTAGTTTAAATAGAAATCAGAGGTATTGGAAAAAACTTCTGAATTCCCCTATCAGCATAAGGCTTATAATCACTAGAAAACCAGTTTCAAAACCACCAATTTAATCATAAAGCCAGCAAATACGATTAATATTTGCTACAACAGTTAAAAGAATGATGCATTTTAACTAAGACCAACATTAAAGTTTATTTTCCAGGCTAGAAGTTATGGTCAAAGTATGGAAGAAAGTAATAATCATGCATAAAACTAAAATATTCTGAACTAATTTCTTACACAGGTGCAAAGATTTGCTAAGAACATTTAAAGACTCGTACTGAAGATATGTTTTCCATATAGTTGAGAGGCTGCATGTAAGAATTTAAACACTGGGATATATTATGAAATCACAGGCATCATAGATCACGTTAAATGAGAGCTGGTGTGACAATTACAGTTAGCACCAAGAGGTCTCACTAAAGGAAAACAAGAGCTACAAATACACCTCTCATACTATCATTTAAGATATGTAAATAAGACTGGGAAGAAATACTTATTAACTAGTTCAGGCTATTCCATTTGGAAGGTTTTTGTTCTTAGAGAGTCAAATGACCATAGCTGCAAAAGAAACCAATAGGCATAGGTACATGAAAACAGATTCATATCCTCCAAGTTGACCTACAATTAAGCGCTGTGTGTGAAGCAAGTAAGAAAATTAGGCTGACAAGGTTAACTGGCATAGATCATGTTAACAAAAGACTGAGCGGTACAGAAATATCAAATCAGGATTTGAAACTGAGATAGGGATTAAAAAGTCTTCCATATTTCTCAATGCCTGAGTTCATCTTGGGATGTACAGGGAGAAATGTGAGGACACTAGGCATTTCCCCCTCGTGGAAGCTTGGTTTTACATCTCATCTTCTAGTTGCTTCATTTGTCCCGCAAAGAACGCATCAAAACCTGTGCCATCATATCATCTTCATCAGCATCATAATCCTATGAACAAAGGGTACAGAAATTGTTTTACTGTGACAGCCATGCTGGTTAACAAAACACCAAATAAGAACAGAAAAAAAACTGTCTCTTCCTTTGACTTGCCAATAACTTCTCACATGATGACATCTGCATGGATGAGATGCAAGAGCAGTGCCTATGTAAATAAGCTGGGTTTTAAGAGACATCAGGCTGTATTCCAAGTGTGAGGAAACACATACCACAAAAGTATCATACGAAAAGCGATGTCGTCTTTGAAGGTGCTCCATGAAGTTAGCGCTCCTGTAATTTGGATCTCCCCATGGCATTGCAGCACAAATTGGGCAAACCTTCAAGAAAAACCCAAAGAGCCAATTAAGTCCTGATGCTTAAGTGCCTTAACATTTATGTAGGAAGAGCAGGACAGAGACAGCATGGAAGACTGAACTTTGAAGTTTGTGACAATCACTATTTATATGCAAAGTGATGTCAATTAATTTGTTGGGGCATTTAAGACAAAAGACTCAGATAACCCTGAACAATTTCAACTAAAGACTTAAACATCTGAACTGGAAGGGCTTACTCTTCTCCCTACATTTTGAAAATCAGAATTCACTACAACTGTTTCCTCAATAACAGAAAAGATTTTTTTGATCTCCTTTGCAAAGATCACTTCCCTCCAAGGGAAAACAAAAAAAGACTTTTTTCCCCCTAAAGAATTTGAAATTAAAAAAAACCCAAAACTTTCCAGAAAAATTAAAGTTTCAAATTCAGTTTCATGGTTTGCAACTCCTTTTATATGAGAGGAAGTATTGGCAGATAAAGATTACTAGAATGATCCACTATTTTTTGCAAGCACTTTTCCCAACAGTTTATAATATCTTCTTGCTGAAAGCAGTGGGGAGGAAAATTAAATGCCTGACACATTTTTGAAATTATATCTCACTAATTTTATGTTTGTTACTGTAACTAATTAACTTTGAATGTCTGCCATTTTTCGGCTATGAAAGGAGGATGTGACCTAGCTGCAAGAGAAATAGAGATGAGTCACCTCCAGAGAATGTACCAAACCCCAACATCAAAATTACATGAAAGTTAAATACATGATCAGCATGCCCACATTTGACATTAACAGGAGTAATGATAAATATGTACTTAACTTCAAGAGCAATTCTCTAACTCATTGTTTCAAAGGGATTTAAGACTAGATTTCATTGCAATTCTTGGACCAAGACTTTTTATTACCACTTGTTTTGCATCCATGCTGTGCCATGTTTTGCAGTGTTCAACTAGCCCTTCTTGATCAAAGTTTTTCTCGCTGCAATATGGACATGGAAAGGTAAAGCGATTTGGGAAGTTCCTGGTTGGGGAGAGAAAAAGAGGTTATTTATTATTGTAAGAAAGCTAGAAGTAAAAGCTTTAGCTTTCAATGGTCAAAAGTTGTCTTACCAGCTCTTAACACAAATAATGTAAAACAACAGCCTGAGTCTGCGCAATTAAGGCAAGCTAGTATTAAGAATCAGATTTTTTAATTCCCAGTGATTAAGGAACAGTTAGTATCATCCATATTTACACAGAATGAGATCCTCTACAAACATAAATGCCATTTACCATCTCGTTTGGTTTGATTCCTCCCCCAGCAAGATGCCCAGGGTACCATCCAGTGTGCTACAATGCAGACAAGTGCACTGCGACCAGTTCTGACTTCCCTTCATTATAAGTTACCACAATTGAGACAGAAAGGTAAAGTTTCTATTTATAAAATAGCTGCTTTTACTGAGTAACCTGATCTTTAAGATGTCTAGTGCAGGGACTAAGCAGAAAGGAGAACAGCTTGCCTGTGCACAGTCAAATGCAGGATTAAAGCTTAGTTTTTCACCAAGTGAAAGAATTAAAACAATTAATACCCAAAGTGGGCAAAGAAGTAGAGTCTGCTTTTACTCCAAAGTTCTACAGTTTGCACGAAACCCATAACGCAGTTAGAAAGATAAAAAGACTCTCCTTGGAAGGATCAAAATTGAGATTTTCTAATGATTAATAAGCGATAGCTGTCTTTTTGTGACACAAGACGAGTATTTCCTGAGAAGCACTAGTTACCTGGTGTTGTGAAGTGGTTCTTTAGTTACGGCTTTCACACCTTCCATTATATAATTCTGGTACTTCGAACAAGAGGCCGCATGGCTACGCATCTTTGAGAGATACATCTGTGCAGGCAACAATTGCAGAGCAAGG